>NC_089504.1:384983678-385283678 GCF_036850995.1 Saccopteryx leptura | reverse complement strand
TGAATGGGACTACATCAGACTAAGAAGTTTTTGCTCAGCAAGAGAAACTGATAACAAAATAAACAGACAGCCAACTAAATGGGAAATGATATTTTCAAACAACAGCTCAGTTAAGGACCTAATATCCAAAATAGACAAAGAACTCATAAAACTCAACAACAAACAAACAAACAATCTAATAAAAAAATGGGAAGAGGACATGAACAGACATTTCTCCCAGGAAGAAATACAAATGGCCAACAGATATATGAAAAGATGCTCATCTTCTTTAGTTATTAGAGAAATGCAAATCAAAACTGCAATGAGGTACCACCTCGCACTTGTTAGATTAGCTATTATTAACAAGACAGGTAATAGCAAATGTTGGAGAGGCTGTGAATAAAAATTAACCCTCATTCACTATTGGTGGGACTGTAAAGTAGTACAACCATTCTGGAAGAAAGTATGGTGGTTCCTCAAAAAACTTAAAATGGAACTACCTTATGACCCAGCAATCCCTCTACTGGGTATTTACCCCCAAAACTCAGAAACACTGATACGCAAAGACACATGCAGCCCCATGTTCATTGCAGCATTGTTCACAGTGGCCAGGACATGGAAACAACCAAAAAGTCCATCAATAGATGACTGGATAAAGAAGATGTGGCACATATACACTATGGAATACTACTCATCCATAAGAAATGATGACATTTGATCATTTACAGCAAAATGGTGGGATCTTGATAACATTATACGAAGTGAAATAAGTAAATCGGAAAAAACCAGGAACTGCATTATTCCATATGTAGGTGGGACATAAAAGTGAGACTAAGAGACATTAATAAGAGTGTGGTGGTGACGTCACGGAAATGGCGCCGTGAGCAGCGCGTCCGACAGATCTCCCCAAAATCACAACAAATTTATCAACTAGAAACAGGAAAATTTATCTTCGGAGCATTCCGGAGTTCCACACAAACTGAAAGCGGAAGGACTGTTATCACTTGAATCTGAGAGATGAGGGTGTGGAGGAAGCTACGGCAGGGACGTTCATTCAAGCCGCGAGGAAGTGCGCCTGTGGTCATGGTGAGTCAGCCCACACTCGGGAGCCGCGAGCCGCCGCAGCGAGCCGCCGCCGCGAGCAGCGCCCGGGTCGGTTGCAGACCGAGCACCGCTAACGTTCCCAGCGGCCCGCGCACGGGGAGCGGGAGAGGCCCCAGGGTGGTATTCCCTACTTGGGAGATTCTCTCCACGGGCGGGGCACCTCACCCAGCCATTCAAGCTAACAATCAAGCGTTGGGGGAGGGGCGCGCGCAGGCAGCCTGAAATACCTTCGGGAGCACAGCTGCGACCCAATTACTGAAATTAACTTAACCCGTGAAATCTGCGCACCCTCGGTTCTAATTGATAAGATCTCTCTCAGTTCACCGACCCAAGACAAGAGGCGTGATATTTTTTAGTGCCTCTCGCTAAAGGGGCGGGGGCAACTTCTGATTGATAGAGCCTCCATATTCAGGGATAAACGCTAACAAGAAGGACTTGGCAGATAATAAGATCTATACTACACTAGTCGCAAGCAGAGACTAGTGCCTCTTCTTCCCAGCCAAAACAGGCTACAAAGTGGAAAGCCTGGGTTGAGAGGTCCAATGGAATGCTAGGCGCTGAACAGTCACCTTGACAACAATTGACTCCCACCCCCGCCTGATTACACTGGAGGCCCTGACTGCCAGAGCCTTTCCCAAAGCCTTGCACTGAGTGGGGATAGAGTGGGGATTTCCCAGCTCTTTGAGCCTCTTACTCCCCAGGCAGAAGCAGTGGCAGCCTTATAGCTGGATCACCAGGCTGCTAATTCAGGAAGGGGGGACTAGGAGAGAGAATCCAGGAAAGCAAACTCTCTCATCGTTGGACCCTGCAAACGCCAACAAGCCTTGACTACCAGCAAGACTAAAGCCAATTATATGACATTGCCATAGAATCCCATCAACTGCAAATCCCTACCTAAGTGTGACACAGGGGCAGAGCCTGGGGTACAGAGTCACCGACCAGGAAGAGGGAGAGAAAAGAAAAAGGAAGAAGTTAACATCTCAAAATCAAGAAAAATCCACAGACTTTACAACTTGTTCCACTAATTTTTTTTTTTTGTTGTTGTTGCTTGTTTCTTCTATCTTATTGCCTTTATTTCCTCCACCTCGGTCCTTCTATTCTCTGCCCATCTTATGCTTCCCTTTTCTTGAACTACACTACCCATAAGTGTTACATTTTATTTCTCTTCTTCATTCTCACCCTCCTTTGGGGTTATACTCCAGGACACTTAACTCTCACTCTCTCCTCTTTTGTTTTTTTTTGTTTTTTTTTTTGCTTTATTTTGTTTTTTTCTCTTCCTTTTTTATTTCTTCCTTCATTTTTCTCTTTTTCTTATTTTTTCCTTTTTATTCGTTTTTTCTTTTCTCGTTTTACTTTCCTCCCATTTAATCCTCAATCATGAACAAATTAGTTAATTTGGGACTCAAGGCTTTTTTTGGCTTTATTTTTCTTTTTCGCTTTTGTTTTTGTTTTTTTCTTGTTTGTTTATTTTTGTGGCATTTTGGATCCTCCCAACCCAAGGTCTCCATTGTATTTGGTCTTCGCTTCACTTAATACAACAGATTTTTACTTATTATTTTTATTTTTTTCTTCTTTATTATTCCTTTTTTTGTCCTTTTTTCTGGTTCCCTCTTATCCCTCTCATTATATCTCTTAGTTGACCATCACCCGCAGGCAGATCATCTTATTCTTGTCTAAGATTTTCTTCCTTTTTTTTTTTTTTTTTTTTTTTTGCATTTAGTAGGTCTCTACTCCCCCTTTTTTCTTTTTTTTTTTGCCCCTTGAACTCTTCACCACAAACCAGGCCCTCCATTATAGGCACGATATTTCCCTGAGGAGGGGAGAGGAGGGAAAGAGAAGAAAGAAAAAAAGGGGGAAATAATAAATTATTACTGCTTTTTTTTGTGGGGTGTTTTACCTTTTTTTTTTTTTTTACTTTTTACTCTTTATTAATTCTAATTAGTGCTATCAACAAGACCACCCTCAGATGCCAATAAGAAAGAGGAAATCGAATATTATGGATACAAAAGAAAGAGAGGGAACACAAATAGATGTGGAAAAATCTATGGAGAAAAGACTTAACATATTGGAAGCCTTGGAGCTAAATGACAGAGAATTTAAAATAGAAATCTTAAAAATACTCAGAGATATACAAGAAAACACAGAAAGGCAATATAGGGAGATCAGAAAACAACTCAATGAACACAAAGAATATATTACCAAGGAAATTGAAACTATAAAAACAAATCAAACAGAAATGAAAAACTCAATTCACGAGCTGAAAAACGAGGTAACAAGCTTAGCCAGCAGAACAGCCCAGATTGAAGATAGGATTAGTGAAATAGAAGACAAACAACTTGAGGCACAACAGAGAGAAGAAGAAAGAGACTCAAAAATAATAAAAAACGAGAAAGCCCTACAGGAATTATCTGACTCCATCAGAAAGAATAACATAAGAATAATAGGTATATCAGAGGGAGAAGAGAAAGAAAATGGAATGGAGAATATACTCAAACAAATAATAGACAAGAACTTCCCAAGCCTGTGGAAAGAACTAAAGCCTCAAATTCAAGAAGCAAACAGAACACCGAGTTTTCTTAACCCCAACAAACCCACTCCAAGGCACATCATAATAAAGATGACACAAACCAATGACAAAGAAAAAATTCTCAAGGCAGCCAGGGAAAAGAAGAGTACAACATATAAAGGAAGGCCTATTAGATTATCATCAGATTTCTCAGCAGAAACTCTACAAGCTAGAAGAGAGTGGACCCCAATATTTAAAGCCCTGAAAGAGAGGAACTTTCAGCCAAGAATACTATACCCATCAAAGCTATCCTTCAAGTATGAAGGAGATATAAAAACATTCAAAAATACAGAAAAGATGAGAGAATTTATCAACAGAAAGCCCCCACTCCAGGAAATACTAAAGGGGGTTTTCCAACCAGATTCGAAGAACAAAAGAAAACAAAACCACAAGTAACAGCTCCACCAAGAACACAATAAAACCAAACTTAAACTGTGACAACAAAGGAAAAAAAAGGGGGGGAGAGAATGGAGATTAACAGTAGCAAAGGACGATGAAGTGCAGAAATACTTATAAGATAGGGTACTACAATGAATATGGTAGGTACCCTTTTCATTACTTAATGGTAACCACCCTAGAAAAAACCACCACAAAAACACATGACTTAAAAAAGGTAGCAACAGAGGAAAGAAGTATGGAACACAAACAAACAGAAACAAATGATAGAAAAACAAAAGAGAAGAATCAAACTAGATACAAAACTAACAGAAAGCAATTTATAAAATGGTAGTAGGGAACCCACAAGTGTCAATAATTACACTAAATGTAAATGGATTAAACTTACCAATAAAAAGACACAGAGTAGCAGAATGGATTAAAAAAGAAAATCCAACTGTATGCTGCCTACAAGAAACACATCTAAGCAACAAGGATAAAAACAAATTCAAAGTGAAAGGCTGGAAAACAATACTCCAAGCAAACAACACCCAAAAAAAAGCAGGTGTAGCAATACTCATATCTGATAATGCTGACTACAAGACAGAAAAAGTACTCAGAGACAAAAATGGTCACTTCATAATGACTAAGGGGACACTGAATCAAGAAGACATAACAATCCTTAATATATATGCAACAAACCAAGGAGCACCAAAATATATAAGACAGCTACTTATTGACCTTAAAACAAAAACTAACAAAAATACAATCATACTTGGAGACCTCAATACACCGCTGACGGCTCTAGATCGGTCATCCAAACAGAGAATCAATAAAGATATAGTGGCCTTAAACGAAATACTAGAACACCTGGATATGATAGACATCTACAGGACACTTCATCCCAAAGCGACAGAGTATACATTTTTCTCTAGTGTACATGGAACATTCTCAAGAATTGACCATATGTTGGGCCACAAAGACAATATCAGCAAATTTAGAAAAATTGAAATTGTACCAAGCATATTTTCTGCTCATAAAGCCTTGAAACTATAATTCAACTGCAAAAAAGAGGGGGAAAAACCCACAAAAATGTGGAAACTAAACAACATACTTCTAAAAAATGAATGGGTCAAAGAAGAAATAAGCGCAGAGATCAAAAGATATATACAGACAAATGAAAATGAAAATACGACATATCAGAATCTCTGGGATGCAGCAAAAACAGTAATAAGAGGAAAGTTCATATCAC
Source organism: Saccopteryx leptura (assembly GCF_036850995.1). NCBI lineage: Eukaryota > Metazoa > Chordata > Mammalia > Chiroptera > Emballonuridae > Saccopteryx > Saccopteryx leptura. The sequence goes on along the minus strand of NC_089504.1, from coordinate 385,278,402 downwards.
TTCAGGCCTATATGAACAAACAAGAGAGAGCCGAAGTAAACCACTTAACTTCACACCTTAAGGAACTAGAAAAAGAAGAACAAAGACAACCCAAAACCAGCCAAAGAAAGGAGATAATAAAAATCAGAGCAGAAATAAATGAAATAGAGAACAGAAAAACTATAGAAAAAATCAATAAAACAAGGAGCTGGTTCTTTGAAAAGATCAACAAAATTGACAAACCCTTGGCAAGACTCACCAAGGAAAAAAGGCACAGGACTCAAATAAACAAAATCCAAAATGAAAGAGGAGAGATCACCACAGACATCATAGATATACAAAGAATTATTGTAGAATACTATGAAAAATTATATGCCACCAAATACAACAATCTAGAAGAAATGGATAAATTCCTAGAACAATACAACCTTCCTAGACTGAGTCATGAAGAAGCAGAAAGCCTAAACAGACCAATCAGCAGGGAGGAAATAGAAAAAACTATTAAAAACCTCCCCAAAAATAAAAGTCCAGGCCCAGACGGTTATACTAGTGAATTCTATCAAACATTCAAAGAAGACTTGGTTCTTATTCTACTCAAAGTCTTCCAAAAATTTGAAGAAGAAGCAATACTTCCAAACACATTTTATGAGGCCAACATAACCCTCATACCAAAACCAGGCAAGGATGGCACAAAGAAAGAAAACTACAGACCAATATCTCTAATGAATACAGATGCTAAAATTCTAAACAAAACACTGGCAAACCGAATACAACAACATATTAAAAAAATAATACATCATGATCAAGTGGGATTCATCCCAGAATCTCAAGGATGGTTCAACATACGCAAAACGGTTAACGTAATACACCATATCAACAAAACAAAGAACAAAAACCACATGATCTTATCAATAGATGCAGAAAAGGCTTTTGATAAAATACAACACAATTTTATGTTTAAGACTCTCAACAAAATGGGTATAGAAGGAAAATATCTCAACATGATAAAGGCCATATATGATAAACCATCAGCCAACATCATTTTAAAAGGCATAAAACTGAGGACTTTCTACCTTAAATCAGGAACAAGACAGGGTTGTCCACTCTCTCCACTCTTATTTAAAGTGGTGTTAGAAGTTCTGGCCAGAGCAATCAGACAAGACAAAGAAATGAAAGGCATCCATATCGGAAAAGAAGAAGTAAAGGTATCACTTTTTGCTGATGATATGATCCTATACATCGAAAACCCGAATGAATCCACAAAAAGATTATTAGAAACAATAAACCAATACAGTAAGGTCGCAGGATACAAAATTAACATACAGAAGTCCATAGCCTTTCTCTATGCCAACAATGAAATATTAGAAAACGAACTCAAAAAAATAATCCCTTTCACGATTGCAACAAAAAAAGTAAAATACCTATGAATAAACATAACAAAGAATGTAAAGGACCTATATAATGAAAATTACAAAGCATTGTTAAGGGAAATCGAAAAAGATACAATGAGATGGAAAAATATTCCTTGTTCTTGGATAGGAAGAATAAATATAATCAAAATGGCCATATTACCCAAAGCAATATACAAATTTAATGCAATTCCCTTCAAAATCCCTATGAGATTTTTTAAAGAAATGGAACAAAAAATCATCAGATTTATATGGAACTATAAAAAACCCCGAATAGCCAAAACAATCCTAAGGAAAAAGAATGAAGCTGGGGGCATTACAATACCTGAGTTTAAACTATATTATAGGGCCACGACAATCAAAACAGCATGGTATTGGCAGAAAAATAGACACTCAGACCAATGGAACAGAATAGAAAGCCCAGAAATAAAACCACATATATATGGTCAAATAATCTTTGATAAAGGGGCCAACAACACACAATGGAGAAAAGAAAGCCTCTTCAACAAATGGTGTTGGGAAAACTGGAAAGCCACATGCAAAAGAATGAAACTCGACTACAGCCTGTCCCCGTGTACTAAAATTAATTCAAAATGGATCAAAGACCTAAATATAAGACCTGAAACAATAAAGTGCATAGAAGAAGACATAGGTACTAAAATCATGGACCTGGGTTTTAAAGAACATTTTATGAACTTGACTCCAATGGCAAGAGAAGTGAAGGCAAAAATTAATGAATGGGACTACATCAGAATAAAATGTTTTTGCTCAGCAAGAGAAACTGATATCAAAATAAACAGACAGCCAACTAAATGGGAAATGATATTTTCAATAAACAGATCAGATAAAGGCCTAATATCCAAAATTTACAAAGAACTCATAAAACTCAACAACAAACAAACAAACAATCCAATAAAAAAATGAGAAGAGGACATGAACAGACACTTCTCCCAGGAAGAGATACAAATGGCCAACAGATATATGAAAAGATGCTCATCTTCTTTAGTTATTAGAGAAATGCAAATCAAAACTACAATGAGATACCACCTCACCCCTGTTAGATTAGCTATTATCAACAAGACGGGTAATAGCAAATGTTGGAGAGGCTGCGGAGAAAAGGGAACTCTCATCCACTGTTGGTGGGACTGTAAAGTAGTACAACCATTATGGCAGAAAGTATGGTGGTTCCTCAAAAAACTGCAAATAGAACTACCTTATGACCCAGCAATCCCTCTACTGGGTATATACCCCAAAACCTCAGAAACATTGATACATAAAGACACATGTAGCCCCATGTTCATTGCAGCACTGTTCACAGTGGCCAAGACATGGAAACAACCAAAAAGCCCTTCAATAGAAGACTGGATAAAGAAGATGTGGCACATATACACTATGGAATACTACTCAGCCATAAGAAATGATGACATCAGATCCTTTACAGCAAAATGGTGGGATCTTGATAACATTATAAGGAGTGAAATAAGTAAATCAGAAAAAAACAAGAACTACATGATTCCATACATTGGTGGAACATAAAAATGAGACTAAGAGACATGGACAAGAGTGTGGTGGTTACCAGGGGTGGGGGGAGGGAGGACAGGGGGAGAGTTGGGGGGAGGGGGAGGGGCACAGAGAACTAGATAGAGGGTGGCGAAGGACAATCTGACTTTGGGCGAGGGGTATGCAACATAATTTAATGACAAAATAACCTAGACATGTTTTCTTTGAATATATGTACCCTGATTTATTAATGTCATCCCATTACCATTAATAAAAATTTATTTAAAAAAAAAAGAGTGTGGTGGTTACGGGGGGAGGGGGGAGAGGTTAAATGGAAAGGGGGAGGGGGAGGGGCACAAAGAAAACTAGATAGAAGGTGACAGAGGACAATCTGACTTTGGGTGATGGGTATGCAACATAATTGAACGACAAGATAACCTGGACATGTTATTTTTGAATATATGTATCCTGATTTATTGATGTCACCCCATTAAAAAAATAAAATTATAAAAAAAAGTATGTTTATTTTAAATCTACAATGATATTAATGTTGGACATAAACACATAATCTAGTGAAAGCTCACCCTATTTCTTTTCTATAAATAATGTCTAATAAAATGAAAACTGTATTCCCAAGTTTTTCATTTATTATTAATTACTTTATTATTGTATTTGCAGACCTTCTGAAGAAGGTCTCAGGTTGACTTAATTAATTAATAAATGTACACTCAGGTTGACTTTGTTAATTATAGCAAATATTTTAGAGGGAAATAATAAATATTGTGCACACAGTTATCTTTTTGTTGCTGTATTTTTCTAAAGTGAGAAGCAGGGAAGCAGAAAGACTGACTCCTGCAATGCACCTGACAGGGATCCACCTGGAATTCCCACCAGGGGGTGATGCTCTGCCCATCTGGGGTGTTGCTCCTTTGCAATCAGAGCCATTCTAGTGCCTGAGGTGGAGGGCATGGAATCATCCTCAGCACCCTGGCCAACTTTGCTCCAGTGGAGCCTTGGCTGCGGGGGGAGGGGAAGAAAGAAACAGAGAAAGGAGAGGGGGAAGGGTGGAGAAGCAGGTGGGTGAATCTCCTGTGTGCCCTGACCAGGAATTGAACCCCGGACTTCCACACCCAAGGCCGACGCTCTACCGCTAAGCCAACCGGCCAGGGCCATGCACACAATTTTAAAGGAAACAGGAGAAAGGAACATTCCCTAATATATTTTGTAAGGAATGATTTTCTCATTATTGTAACCAGAAAAAATAGTTAAAAGGCTTCACCCATTATTCCAACAGGAAAGTGGGAGCTGAACTTCAACCTCATCCCGTGAGAGAGGAGAAACCAGAAGAGTGCAGACGAGGGAGGCTGCAATGTCTGGGATCCTACACTCCAGTCAGTGACTCAGGGGTTTGGATTGAGAGAGCAAGGGCAGACTGAGATAAGTATGAAAATTAACAAATCACAGCTGGTCCGTGCTTGTTATCAGTTTCTTGGAATGAACTCGCAACACCAGCAAGAAGAATGAGTAAGAGTAATGTGATAGTCAAGGACAGACCCTTGAGCCTCCTCTTTTATCCCCTCCCCTTCCAGAGACACAAAAGTCACCTAGGTCTGCGAACAAAGAAGTCATAAAAATCAGGCATTTGTCACGTGAAAGCTAAAGCTGTAAAGCTATATAAAATGTAAAAAATCCAACTTCAGGGAGCCTGTGTCTTTGACGCTACCAGCCCTACTGGGTCTGCTGGCTACAAATAAATCTTTCTTCATCCTTGTCTGGGTGTCTCATCCTCCATTTGTGGCTAATTCTTGCTACACCCTCAGTATTGAGACTGAATGGGGTGGTACAAGGCTGACTGAGTCTGCACTTTGGAGTCCCCTGCTGGTGACTCAGGGGAACAGTGAGAGCACAACCTTGAACTCCACCTGCATTAATACCATTGAACAAGTGGTGGGGTCAGAGGAGTTAGCACTGCAGGTGTCCTGTCCCTTCCCTGCTGCCAGTGAGGCCAAAGGGCCCACGGGGAGCTGAATGCCCACCCTGACTGAGCATAGCACCTCTCCTCAGCCCTGTGACTCCCTGTCACTCCCTGTGAGGTAAGAGGGTCCAGCAAGGGGTTTGTGTCACACTCCCATTTGATGGGAACCAGCTGGTGACAATCACTGGCCCATGGTCCCCAGGAAGTTGTCAGCAGCACAGGGCCGTGGAGTCAGAGACCTACCCTTACAGGGCCAGTGGGAGCTGAACACACACCCCTGACCTTCTGCCACAGCTCAGCAGGTGGCCGGCCTGATCAAAGGAAGAGTAGATGGGACCCAGAGGCTCCTAATACAGCCTTCAAATGTCCAGGACCCAGTAAAGTTCAGCACTCGTTATGTCAATAACCAGAAAGTTAAAAACCTGAACAAGAAATAAGGATCTACTGACAGCAACACTGTGATGACTCAGATGAGGAAATATTGTCAGATATTATTCAGCAAGAACCCTAAAATTCACATGAAGAGGAGCTACAAGCACCATTGGCATTTAGAAAGAAGAGAAACTTGAAATTTAAATAAAAGCCATGAAAACAAAACAAATGAAAATTATTGAAATGAAAAACACAAGTAAATAAAAAGAAAAACAACTCTTCAGGAAATCAGGAGTAGGTTAAATTGTTTTATTTATTTATTTGTTTGTTTGCTTGTTTATTTATTTGGGAAAGAAGGACCAACATTATTACTTTGCATAGTTCCCACAACCATGAATATCCCTAGAGAACAGCACTAGGGGGCGCTGTGTATCTTCTCAGGGGAGGAGGCCTGAACCCAACTCAAATGGTTCCAATTGAATGAGCGCTGTGTCCATGCACATGGCCTGAGTAGAGGTGACAGCAGATGCTTCCTCTCAAGGGAGAGACTCAGAACTCACAACCACTGCAGCCTCCTCCTGAGAGGGAAGCTGAGAACTGTGCTGAGGACGTGGAAGTGGATGGTGTTCTGGGCTCATATTTGCATAATGCTCAAGCAAACAGACCCTTTACCCAGGGGGCTGAGGAGATGAAGGGACACCATGGAGACCAGCACCATCATGAGGCCTGGGGAACTAGGAGTCTCCACCATGACCTGGACTCCTCTCCTCCTCCTTCCACTCCTCACTCTCTGCCCAGGTTCATGGACATTTCAGAGACCAGCCCTTGGAGAGGTCCATCTGCCTTCATTCTTCATTCCTGATTCTGTCCGTTTTTATTTCAGGGTGCAGTTCTCAGGCTGTGGTGACTCAGACGCCCTCTGTAACCGTGTCCCCAGGAGGGACAGTCACTCTCACCTGCAGCTCCAGCACTGGAGAGGTCACTAGCAGTCTCTATCCATACTGGTTCCAGCAGGAGTCTGGCCAAGCTCCGAAGACACTGATTTATGATACAAGCAATAAGCTCTCCTGGACCCCTGCCCGGTTCTCAGGCTCAATCAATGGGGGCAAAGCTGCTCTGACCCTCTCAGGGGCCCTGCCCGAGGATGAGGTTAAATATTACTGTGCTCTGTGGTACAGCAGCCATTTCCAAAGTGACAGATGCAGGTGGGGAAGTGAGACAAAACCCTGGCTCAGTGCACCCTCTGCTCTAATGTCCTGTCTCCTGTTCACAGAGACTGCATGTCGCTAGTGTGGGCTCAGAGGTTTGTACTCTGAGGCCCCAGAGGAGAGAATCGAATCAATTTTTCTAAGCTCTAAAATGTTCTAACCCATCATTTTATGAAAACAAAGTGATCTTAAAAACAAGATGAGTTGAATCAACAATTCCACTAATGATCAGGAGCAGCAGAAGGAAATGTTATACACACACAGACACACACGCAACACTGTCAAATCTGAATTTAGCTTGGCCAGCATTTAGTAACAAGACAAAACTTAATAATATAGCATAAAGGCCAGCAGAAACAGAGCCAATTTCAAATGGAGTCAGGGTCTCCATCCCAGAAGGATTTCTCTGCTCATCCTCCTTCACAAACATCTGCAGGATTTGAGGACAATATAACCTTTGGGCTGCGACAAAGTGAGCGTCTATTCCAAACAACTGTCTGAAAAGCTGACAGGAGAGCCCACATCCTGCCTACAGGCCTGAAAATTACAGTCAGTCTTTAGAACTCACACTGTCCTGTTTAGATAAAGAATAACTTAGCTTATTTTCTCCCATGGAAATCCCTTCCTTGGCTTATTGTCACCAATAGAAACACTTCCCTTCTTCTCATGTGATTACTTCCCTCCCCGTCCTCGTAAAACCACTGCCTTCGCCCCATCCTTGGACATACTTTGGCTTTATGCCTCAGAGTATGACCCAGCATGGCAATGATTTTTATCTCAAATAAATACTTGTTGCCTCTCACTTTGGCTTTTAATTTTCAAGTTACAATAGTAATATCAGAGAGCTATGATTTTATTTGTAGAGATAAATGCTGCAGGTTGTGGACCATGATGGTGTACATTCTCACTGGAGGACAGAGCAAGAGTACTAATAAATTCCAAGGGCAGCCCCACTGCCTCATGAGACACCCATCATGAGAAGTTCACCTTCAGGAAACCATCCTGCTCAAGGGGACTTGTAGCTGCTCTAACACATTGGGGTTGACTTCCTGGGGGTCTCCTGTCATGTCTCCTCCGCCCATTTTGAGACAAGGGGACAGCTACAGCAACAGCCCACATCTTTAGACGGATTTGGGTTCTGAGCATATGGACATAAGGAACATACTTCTGGTACCCCCAGCAGGTCGACACCTGGACCAGGTGCTGCCCCAGGGGAGGGGCATGTGTTATGGGAGGAGGAAGAAGAGGACAGTTGGCAGGTGTCTAGTCTGAGAGCAGCTCCAGCAGCAGAGCCTGTGGTTCCTCCCATGGACGGTGTCTTGCAGTCCGGCCTCCCTCAGGCACACAGACCACACACATTGCTAGAGGAGCTCCTCCCAGGAGCTCTATCAGAAACTGGTGGGTCTAAACACAGCAAGAGATGGAGTCTAGCAGATGCTGTAGTGTAGATCCTGCCACAGTTCTTCTTTCAGAGCTGGCCAAGCCCTGCCCACTGACTGGCTAAGAGTTGTCATCTAATAGGTCTAAGCTGGCACTTTAACCAGGATTGCAACTGGATAAGGAGTTTCTCATGGTTACTTGTAAAATGAGTGCTAGAGACTTGGGGTAGGAGAGTGACAAGCACTGAACCAGAGGGAAGCCCTGTGGTCCAGGGTCCAGGTGAGTTTCAGCACCAGGTGCTCGTCACAGGCACAGATGGAGAGAGGAGGCAGGGGACAGGGTCCAATGCTGACAGGCCAGGGAGACCTTGCATGAGATGTTCAAGATTTTCACTTAGTCATTGTAAAGGGGGGTGCATGGGAGATTTATAATCAGAGCAGGGCATCTTCAGATGTGCATATTCAAAATACAACTCTGATAATCATGCAAAGAATGAAATGTAGGGAGGACAAACAACAGACAACACCAGACAGAGGGGTCTGCATGGTCCCGGGGAGTGTGGGTGACAGCCTGCACTTGGCCACCTTGAGTGGTACAGGGAGGTGTGGAGAATGGGGACAAATTGTGAACAGAACCATGAGGCTGACAGTGTCATCAAAATGTGCAAGGTATGTGTATTTCAGCAGTCAGGACTGAGACATAGGTGGGGACGCCACCCTGGAGTGAGGGACTCTACAGTAGTTATGGGCAGTGTATCAGAATTAGATAATAGACATTTGAAAAGAGTCAGACACCTGCTGAGCTGCAGATTCCAGCTGAACTCTCAGGGCTTTGGGGCACAGGGAGATGTGTTTCTGACAACATCCGGGGTGGGATGGGATATCACTGTGGTCTCTACACAGCTGCTCAGTGAGGACCATTCAATCAAAGGAGCCTGAGCCTGGGGGCTACACGCTGTGCTCACTGATGGAGACTCAGCAGCTGTGACCTCTCTGTCCTGGCAGAGTCCCCTGTGCAGGGACATTTGTGTTGTTTCATCAGGTGCTTCCTCCCAGGGCTCTTCCAAGGGATGAGGCAAACTTCTTCCCTCCTCAGTCTGTGGTGTGATCTGAGCTCAGCCCTAGGACTGAGGGAGGGGCTGGCGGTCACTGAGGGACACACATTTGCATGGACAGCCCCTCCTCTGGCAGAGGGGGGAAAAGAAAAGAAGGCCTGGGGCAGCCCAGCCCCACTGTGGGCTCAGGGCTGTGAGCACCATGGCCTGGACCCCTTTCCTCCTCGTGCTCCTCTCTCACTGCACAGGTGGGGACAGAACTTGGGGACCAGATCTCAATTTCAAGCTTTTCTCAGGCTTGTAGATGTAACCTGAAAAAATTTAACCAAGTCCAAGCCTCATCACCCACAGACTTCTGTGTCTGCAGGTTCCCTGTCCCAGCCTGTGCTGACTCAGCCGCCCTCCCTCTCTGCATCTCCTGGAGCATCAGCCAGACTCACCTGCACCCTGAGCAGTGGCTTCAGTGTTGATGGATACTGGATATACTGGTACCAGCAGAAGCCAGGGAGCCCTCCCCGGTATCTCCTGTACTACAAGTCAGACTCAGATAAGCACCAGGGCTCCGGGGTCCCCAGCCATGTCTCTGGATCCAAAGACACCTCAGCCAATGCAGGGCTCCTGCTCATCTCTGGGCTGCAGCCTGAGGACGAGGCAGACTATTACTGTATGATCAGGTACAATAATGCTTTGCACAGTGACACAGAAGATGGGGACAAAAACCTTAACCTACCAGAGTCTTGGTTCATGACAAATGCACATTTTAAATCACTTGTATATACCAGTATATTTGCAACAACCATCTGATTTATAGCAGGTCTATCCTCAATTTTCTAGCCTATGTTTCTGAAAACTCAGGAAAAGAGTATAAATCCAAAAGAAGTTATGACAGAAATCTTGCCTGTTTTTCATGTATAATAGACCCAGATTCTGTGGATGGCCCTTTTGATATAATGAGAGACTTTTGTGCTATTTTCTTGGTCAAGCCCGGGACTATCCCACAGGTGGACAATATTTAACAGTGTGGACTCTGCTCTTCCAGGGGTCCGAGTGGTACCTGTCCCACACTCACCAGCCTCCAGAGCTCAGGACTGGCTGTGGGGCAGTGTCCCTGGGCCAAGGCACAAAACGTGAGATGCGGGGTGAAGACTTGGGCCCAGGAGGAACCCCAGGAGCAGAGCTGGTCTGTCAACCTCGCTGGGTCCCTGCGTCTTCAGTTGTGAAGTCAGGGAGAGGGGGAACCATAAGGGGAAATGTGGCATCTGAGGCCAAGAAACCCCATTTAGGGTCACAAGGGGCGGGGGATGCTCCACTGTTGCTGGGGAAATGCAGAGCCCACTCTAGGGAAGGGGGTGAGGTGGGTCCGTGGTCAAAGCACTCTTACAGCCGACAGCACCCAGGGCCGTGGGGACTCCCGAGAGGGGGCTCAGGCACTGACTGTGTCCTCTCCTCTCACAGCCCACTGGAGCTTTCCAGCACTCAGTGTGGGCTGTGCTGTGGGATGTCGGGAGCCGATCAACAGCTGCTGGTTGACACAGTCACAGCAATGAGGAAGAGGCACAGCGGCACTCCCCCCTAACTTCTTGAGTTTATTTGATTTTTCTCCCCCCCCCCTCTTTTTTGGGTGTGTGTCCTATCACTGATGGCACAGAGTAAGCATCTGGAATTAATAGTTGCACCCAGCTGTCTCTGCAGATTCAGTTATTTCTCTGGAAATTAGATGGAGGGTGTGAATTCCACAGAAAAGCCTACAAACCCCTCTAGCCTTTTCATACTATAGAAGAATAGAAAAGCTTTCCATTCCTCTTACAGACCCGACCTTCAGGTAGTGGAACACTCTGAAAAAAATAAAGTTAGACCTTAACTGGTACATGAAAATAGTAGACAAACATAATTTTACTAGACAATAGGCCACTAGGTAAGGTACAGTTATAAATCAATACTGACCTTTTAGAAGCTTGCGCCAATATTGTTGTTGCTGCTCAAGTTATTGTATAACTGTACTTAGAATGGTTTACCACCTGATTTATAGCTTAACGAAATGTACTAACCTCTTCCTGGAATATTTATCCACATTAAAGCAAAAACAACTATTAATCAATGTATTCTGCACCACATGTAATTATAACTTAGTGTATAAAAATAAAGCTGTACTAGCAACTGGCAGAGATACCTGGCAGATGAGCTAAAGAATTCGGCTCTCTTGCCGAAGTAAACCACTTAACTTCACACCTTAAGGAACTAGAAAAAGAAGAACAAAGACAACCCAAAACCAGCCAAAGAAAGGAGATAATAAAAATCAGAGCAGAAATAAATGAAATAGAGAACAGAAAAACTATAGAAAAAATCAATAAAACAAGGAGCTGGTTCTTTAAAAAGATCAACAAAATTGACAAACCCTTGGAAAGACTCACCAAGGAAAAAAGGCACAGGACTCAAATAAATAAAATCCAAAATGAAAGAGGAGAGATCACCACAGACATCATAGATATACAAAGAATTATTGTAGAATACTATGAAAAATTATATGCCACCAAATACAACAATCTAGAAGAAATGGATAAATTCCTAGAACAATACAACCTTCCTAGACTGAGTCATGAAGAAGCAGAAAGCCTAAACAGACCAATCAGCAGGGAGGAAATAGAAAAAACTATTAAAAACCTCCCCAAAAATAAAAGTCCAGGCCCAGACGGTTATACTAGTGAATTCTATCAAACATTCAAAGAAGACTTGGTTCTTATTCTACTCAAAGTCTTCCAAAAAATTGAAGAAGAAGCAATACTTCCAAACACATTTTATGAGGCCAACATAACCCTCATACCAAAACCTGGCAAGGATGGCACAAAGAAAGAAAACTACAGACCAATATCTCTAATGAATACAGATGCTAAAATTCTAAACAAAACACTGGCAAACCGAATACAACAACATATTAAAAAAATAATACATCATGATCAAGTGGGATTCATCCCAGAATCTCAAAGATGGTTCAACATACGTAAAACGGTTAACGTAATACACCATATCAACAAAACAAAGAACAAAAACCACATGATCTTATCAATAGATGCAGAAAAGGCTTTTGATAAAATACAACACAATTTTATGTTTAAGACTCTCAACAAAATGGGTATAGAAGGAAAATATCTCAACATGATAAAGGCCATATATGATAAACCATCAGCCAACATCATATTAAACGGCATAAAACTGAGGACTTTCTACCTTAAATCAGGAACAAGACAGGGTTGTCCACTCTCTCCACTCTTATTTAAAGTGGTGCTAGAAGTTCTGGCCAGAGCAATCAGACAAGACAAAGAAATGAAAGGCATCCATATCGGAAAAGAAGAAGTAAAGGTATCACTTTTTGCTGATGATATGATCCTATACATCGAAAACCCGAATGAATCCACAAAAAGATTATTAGAAACAATAAACCAATACAGTAAGGTTGCAGGATACAAAATTAACATACAAAAGTCCATAGCCTTTCTATATGCCAACAATAAAATATTAGAAAACGAACTCAAAAGAATAATCCCCTTCATGATTGCAACAAAAAAAATAAAATACCTATGAATAAACATAACAAAGAATGTAAAGGACCTATATAATGAAATCTACAAGGCATTATTAAGAGAAATAGAAAAAGACACAATGAGATGGAAAAATATTCCTTGTTCTTGGATAGGAAGAATAAATATAATTAAAATGGCCATATTACCCAAAGCAATATATACATTTAATGCAATTCCCATCAAAATTCCTATGAGATTTTTTAAAGAAATGGAACAAAAAATCATCAGATTTATATGGAACTATAAAAAACCCCGAATAGCCAAAACAATCCTAAGGAAAAAGAATGAAGCTGGGGGCATTACAATACCTGAGTTTAAACTATATTATAGGGCCACGACAATCAAAACAGCATGGTATTGGCAGAAAAATAGACACTCAGACCAATGGAACAGAATAGAAAGCCCAGAAATAAAACCACATATATATGGTCAAATAATCTTTGATAAAAGGGCCAACAACACACAATGGAGAAAAGAAAGCCTCTTCAACAAATGGTGTTGGGAAAACTGGAAAGCCACATGCAAAAGAATGAAACTCGACTACAGCCTGTCCCCGTGTACTAAAATTAATTCAAAATGGATCAAAGACCTAAATATAAGACCTGAAACAATAAAGTGCATAGAAGAAGACATAGGTACTAAAATCATGGACCTGGGTTTTAAAGAACATTTTATGAACTTGACTCCAATGGCAAGAGAAGTGAAGGCAAAAATTAATGAATGGGACTACATCAGAATAAAATGTTTTTGCTCAGCAAGAGAAACTGATATCAAAATAAACAGACAGCCAACTAAATGGGAAATGATATTTTCAATAAACAGATCAGATAAAGGCCTAATATCCAAAATTTACAAAGAACTCATAAAACTCAACAACAAACAAACAAACAATCCAATAAAAAAATGAGAAGAGGACATGAACAGACACTTCTCCCAGGAAGAGATACAAATGGCCAACAGATATATGAAAAGATGCTCATCTTCTTTAGTTATTAGAGAAATGCAAATCAAAACTACAATGAGATACCACCTCACCCCTGTTAGATTAGCTATTATCAACAAGACGGGTAATAGCAAATGTTGGAGAGGCTGCGGAGAAAAGGGAACTCTCATCCACTGTTGGTGGGACTGTAAAGTAGTACAACCATTATGGCAGAAAGTATGGTGGTTCCTCAAAAAACTGCAAATAGAACTACCTTATGACCCAGCAATCCCTCTACTGGGTATATACCCCAAAACCTCAGAAACATTGATACATAAAGACACATGTAGCCCCATGTTCATTGCAGCACTGTTCACAGTGGCCAAGACATGGAAACAACCAAAAAGCCCTTCAATAGAAGACTGGATAAAGAAGATGTGGCACATATACACTATGGAATACTACTCAGCCATAAGAAATGATGACATTAGATCATTTCCAGCAAAATGGTGGGATCTTGATAACATTATACGGAGTGAAATAAGTAAATCAGAAAAAAACAAGAACTACATGATTCCATAAATTGGTGGAACATAAAAACGAGACTAAGAGACATGGACAAGAGTGTGGTGGTTACCAGGGGTGGGGGGAGGGAGGACATGGGAGGGAGGGAGGGAGAGAGTTAGGGGGAGGGAGCGGGGCACAGAGAACTAGATAGAGGGTGGCGGAGGACAATCTGACTTTGGGCGAGAGGTATGCAACATAATTTAATGACAAAATAACCTAGACATGTTTTCTTTGAATATATGTACCCTGATTTATTAATGTCATCCCATTACCATTAATAAAAATTTATTAAAAAAAGAAAAGAATTCGGCTCTCTCACTCATTTTGTGCCAACACCATCCATTCCTGTGGGACCTCTCGATTCCCCCCGGGGCTGGACCCCGGCAGTGGGACATCCAGAGTGGGAACTCCTCAGAATGTGCCTGGGTCACTCCCCCTATGAAGGTCTTGATGAGCCCAGACATAGGTAGTTTTCTTCTGCACTAGGCATGACATACATGGAGGGTTACCAAGGCAATGGTTCCAAAGGATCCTGGGCAGATCTCTTGCCTTGTGACATAGACAATAGTGACTGACCCTCAAGGGTTCAGCCTCTTCCCCAGATCCTGTGTGAGCAAACCACCTCCCAGAACTCCTTCTGGGCTTCAAGCTGACGAAGAGGCTGACCATCACAGACACATGACTCAATACAACTCAATGCCACAGAGAACTCTCACTGTATTGGAAGTGAGGTAAACATCTGCCCAGCTCTCTGGTGACCCATCCTAGTCCTGTTCCTGACTGTGACCAAAGCCAGCTTAGGTTTTGACTTTTCTGTCACTTGTGTTTCAAATTATGAGGGTTCCTGTTCTCATTGTGGTCTATCTTTATGAGAACTATAAAAATATCTTTCCTTACTGGTCTTCTAATAGAGCATTATGGCCACGTAACCAGTTTTTAATATGTTCCTGCGTGTTACTGGGCTCTATGAGAAGGAAAACAGTAGTTCCTCATCTGAGACCTGGTTCCCCAGGGCCGGCTACTCTCAGGTGAGACCACGAGGCTCTGGGGAATGACCTGCTGGCGCCACGCTGGAGATAGGATGTGCACAGTACTTGAGGTTGAACTTGGAGAGCTTCTATTATTTTTATTTCAAAATATATTACCTTTCTTAAAAACTAATATTTTCAAGCATAAAATTACAATTTCTTTTAAACCTACAGTGACATTGATATTTAATTTAAATTACAGCCTATTGAAAAGGCAGTGCCCTTCTGCACTGTGAATATTATCTCATGACATGTGAGGTCGGTTCTGTTTAATTCCTGGTTGTCAGTACACTGTAATTTCAGACCTCCTCCAAACACAAATCCGGACTCAGATTACTTTGTGTCTTAATTTTATCAGTCATTGAAGTAGCTAAATATAAATATTCTACACAAATTTTTGAATAAGATAAAGAAAGAGCAGTTTTCAACATATTTCTAGAAATCAAATTGTTTTTGTTTTTATAACCAGATAAGAACAATTAGACTGCAGACACACGGTCCCATCCATGATTCAGGCCGCCCATCCCCACTGAGCCCTGGTCCTCCACGGAGCCCTGTGCTTCCCTCCCTCGGTCAGCAGTGCCAAAGCAGGGGACTTGTCTCACACCCCACTTGATGGGAACCAGCTGGTTACAGTCCCCGCCTCATTGTCCCCAGGAAGGTGTCAGCAGGACAGAGCAGGGGTGGGTCATTGTTTCACCTTTGCTGGGACACCCAGTGTCCAGTAGGAGCTGAACACCCCCCCAGACCTTCTGTCACCACTCAGCGGGAGGGGGCCTGACTAAAGGGAGAGTAAATGGGAACCAGCGGAGAGTGATGCAATCTGGAAATGTCCAGGTTCCAGTAAAATGCCACTTGTCACAGCAAGGAGCAGAAAAATCAAAACTTGAATGGGAAAGAAGAGTCTACTGACATTAACACAGAGATGACACAGGTGATGTAATTCTATGACGTATATTCTTAGGCAGCAATGATAATATCCACTCGATGAGAAACAAGTGCTTTTGTACACATGGGAAACAAGAGAAAAATCAGCATGAAAAAAAGTCATAAAAACAAAACAAATAGAAATTATAGAACTGAGAATGGAATAGTTGAAATTAAAGAAGAAAATTCTCTGCAGGGACTCAAAAGTAGTTGACACAGTATTTATTTATTTTCAGAAAATAAAGAAACACATATATAGTATTTCCTCTGCATATTCTCACCACCATGGAACATTTTCTGGAGGACGTCACTAGGGGTCGCTGTGGATCTCAGAGCTCCAACACCTTACACAGGAATCTTTCTATTTGAATGTCCCCTGAAGCTTTGCTCAGTGCCCCAAGTTGGAGGTGACAACAGGTGCTTCTTCTCAAGAGACAGACTCAGTGCTCACAGCTTCCGGCTATGGTGAGCACTGTGACCTGGACTGCTCCCCACCTCGTTCACCTCCCTCACTACATAGGTACAGACTGGTCTTGAGGACCAGGTCTCATTTCCCAGATTCATTTCCTTCATACACAGTGTCCTGAGAAACTTTACCCTGTTTCCTGCTTTGTCATCCATGAGTGCTTTGTCGGCAGGTTCCCAGTCCCAGCCTGTGCTGACTCAGCCGCCCTCCCTCTCGGCATCTCCTGGAGCATCAGCCACACTAACCTGCACCCTGAGCAGTGGATTCAATGTTGGCAGCTATGGTATAGACTGGTTCCAGAATAAGCCAAGAAACTCTCTCAGTATCTCTTTTCCTACTACATAAGTATGGATTTGGGCTCTGGGGTCCCCAGCTGCTTCTCTGGATCCAAAGACACCTCGGCTAATGCAGGGCTCCTGCTCATCTCTGAGCTCCTCCCTGAGGACGAGGCGTGCTGTTACTGTGCTACATGGGAAGTAACAGTGATATGTACACAGTGCTCCAGAGTCACAGGGAAATGAGACTAAAACCTTTCTGTACTCCCCCTGACCACAGTACTCATTCTTGTTCTAACTGGGACCAGGTATAACTTAGAGTAACATCTGTTGCCACATTTCCAGGAAGTAGTTGAATTACTCAAAACAGAAACTCTATTAGCTTTTCATAGGTTTTCCCTCATGAACCATCAAAAATTAAAAGTTTCTGACCAGGCGATGGCACAGTGGATAGAGCGTCGGCCTGGGACATTGAGGACCCCGGTTCAAAATCCTGAGGCTGCTGGCTTGAGTGTGGGATCATAGACATGACTCCAGGTTTGTTCCCTTGAGCCCAAGATCAGTGGCTTGAGCCCAAAGTCACTTCCTTGAGCAATGAATCACTGGCTCAGCTGGATCCTGCCAGTCAAAGGCACATATGAGAAAGAAATCATTGAACAACTAAGTTGCTGCCACTATGAGTTGATATTTCTCATCTCTCTCTTTTTTTGTCTGTCTCTCTCCATAATAAATAAATAAATAAATAAATAAATAAATAAACCAAAAAAAATTCAGTTTATATTGGCATTGAAATAAAAAACACTTAAGGATAAATCTAACAACAAGGAAAAGGAACACGCCTCCATGGGACAGTCACTGCTCTTCACCTGATCCTGCTGTAAGAAAAATAACATAAATAAAACAAGCTCAGTTCTGACCACTTAACAGCAAAATGTGGCATGAAAAGAATCGCCTGAGGAGTCTGCATAGAATATAAAAAGTGTCCTGAAGTGATGGTGAGGTCATGTAAAGGAACACCTGTGCTCCCTTAAAGCAGAGGTCAGTGGACAGGGCTTTGGGGAGGCAGGAGCTGTCTCTGATGGGCCTTAGTCACCATGTCACACCATGCTGTACCTAAGTCTGGGCACCAGGGGGCGCACTGGGACTGTTTCAAAAGGTATAGGGGAATCAGAGCTGGGACCTGTTACTTGGCATTGCCTGAGGCTCTCTGCTCAGGGCTCACAGCTGTCACCTCACAGAGTCTTACCCCTTCAGGCACAGGGACTAGTGAAGAGTAAAAAACCTAAGGAAGACTCTCATTTGCATGAGTGGCCCCTCCCCCTTGCAGAGTATGAAGAGGGGCAGGGAGAGATGTGGGGGAAGCTCTGCTTCAGCTGTGGGGCCACAGAGACAGGACTCAGGGATGACCTCCGCCATGGCCTGGTCCCCTCTCCTGCTCACCCTCATCGCTCTCTGCACAGGTGACTGGATAAGGGGACAAGGGAAAGGACCTTGGGAAGATACACAGTGTCTGCTTCCTCCTTTTGTCTCTCAACCCAGAATCACCATCTCTGTGTCTCTTCGTTTTCCAGGATCCTGGGCCCAGGCTGTGCTGACTCAGCCGCCCTCTGTGTCTGGATCCCCGGGACAGCGGGTAACCATCTCCTGCACTGGGAGCAGCTCCAATATCGGGAATGGTTACCCTGTGCAATGGTACCAACAGCTTCCAGGAACAGCTCCCAAACTCCTCATCTATGGTAGTAGCAGTCGTCCCTCGGGGGTCCCCGACAAATTCTCTGGCTCCCGATCGGGCAGCACAGGCACGCTGACCATTGCTGGGCTCCAGGCTGAGGACGAGGCCGATTATTACTGCCAGTCCTATGACAAGAGTCTCAGTGCTCACACAGTGCTGCAGGCCTGTGGGGAAGTGAGACACAAACCTGCTGTCTCCCCTGAAATGGGTTCCCCTGGGCAGTCCCCACTCCTCTGATAAGATAACTGCTTCCTTCTCTTAGGATATCAGTAGACCCTCAGGAGTCCTCAGCTGATTCTTTGGCTCTGAGTCTGGCAATTTTGGCTCCCTGACCATCAATGGGCTCCCCTAGAAGAGGGGCAGGATGGGGCCTATGTGCATGAGCTGTCCCTCCTCTGTGAGGCCAGAGAGAGTAGGTAAGAGAGGTCTGGGCTGCCCAGCTCCAGCTCTGTGTCCTAAGAAGGGGCTGTGAGCACCATGGCCCAGACCCCTCTGCTCCTGTGCTCCTCTCTCAGTGCACAGTGGGGACAGGCCGGACAGACACAGGGCAAACATCCAGCCTGAGCACTTTGACTCAGACCCTTAGAATTACTTGTCCCATGTGCCATGTATGTTCGCAGGTTCCCTGTCCCAGCCTGTGCTGCCTCAGCCAGCCTCCCTCTCTGCATCTCTGGGAATTTCCTGAGACTCACCTGCATCATGAGAGGTGACATCAGTGTTGGCAGCAAATATATACAGTGGTTTCAGCAGAAGCCTGAATCTCTCCCCATCCCCAGAATGTTTCTGTATAACAAATCAGACTCAGATAAGCACCAGGGCTATGGGTCACCAGCTGAATGCAAAGGAGCTTCGATCAATGCGGGGCTCCAACCTGAGGACCAGCTGTCACTGTGTGATGTGATTGGGCACAATAATGTTACTCACAGTGACACATAACATGAGGACAGGGACATAAACATCAGCCTGTTTAGAATCTTGCTCCATGACAATTTAATCATTTTTACGTTACTTAGATATATACAAACTGTACTTGGAAGTACTTTCTGGTTCATAATGTGTTTATTCATGTTTTTTTCATTCAATGTTTCTGAAATCCTATCAGAGAAAATAAAGCAAGAATAAAATAACCTGACACAGGTGTTGCCTCATTATCAATGTGATAAAACAAGAGCCTGTGGAGTCGCCCTCTGTCTCTTCATACAAGGGAAGTGAGATTCATGAACATTTACCTTCATCGGGTCCCCAGGGCCATCCCAGTGGGAGTTCCATCATCCACAGTGTGGATTCCTTCCTTCAGGGTCGGAGCAGTGACCTTCCTGTCCCTCCCAGGCTCCTGTGCGCAGGGCGGCCAAGGAGCGCTGTGTCCCCGGCTCGAAGCACCTGATGTGAGATGCTGTGTGAGGACCCAGGCTCGGGGAGAATACTGACAAAGATGACCTGCACTCTCACAGGTGCCTGTCCCTTCAGGGGTGATGTCCAGGAGACGGTAGTGAGTCAAGAGCAGATGTGGTTTGCTGTCTGAGTCCAGCACATCTTTCTATGGGACCTGAGGGGGTCGGGACACTCAATGATTGCTGGGACAATGCGGAGCCTGCCCAACAGAAGGTGATGAGGTGGTTCCATGGATGAGACCCTTTTACAGCTGACAGCACTCAAAGCCGTCCCTGTCATTGGCCATTTACCTAGTTACAGATGTTCCAGAGCTCTTTCATCCTCTCATTAGTCTTCACCTCAAAGGCCTGTCCTTCTCGCTCACAGGAGGTTTCTGCTGTCACTACTGCAGGGGCACCAGGCGCCTCGGGCTGTGTCACACATGTGAAACTTGGGATGACTCCCTGTCCATTCCCATCAGTGCTAAGGTCTAACCATTGACTTGTCCTTGTTTAATTGCATTGTGTAAACTTGCAGAATTATGTTGAATAATGATGAAGTTAAAGTCACACTGGCTTGCTCCTGATCTTTGTGAGAATATTCTCTTCCCCACCCCATCAGCTAAGACACTGGCTATCAGAGTTAGTGTTATGGGTGTGGAGAGTGTGGAAATGCATCTGTCTTTTTCTACCTGTATGTGTTTTTTATTACAATTATTTAAACTTAGTCAAAGGCTCATTCAGAGCTATTGAGATAATATGTGTTTATATGTTGATCTACTAATATGATCTATAATATTAAAGGGTGATCAGTTTGGAGCACAGCTTAAAACACTGTAATAATAACTTATGGTGCTGATATATTACTCTATTAATCTAATAATAGAATTGCTTAGTTAATATTTTGTTTTGAAAATTTGCATCAATCTTTCATGTTTTTTGCAATTTTCATTTTTCTGTACTTTGTCAGATGTATATGTCACTATTTCCCTGCTTTCCCTAAGAATTGGGAAAATTTTTCTATTTTTAATATTTAAAAAAATAATGTATATGAATCAAACAAATAGAACCTTCTGAATTGGGAAGTTTTGTTAGTGCTTTCTGTGAAGCTACCTAACTATGAATTTGTGAAGCAGTTCTATAATAACATTCCAATTTTTTCTTTTATTTTTTCTTTTCACAGAGACAAAGAGAGAGTCAGAGAGAGCGATAGACAGGGACAGACAGACAGGAATGGAGAGAGATGAGAAGCATCAATCATCACTTTTTTCGTTGCGACACCTTAGTTGTTCATTGATTGCTTTCTCATATGTGCCTTGACTGTGGGGCTACAGCAGACTGAGTAACCCCTTGCTCAAGCCAGCGACCTTGGGTCCAAGCTGGTGAGCTTTGCTCAAACCACATGAACCTGCGCTCAAGCTGGCAACCTCGGGATCTCAAACCTGGGTCTTCCGCATCCCAGTCCGATGCTCTACCCACTGCGCCACCGCCTGGTCAGGCATTCCTATATTTTCTTAAAAATTGATTTTTTATTCATTTTTTTAAATGGAGGCAATTATTATGTTTTGCTAGGAAAATATGCTGTCTAATTCCAATGGAGTTTAACATTCATTTATTTTTAAATATTGTTTCCACATATGACTTCTTGTGTTGAGTGTTTGTGCGTTATCCATGTCCATTCAGATTCAGTGCGTGGTTGTTCTATTCTGTCATTTGAAAACTAGGTTTTGATGTGTCAATCAGATCTATGGGTTGGCTACTTTCTCCCTCATTCATTGTTACATTATTTTTATGAGGAGGATTTTGTTTTCTTTTCCTTTATCTATTCTTGTACCTGGCAGAACTCTCAATGTCTCCCTTTGTCCATAGACACTATATGGTGTCTAAAGTATTCTCATTTATTATTTTTTTCTTTAGAGAAGGTTTTGATTTACAGAATATTTGAGCAGAAAGTGCAGAGATTTCCTGGTGCAGGTGAAACAGTTGTCACCGGGCACCACCAGACGCCAGGGCCCCTCCCAGTACCTTCTGAGCCTGCACTCAGCTCAGTGGGAGCCAGGGCGCTGCTGTCCCAGCTGCTCCTCTGGGTTCAGAGATGCCTCAGCAACTTGGGCTGTGTGCTCACCTGTGATCTTCTCCCCGAGGATAAAGCCGCTCATGATGTCACTGTAACCACTGTGCCTCATCCCTGGAGAAGTGAGGCCACCCCTCTGCCTGTGCTGCCAAGCCTCTCACTGGGTCCTCACTGCTGGTGAACAGCCAGGTTCAGGTGACAACTCCAGTCACTCATGTCCCACTTCTGAGATTCTGCAGTCCTGTTGTGAAGCTGTCAATTAGAGAATGTCTACAATAACACTATAGGACATTCTGTCCACCTTTATGAGGACATCAATTCATACACTAGAACACAGAGACTCTCTAGGATACAATTCTGGAGATAATTTTGTCTCTTTCATGGCATGACATATTTATTCAACAACATGATTTGCTCATGGCCACTGCAGTTAAGAAACTTAGTTAATGGCAGAGTTCATGATGGGTCAGTGCAGAACCAGGGACAAGAAATCCAGCCTTGTCTGAGTCAGGACACATCAGTTAGCAGTTAATGAAACTGGCCCCCTGGGGATCCTCCAGGCTGTGGGGACTCCAGTGAGAGGGCACCTGCGGAACCCAGACTTCCCTCCCTAGATGCAGGAAAAGATGTCATCTACCACTACTCTGATTAAAGGGCCCGCTGTGCACTATAAACACAGGGCTGTGGTTCTGCTGCCCGCAGTGTGGCCCCGTGGGTCTCACAAGGGTGTGAGAGGCTGCCAATGCCCAGACTTCACTCCCATGTGGGAGAAGCCTGGGTCTGCTCACCTGGGACTGGGAGCAGTAAACGTCACCCATGGGTGAGTCTCCTGCAGCTGTGATTGCTCTAACCCCAAGGAGAACCCGGGTGCTGGTCTCCCTCCGCCCATGGGAACCCCAGGTCCTCTCTGCCTGCTCCCAAGAGAGTTTCATCAACACTCAGCACAGAGTAACCAAGGACTGGCATGAGGAATAACAGCAATATATTTGTAAAAATTGACTTTATTATTAAAAAAAAGGTTAAGAAGGAGAGAGAGACTCAATGTCCCTATTTCCCCGTGGACATCAGCAGGTGGTGCTATGAGGGTCTCCCACAGGGCTCCATGTTCATGCGCAATGAGCAGCACTTGAGAGTCCTGGGAACACTGCGTGCTGAGCAAGCGCAACTCAGAGACCCGTTCTCACCCTCACCTGCCATGAGGCGCTGCCCACCAGCCCCTTTCTGCATGGGTCCCAGGACTGCCCCCTGCTCCCTGAGAGGACCAGAGCAGCAACAGCAGAAGCCAAGTTACTCAGTAGAATAAATTTCCCTTCCCTGGTGACAAATGTCAGGGAAGGCAGGGGGGACAGTACTCTTCTGATGGGACAGGGTAGGTGGGGGGCTCTGTGAGAAGGGAAGGAAAGAGCTATCCCAAATTAAAAAGCCTGAAGTGGATGACAGGGGCCAGGGGCCTGAGCTCATAGAGACTGCTCTGAGCTGAGACTGGCCGCACTGTGACTGGACCAATCTTCTCGCAGGTTCTCTGTCCTCTCAGCTTCCTCGTGTCCTCTGCCACTCATTCCAGCACATCCTCCGGGTTCTGCAGAGACAAGCTGTGTGGAGGGTGAGGGCTCCGTGTGGGACCCACGAGAGACAGGCAGAGGGGTTCATTCTCTCTGCCTTAGCGACCTCCCTCTTCAACTCTTTCTTGGTGACGGTCTCTACCTCTCCAGTGAAACCCAATACCTTGAGCTCTTGTTCTTCAGTGTAATTTACCTACTTCTCCCCAAATAATGCACCTGTTATTCTCTGAGGACAAGAAGAAACTCTGACCTGCACTTGAGATTCCATGAAGTACCCCTTGTCCCTTTGGTCAGTTTCCCCAGAAATGCCATTGCCCTGGTGCACATTCAGCTCGGCCCTTCCTGAGAAACTGTTCCTTACTCCTGTCTCACCCTGTGGAGGGTGTGGTCGCTGTGGCCAGCTCTGCCAGACTGCGGAGAACCCGCTTAGCTCCATCAAGGGCAACTGAGCAAACTGTGTCCTCACTGATGTGGGACTTTCCTGGCCCTGTGAGGTCCTCATCACCTCATGAGGTCTCGTGTCTGGCTTTCTCATCACATGGCTCTAAATTGCTGTCATCTACTTGTTCTCTACAGCATCTTTGGCAAAATCTGCTACATGTTGGAGCTGGTAGACAATGAGGACCCACAATGAATTTACGAGGGGGACGTGGGTTGCTAGGAATGTCTGTGCAAGATAAGAATCAGCTTATTGTTATATTTCCTCTCTGGGACCTCAGTACACAGAGCTTCGAGGAGTCTCTGCTGTGTCATGAAGTCTTTCAATTTTAGTCCCTTAAATACTGAGCTTACATCAGACTTAGGGAAAGGAGCACCTGGGGTCAGACAGGATCTGACGTCTCACAGAGCAGGTCCTGTGACACCAGACTCACATCCTTCTGTGTCTGCGTGTTGATCCCTTGGGCAGAAGCTCCTCCCATCTGCTCTGGGAGCCTCTGCAGTGTGGGGTCCGGCTCTGGGACAGAAGCTTCATGAATGTGAGGCAGCCCACGTAAATGGCAGATTATGACATCGGACTGGGCGATGCCTCAGGTCCCTCAACATACTCTTCCCCCTGGGAGGAGGGTCGAGGTCACCCCTCACTCTTCTTGTTCCACCCATCATGCCTCTGTCACCCACTGTTACCAATACTTGTCACGGGGAGGTTTCTGCTATCGCGTCTGCAGCAGCACCAGACTGTCTAAGGCCATATCTTCCATTTGCATCTTAAAGAATGTCTACTTGGCTGTTCTCTTCAAAGCAAAGACCTAAATATAGATTTCTCTTGTTTAATCTTATTATCTAATACTTACAGAATGGTGTGAATATTAATGGAAATAAAGGTCACCTTAGCCTTTTCCTGATATTTGTGGAAATGTCCCTTCCTATTTGATTAATTAAGATGATGCATTTAGCACTAAGTTATGCATGTGTGCAAGGGACTGTTTATTAGTATATTATAAGTGCATATGTTTGTATATTATATTGAGTTTTAAGACACGGCATTAAATCTGTTCAAAGTACTTTTCCTCCTGAATCTAGAAAATAGGACAATATTTATTCCTGTATTAATATGTTGTATTATATGAAAATATTTCCTAATATGAAATACACTTTTAGAATTCAATTAAATTGCACTTATAAAAGTGTTTAAATTATTTATCTGATATTGGGCTAGGTGTTAATATTTTAAATTCTTGTAGCAATATTTAGCGTTATTTTCTGTAATTACCTTTTCTGTAAAATTGTTATGTAAGGTGTGTTATCAACATCATAAAAAAGTCACAGCATCCTACTTACTTTTAAATATTATAGAAAACATAAAGAATTTACATTGGAATCATTGAATCTCTGAAGGATTGGTAGAGGTTCCTTCTGAAAACGGCTGTATCTTATACTATTTAGTACAGTTGTTTTATTACAGTTTTTATTTCTCTACAAAGTTGCTCCTTTTAATTAGTTTATTTCTTCTATACCCAATATTGTGTCTTCTAAGGAAAGTATATATTTTATCTATTTTTATTAGAAATACTTTCTGAATTTTTATGAATTTTCCATTTTACATGTATGACCAGGAGGGAACACTATTGATACTATTGATTTGCTCTGTGACCTCTATGCAACTGCTCAGTGAGAACAATTCATTCAAAAATGCTTGGTTCTCAAGGCTGGGCCCTGTGCTCACTGATGGAGACACAGCAGCTGTGTTCTCTCTGTCTTGGTAGAGTCCCCTGAGCAGGGACCTTTGGGTGGTCACAGCAAGTGCTTCCTCTTAGGGCTCTCCAAGGGGTGAAGTCACCCTCCATCCTCCTCAGTGTGTGGTGAGAGCTGAACTCAGCACCAGGGCTCAGAGATGGCTGGGTGGTCACTGAGGGACACACATTTGCATGGACAGCCCCTCCTCTGGCAGAGGGGGGAGAAGAAAAGGAGGCCTGGGGCAGCCCAGCCCCACTGTGTGCTCAGGGCTGTGAGCACCATGGCCTGGACCCCTCTCTTCCTCATGCTCCTCTCTCACTGTGCAGGTGGGGACAGAACTTGAGGACCAAGTTAATTTCTTTCATGCTGAAAATCTCCTGAGAAACTTTCCCTGGTCCCTGTGCCATCATTGACAAGTGTCTGTGTTTGCAGGTTCCCTGTCTCAGCCTGTGCTGACTCAGCCGCCTTCCCTCTCTGCATTTCCTGGAGCATCAGCCAGACTCACCTGCACCCTGAGCAGTGGCTTTGATGTTGGTGGGTACAGAGTATGCTGGCTCCAGCAGAAGCCAGGGAGCTCTCCCCAGTATCTCCTGAGTTACAAGTCAGACTCAGATAAGCACCAGGGCTCCGGGGTCCCCAGCCGCTTCTCTGGATCCAAAGATGCTTCGACCAATGCAGGGCTCCTGCTCATCTCTGGGCTCCAGCTTGAGGACGAGGTGGACTATTACTGTTACACATGGCACGATGACAGTAATACTTACACAGTGCTCCAGGACCACGGGGAAGTGAGAATAAAACCTCGCTGAGCTCTCCCTGCCTGGACTGTCAACATTGTTCTGCCTTGGACCAATTCTAACTCAGAGTGACATGAATTGTCACCTCTTCAGTCGTCATCTCTTTTCCTTGTAGCCGTGGGTTCACAAATGTCTTCTCATTTTTCATATTCAAAACATTTATTCACTTGTTACTAACACCTTCTCACCCTGATCATGTCCACAGAGGCATGCATCAGATTTAAGGCAGTGACCTCCCTTGGGTATAATGTTGAAGATGAGGTCTTTTTCTCACCATGCCCAAGCCAAGGTCAAAGTGTGACTAACAGAACGAAATGATCTGAGTGTTTCCAGTCGGTCACTGGGTCCAGTCGCCCCATTTGTATCCCTCAGGGACCAGCACTAAGAGTTCTGTCACCTTCCCTCTTCATCTGCTCACTGTGGCCTGTCTGTGGGACTGTCATGTCCCTCCTAAAGCTCAGAGAATGCAACTCTCTATGTCTACAGGGATGCTGAGGGAAAAACGTCTTTTCCAGAGTGAGATGTGACTGTGTGTGACCTCCTTGTGCACACAGGACACCAGTGTCAGCTTCCTCACACCCGTGCAGGTTCTGTAGGATCTCCCCCTCTTCTCCATTTTAGGTGATCCATTTAGGTTCATGCCAAGATGTTGACAAAGCTGGGGACATTTAAAGTTTAGGAACATCAGATGATGGAGATCCACACCACTAAGGTTTGAAGGAGGATCGTGAAGGTGACGGGAGTTGTCGTAAACCCAATCTCGGCCTCACCAGGGCTGCTCCCACCTCACCCTTCTCTCTGCACAGGCCAAGGACTCAGTGATGTTGGAAATGGTCATCAGGGGCACCATGGCCATTCCTATTTTTCCCCCCTAGTACAGGGTCAAATCCTGCACTGTCTTCATTTTTTACTCAGAGTGAAGCTACCGTCTTCAGGTGACTCCAGTCTCTCTCAGGGTGCCTTGCCCTGACCTGGTCAGACTGCTGGCTGTGTCTCCCCAGGTGACCTAACAACCCGTGTCTCCTGGTGCCGTGAACATGGATCCATCATGGCCACACATCTCCTTACAGCCACCACTGAGTATCCTCTCCAGGTCTCATGTCATGATCTCTCACCCACATCATTTATTAAAAACACCACATCTGGGGGGACCTAAAGATGGCAGCGGAGTAGGCAGACGCACAGACTCCCAGCTCACACCACCGAACTGGATTATAAACTAATTTATGAACAATCAGCATGAAAAACCAAATCTGGACTACAAGAACAGCTTTCAAAAATCAAGGAGCAAAGAAGAAGCCACAACAAACCTGGTAGGGAGCACCTGAATCTCCCCTGCTTACAGGAATGGGGGAGGGGCTGAGGCTGGGCTCTCAATTCCAAGGAAAAGAGCAGTAAATACTGCTCAAAGCCACTTACCTGATGAGTAAGTTGAAACGGGAATGAGGTTTGTTGAAAGGGCCCACTTGTCTTCAAAAAAGAGGAGAAAGAGAGAGACAGATGGTGAGGGGGAGAGGAATATAGGTGATGACATAAAAAGCTGACTCATTCAGTGCTGGAGGCAGGCATAACTGGGGGAGGGGCTGATTTTTCCACAAAGCAAAATACAAAAGTACTTCCAGGTCACAGAGATACAGACATCTCTCCAGCTCCAATCAGTACAACAAGACACAGCTGAAAAGAAGAAGTGGGGAGGAGGGACAGTAACTCAGGTCTCCTTGGAGATCTGAGATACACCTCCCCCTACTGAAGCTGAGAAAGCAACCCATCCCCAGAGAGATTAACTGGCAGAAAAGGACTTCAGAGCCTCAGGTCACACCCACCGCATTCCTGGATATAGTTTCAAATAAGCCCCGTGCTGAGATCAGCAAACAAGACAATCACCTGTTAAGAAAACAAACAAATCAAGACTTCAAAGCGGCCCAAATCCTAAAGTGGATTACAAATAATAGCTGATGCCAACCCAAGAAGACTTAGAAACAACACAAGTAAAAACTAGAGGCAGACAACACCAAGCCTAGACTCAACCAGCTCTACAAAGAAAACATTCTGGGTAGGCACAATGAGAAGACAAAGAAGTGCAATCCAAATGAAACCACAAGAGAGACCTTCAGGAGATGAACTGAGTGATATGGAAATAATCAAACTTCCGGATGCAGAGTTTAAAATAATGATTGTAAGGATGCTTAGGGATCTTAGAACAACAATGGATGGTCATCACGAACACCTAAATAAGGAAATAGCAAGTATAAAAAAAGATATTGAAATACTAAAAAAGAATCAGTCAGAGATGACAAATACAATATCAGAAATGAAGACCACAATGGAAGGAATTAAAAACAGGATGGATACAGCTGAGGATCGAATCAGCAAGTTGGAGGACAACTGGAATGAAGGCATGAAGGTAGAGAAGAAAAAAAAAAAGAGACTCAAAAAGTCTGAGGAAACTCTTAGAGAGCTCTGTGACAACATAAAGAGAAATAACATTCGCATCATAGAGGTTCCTAAAGAAGAAGAGAAAGAACAAGGGATAGAAACTTTGTTCAATCATATCATAGCTGAAAACTTCCCTAAATTAATGCAGGAGAAACTCTCACAAATTCAAGAAGCACAGAGAACTCCACTAAAAAGAAACCTACACCAAGACACATCATAATTAAAATACCAAAGCTAAGTGATAAAGAGAAAATATTAAAAGTTGTGAGAGAAAAAATGGCTATCACCTACAAAGGAGCCCCCATAAGGATGACATCAGACTTCTCAACAGAAACACTTGAAGCCAGAAGAGAATGGCAAGAAATATTCAAAGTAATGCAGAACAAGAACCTACAACCAAGACTACTTTATCCAGCAAGGCTATCATTTAAAATTGAAGGAGAAATAAAAAGTTTCCCAGACAAAAAAAAAAAAAAAAAACACCTCAAGGAATTCATTACAACCAAACCAATGCTGCAGGAAATGTTAAGGGGCATGGTGTAAAAAGATCAAAGTGGGGATAGAACATAGCAAAAGAGGAATACAGCTTTAAAGAATAAAATGGCAATAAACAACTACATGTCAATAATAACCCTAAATGTAAATGGATTAAATGATCCAATCAAAAGACATAGGGTAGCTGCATGGATAAGAAAACAGGACCTGTACATATGCTGTCTACAAGAGACACACCATAAAACAAAAGATGCACATAGTTTGAAGGTAAAAGGATGGAAAAAAACATTTCATGCAAATGGAAATGAAAAAAAAAGCTGGGGTAGCAATACTTATATCAGACAAAATGGACTTTAAAACAAAGAATATAGTAACAGATAAAGAAGGCCACTACATAATGATAAAGGGAGCAATCCAACAGGAAAATATATCTATTCTAAATATCTACGCACCTAATATAGGAGCACCTAAATATATAAAGCAGACATTGATGGATATAAAGAGCGAGATCAACAGCAACACTATAATAGTAGGGGATTTTAATACCCCACTAACATCACTAGATAGATCCTCAAGAAAGAAAATTAACAAAGAAACAGCAGACTTAAAGGACACACTAGATCAACTCGATTTAATAGATATCTACAGAACCTTTCACCCTAAAGCAGCAGAATATACATTCTTTTCAAGTACTCATGGTACATTCTCTAGGATGACCACATGTTAGGGCACAAAAGTGGTCTCAACAAATTTAAGAAGATTGAAATTATATCAAACACTTTCTCTGATCACAATGGCATGAAACTAGAAATCAACCATAACAGAAAAGCTCAAAAATTCTCAAACACATGGAAACTAAATAGCAGGTTGTTAAATAATGAATGGATTAAGAATGAGATCAAAGAAGAAATAAAAAAATTCCTAGAAAGGAATGATAATGAGCATACAACAACTCAAAATTTATGGGACATAGCAAAAGCAGTACTGAGAGGGAAGTTCATAGCACTACAGGCACACTTTAAGAAGCTAGAAAAAGCTCAAATAAACAACTTAATCCTGCATCTAAAAGAGCTAGAAAAAGAACAGCAAGTAAAGCCTAAATGTAGTAGAAGGAAGGAAATAATAAAGATCAGAGCAGAAATAAATGACATAGAGACTAAAGAAACAATACAGAGGATCAATGAAACTAAGAGCTGGTTTTTTGAAAAGGTAAACAAGATTGATGAACCTTTAACTAGACTCACCAAGAAAAAGAGAGAGAGGACTCAGATAAATAAAATTAGAAATGAGAGGGGAGAAATAACAACTGACACAACAGAAATACAAAGGATTGTAAGAAAATACTATGAAGAACTGTATGCCAAAAAACTCGACAACCTAGATGAAATGGACAAATTTCTTGAAACATACAATCTTTCAAAAATCAGTCTGGAAGAATCAGAAAACCTAAACAAACCGATTACACCAAATGAGATCAAAACAGTTATCAAAAAACTCCCAACAAAGAAAAGTCCTGGGCCAGATGGCTTCACAACGGAATTCTACCAAATATTGAAAGAAGAACTAACTCCTATCCTTCTCAAGCTATTTCAAAAAATTCAAGAGGAAGGAAGACTTCCAAGCTCCTTTTATGAGGCGAGCATAATTCTGATTCGAAAACCAGGCAAAGACAACACAAAGAAAGAAAATTATAGGCCAATATCCCTGATGAATATAGATGCTAAAATCCTCAACAAAATATTAGCAAACCAAATCCAACAATATATGGAAAAAATCATACACCATGATCAAGTGGGATTTATTCTGGGGAGGCAAGGCTGGTACAATATTCGCAACTCTATCAATGTTATTTATCACATAAATGAAAGGAAGGAGAAAAACCACATGATAATTTCAATAGATGCTGAAAAAGCTTTTGATAAAATCCAGCACCCATTCATGATCAAAACTCTCAGCAAAGTGGGAATTCAGGGAACATACCTCAACATGATAAAAGCCATCTATGACAAACCTACAGCCAACATCATACTCAATGGGCAAAAATTAAAAGCAATCCCCTTAAGATCAGGAACAAGGCAGAGGTGCCCCGTTTCACCACTCTTATTCAACATAGTCCTGGCAGTCCTAGCCACAGCAATCAGACAAGAAGAAGAAATAAAAGGCATTCAAGTTGGAAAAGAAGAAGTAAAGCTATCATTATTTGCAGATGATATGATATTGTATATAGAAAATCCTAAAGTCTCAGTCAAAAAACTACTGGACCTGATAAGTGAATTCAGCAAGGTGGCAGAATATAAAATTAATACTCAGAAATCAGAGGCATTTTTATACACCAACAATGAACAATCAGAAAGAGAAATTAAGGAAACAATCCCCTTCACTATTACAACCAAAAAAATAAAGTACCTAGGAGTAAATTTAACCAAGGAGACTAAAGACTTGTACTTGGAAAATTATAAAACATTGATAAAAGAAATCAAGGAAGATACAAACAAGTGGAAGCATATACCATGCTCATGGTTAGGAAGAATAAACATCATTAAAATGTCTATATTACCCAAAGTAATTTATAAATTCAATGCAATACCAATTAAAATACCAGTGACATACTTTAAAGATATAGATCACATATTCCAAAAATTTATATGGAACCAAAAGAGAACACGAATAGCCTCAGCAATCTTAAAAAAGAAGGATAAATGGGGAGGTATCACACTTCCTGATATCAAGCTATACTACAAGGCCATTGTACTCAAAACAGCCTGGTGCATAAGAACAGGCACATAGATCAATGGAACAGAACAGAGAACCCAGAAATAAACCCACAGCTCTATGGACAACTGATATTTGACAAAGGAGGTAAGGAAATATATACAATGGAGTAAACACAGCCTCTTCAACAAATGGTGTTGGGAAAATTGGACAACAACCTGCAAAAAAATGAAACTAGATCACCAACTTACACCATTCACAAAAATAAACTCAAAATGGATAAAATACTTAAATGTAAGGCATGAAACCATAAGCATCTTAGAAGAAAACATAGGCAGTAAGCTCTCCGACATCTTTCGCAGCAATATATTTGCTGATTTATCTCCAAGGGCAAGGGAAATAAAAGACAGGATAAACAAATGGGACTATATCAAACTAAAAAGCTTTTGCATGGCCAAAGACAATAAGAACAGAATAAAAAGACAAACTACACAATGAAAGAACATATTTGACAGTATGTCTGATAAGGGGTTAATAACCAAAATTTATAAAGAACTTGTAAATCTCAACACCAGAAAGACAAACAATCCAATCAAAAAATGGGCAAAAGAAATGAATAGACACTTCTCCAAAGAGGATATACAGATGGCCAATAGGCATATGAAAAAATGCTCAACATCATTAATCATTAGAGAAATGCAAATTAAAACCACAATGAGATACCACCTCACACCGGTTAGAATGGCGCTCATCAACAAAACAACACAGAATAAGTGCTGGCGAGGATGTGGAGAAAAGGGAACCCTCCTGCATTGCTGGTGGGAATGCAGACTGGTGCAGCCTCTGTGGAAAACAGTATGTAGATTCCTCAAAAAATTGAAAATCGAACTTCCTTTTGACCCAGCCATCCCACTTTTAGGAATATACCCCAAGGACACCATAGAACAGTTCCAGAAGGAGAAATGCACCCCCATGTTTATGGCAGCATTGTTCACAATAGCGAAAATCTGGAAACAGCCCAAGTGTCTGTCAGAGGACGAGTGGATTAAAAAGCTTTGGTACATATATACTATGGAATACTACTCAGCCATAGGAAATGATGACATCGGATCATTTACAGTAACATAGATGGACCTTGATAACATTATACGGAGTGAAATAAGTAAATCAGAAAAAAACTAAGAACTATATGAACCAATGCATAGGTGGGACATAAAAATGAGACTCAGAGACATGGACAAGAATGTGATGGTAACAGCGAGTGGGGTGGAGGGGTAGGGAAGGGGCGAGGAAGGAGAGGGAGGGAGTGGGGGGAGGGTAGGGGCACAAAGAAAACCAGATAGAAGGTGACGGAGGACGATTTGACTTTGAGTGAGGGGTATGCAGCATAATCAAAAGTCAAAATAATCTGGAGATGTTTTCTCGGAACATATTTACCCTGATTTATCAATGTCACTGCATTAAAATTAATAAAAATAAGATTAAAAAAAATAAAAAAATAAAAACACCACATCTGACCCTGGCCAGTTGGCTCAGGGGTAGAGCGTCGGCCTGGCATGCAGGAGTCCCGGGTTTGATTCCCGGGCAGAGAATACAGGAGAAGCACCCATCTGCTTCTTCACCCCTCCCCCTCTCCTTCCTCTCTGTCTCTCTCTTCCCCTCCTGCAGCCAAGGCTCCATTGGAGCAAAGTTGTCCTGGGTGCTGAGGACGACTCCATGGCCTTCCCCTCAGGTGCTAGAATGGCTCCAGAGCAATGCCTCAGATGGGCAGAGCATCGCCCCCTGGTGGGCATGCCAGGTGGATCCCGGTAGGGCACATGCGGAAGTCTGTCTGACTGCCTACCAGTTTCCACCTTCGAAAAAATACAAAAAAATAAAAAAACCACCACATCTCAGGTGCGGGTACTTGTCCAGAAGGACAACCCCACATCCACCATGCTGCTCCTGGTCATACTTCATCTGCTTCTCAGGAGGCTCAAGAGAGGGTATAAGAGCCATGATTTTTCTTTTCCCATTCTTGTAAATTTCTCCAATAAATTGTTGTGGGGGGTGAGGAGACACCACCTAACATCAGAGTGTTTGTATTTGCACATGGTGACAAATGAGTTCAATCATCCTTCCTGAATCAGTGTATGTGGATGAATCTGACAGTTGTATCATTTGTAAAAGGGGAGACAACTCACAAATTAACAGTCACTCGGCACCTCCCTCCACCCAGCAGTTAGTAACCACTGATCTGTTTCCATCTCTAAGAATTTACCTTTCTGTGCAGTTCACATATTAAGTCGTATAACATATGGGCCTGTGCACGTGGTGCCTTCATTTAGTGCTTTCACATGGTGACTCTGGACTCACTGATGCTGTGGAGGGATGTGTCCCTATTCTTTTTATAGCCGGATCATGCTCCATCCTATGGACATGGCACAGTTTGTCCATCCGTTCATCAGTGATGGACATTTTGGGTGTTTATAAATTTCAGTAATTAAGCTTATGACTACCACGAATAGTTATGTACATGTTCTTGGGGGCACACCTGTTTTTACTTTTCTTGAGTAGTTACCTGGGAGTGGAACTGCGGGATCACATGGTCATTGTAAGACACACTTTTTCAACAACTGTCAGACTGTTTCCAAAGTGGCTTCACCCATTGGCACTTCCATCAATGCTGTGTGAGGGTTCTACTTCTCCACATGCTCACCAGCATTGGTGATTATATACAATTTTAAATACAGTTATCCTAGTGGGGAAACTGTGGTATCTCCTTGTGGATTCGATGTGAATTTCTCTATTTTCTAACCATCTTGAGGATCTGCAAGGAGTACATAGTTTTTTCTAGGTCTTGAGCAGCCTTCTCGTAAACATAGTTAAGAATTCCATACAAGTGATAGTTACCGCACAGAGCACCTACTGTAGCAAACCACAGCATTAAATTCACTCACAAATGATCTCTGTGTTAAATAATTTAAAACTAGTATATTTGGACACAATTTCTCTGATGTCTGTAAGTGTCCATTTATTAACTGCAATGGCACATGCTGTTCTTTATTCAAGTCACTTATGTATTCTATGTGAAAACCCAATGCTCTAAGTACAGGTTTCTGTTGGCCCTTTTCACTCGTAGATAATTGCCACCCCCAAGGTCACTTGGTAAGGTCCCTTTAACTCTTCACTGTGAACTTGAGCATTGACTCCGAGGGGGACCCACTGCTCACATGATGAGGAGAGCTATGGCTTTCTGCAGGTGGGGACATTCACAGACAATAAAGATGTATATAAGGTTGCCACCAGAAATTGACGTGAGAGCCTCCTTGCCACAAACTCCCCATCCCTAGAGGGAAGGGCCCTTTTTTCCTCAGTTCAGGTGGAACTCACAAGAAAGGAGATGTCTAGCCACCAGGGGAGAAAGAACCATTGTCCTGCATCAAAAGGGACATGACTCCATGAGCCGGTCACTGCTCTGGACGTGATCTTGGTCTCAGGGTTTATGTAAGAGACACAACCTCAGTCCTGATCACTAAACGGCCAAGGGCGGTGTGGGCTGACTCACCCTGAGGAGTGTGAGGTGAGCAAAAACTGCCCTGAAGTGATGGGAAATAAACAAGAGTGGACACATGGCCAGGCCCTGAGACAGGAGGCAGTGGACAGAGCAGTGGGAAGGCAGATGTCAGCTCTGGTAGGTTCTGGTCAACCTGACTCACAATAGTGTGGACACTAGAGGGCGCTCAGGGCTTGTTGCTGAGGAACCTGGGGTGATCAGAGCTGAGACCAGCCTCCTGGCACTGCCTCCTATGCTCTGCTCAGGCTCAGAGCTGTGACCTCCCAACAACGGGCCTCACACAGCCCCACCCCTGCAAATCCCCATGGCCATCCTCAGGCAGAGTGACCTGACCCTGGGCCCAGGGAGGGATCAAATAGCTGGGGGTTCTCATTTGCATGAGATCATATTCTCTCAGATTATAAAAAAGAGAAGGGAGAGATTGGAGGAAGCCCTGCTTTAGCAGTGAAGACACCGAAGGCAGGACTAAGTGACAATGTCCACCATGGCCTGGTTCCCCCTTTTCTCACTCTCATCGCTCACTGCTCAGGTGACTGGATGTGGGGACTGAAGAAGGGACTCTAGGAAGATGGTTGGGACCCTGCTTTCTGTTCTTATCCCCTGACCCAGAATCACCATCTCTGTGTCTCTCCCTCTTCCAGGATCCTGGGCCCAGGCTGTGCTGACTCAGCCGCCCTCAGTGTCTGGGGCCCTGGGACAGAGGGTCACCATCTCCTGCACTGGGAGCAGCTCCAAAATTGGGGGTAATAGTGTGAGGTGGTTCCAACAGCTCCCAGGAACAGCCCCCAAACTCCTCATCTGGGGTAATAGCAATCGTGACCCAGGGGTCCCCGACAGATTCTCTGGCTCCAAGTCTGGCAGCTCAGCCACGCTGACCATCACTGGGCTCCAGGCTGAGGATGAGGCCGATTATTACTGCCAGTCCTATGATGACAGTCTTAATGGTCACACAGTGTTCCCAGCCTGTGAGCAAGTGAGACAAAAACCAGCTGCCCCTCTTAATGTGGGGTTCCTTGGCTGAAACCACTCTTGTGACACCCAGCTGCTTCCTGTTTTTGGCAAAATACTGGGGCCTGAGACCCACTTCAGTGAACTTGTCTAGACAATCTGTCCACATCCTCTGATTTCTACCCTTGTACTTGTCCTTGGCATCAATATATTATGTGATTAACTCAAATTGAGTAGAAATTCCTGAATGATGGGGCAGGGTGCTCTGGAGACAGAGTCCAGGATGGGTCAGGGTAGAACAAGGGACACGGAATACAGCCATGTCTGAGTCAGGACACATCAATAGTGTCCAGTATGTGTCCGGGTAACAAGAGTTCCCAGGAGCAGCCCCAAAGCTCTCAGCTATTTTATGAACTTGACCAGCAAGGTCTCTGATTGATTCTCTGGCTCAAGTGTGACAAATGTGTCCACTAATTGGCTGAGGTCTAAGGACGAGGCTGGTTCTCAGTGCCACTCCTGTCCTGTGACAATGTTCTCAGTGTGCACACAGAGCTGGAGGCCTGTGGGGAAATGTCACCAGTGCCCTTGCATTTTTGTTGGCGAGGGATGTGCCAGCAACCTCCTTCCCAGGCTGAGCTGGTGACATCTGCTATCTCTGTTGCTGCCCCCATGGTCTAGGTCCATTCAGGGGCAGCATCTGGGAGTGAGGGCTCCTTCATTTTCTCTGTCCTCAGATCACTCATCACAGCCCATCCCTAGACAAAAGGACTTAAAGAAAAAGAGGATCATCTTCCTGTCACCTGTGAGCACAGACTCTATGCACTGAAGCTCAGGGCCTGAGGGGGGATCCGGCTGTGGTCATCTCAACTTGGACTGTGACGAGGAACCCAGCGTCCACGTCATTATCCATTTACCTAGTTCCAGATGTTCCAGAGCTCTGTCATCCTCTCATTAGTCTTCACCATGAAGGCCTGTCCTTCTCGCTCACAGGAGGATTCTGCTGTCACTGCTGTGGGGGCACCAGGCATCTCAGGCTGTGTCAGACAGGTGGGACTTGGGACGACTCCCTGTCCATTCCCATCAGGGATAAGGACTAACCATTGAGTTGTCCTTGTTTAATTGCACTAAATTAAACAAGTCTAAACTTGCAGAATTGTGTTGAACAATAATGGAGTTAAAGTCACATCAGCTTTCTCCTGATCTTTGAGGAAATGGTCTCTCTCCATCCCTTTTGCCTAGATGCAGGTTGTTGGGTTAACTGTTATGAGTGTGGAAAGAGTGTAAATGCCTCTGTCTGTTTCTATCCGTATGTATTTTTTCTTACAATTATTTAAATTTGCTCAAAGGCTCATGCAGATCTATTGAGATAATATTGTTCAACTGTTGATCAACTAATATGATCTGTGATATTAAAGGGGTGATCAGTTTGGAACCCTGCTTGAAAGACTGCAATAAATCATTTATGAGAATGGTGTGTCAAGTTGTTAATCTAATATTGGAATCCGTTAGTTAGTGCTTAGAACATTTCCATCAGTATTTCATGTTATGGGTGGGTTTACAATTTTCATTTTCTGTGACTTATTTGTCAGATGAATATGTCATTATTTCTCTGCTTTCTCAAAGAATTGGGAAATTATTCTATTCTTAATATTTTAAAAGAAAAAAATGCATGTGAGTCAAGCAAATAGAACCATCTGAATTGGGAAGCTGTGTAGGTGCTTTCTGTGATGCTAACTGTATCTTATATGTTTTTGAAAGAGATCTATAATAATGTTATTTTTTCTTAAAAATTGATCTTTTATTCATTTTCTTTAAATGTAGGTGTTTATTTTATGTTACTAGGAAAATATGCTATTGTCTAGTTCCAATGGGGTTATAACACATATTTACTTTTAAATATTATTTCTACTTGTTACTTCTTGTTTTGTATTTTGTGTGTTATCCATTTTCATTGAAAGTCAGTAAGTGGTTGTTCTATTCTGTCATTTGAAAACTACATTCTGATGTGTTAATTAGATCTACTGTTTTTGTACTGTCTCCTCATTTATTGTTACATTATCATAATGAGGAAGCTTTGGGGTTTTTTCTTCTTTTCCTTTTTCTATTCTTGTATCTGGCAGAATGCTCAATGTCTCCCTCTTAACTGTTTTTCCCTTTACTATTAGGTTTCTAAAGTATTCTCATTTTTTTTTTCTTTAGAGAAGGTTTTGATTTACAGAATATTTGAGCAGAAGGTGGAAATTTCCTGGCGCAGGTGAAACAGTTGTCACCGGGCTCCACCAGATGCCAGGGCCCCTCCCAGTACCTTCTGAGCCTGCACTCAGCTCAGTGGGAGCCAGGGCGCTGCTGTCCCAGCTGCTCCTCTGGGGCCAGAGATGCCTCACCTGTGATCTTCTCTCTGAGCATAAAGCCGCTCATGATGTCACTGTAACCAGTGTGCCTCATCCCTGGAGAAGTGAGGCCACCCCTCTGCCTGTGTTGCCAGACCTCTCACTGGGTCCTCACTGCAGGTGACAACAGTCAGCTTCAGGTGACAACTCCAGTCACTCATGTCCCACTTCTGAGATTCTGCAGCCCTGCAGTATAGCTTGTCAATTAGAGAATGTCGGCACTAACACTCATGGGACATTCTCTCCATTTTTATGAGGACATCAATTCTTGGACCAGAAAACAGAGACTCTCTAGGATAACAATTCTGGAGACAATTTTGACACTTCCATGGCATGGGAGATTTATTCAACATTATTCTGTTTGTGGTCAGTTGAGGTTAGCAAATATTAATTAGTGATTCTTAAGGAGATATCTGACTTAAAGAAGATAATTTGGTGCATATTCAACAAACAGATAATTTATAATTTGTTAGCAGAGTATCCTGAAACCCCGACGGAGATGGAAAACCATGACCTCATGACAGTGGGATCACTGATGTCCCTGCAGGGTGTGGCAGGAGGAACGGGGGATGAGGCCACCAACGGGATCCTACAGGCTATGGTCACTCCTATGAAAGTGCACCTGGGAACCCAGACTTCCTCTCTACAGGCCAGAAAACAGTCCTGAGCCTGCAACTCTGCTTAAAGGGCCTGCTGTGCATTAAAACACAGGGCTGTGGTTCTGCTGCCTCTATGGTTTTCAGTGGGTTTCACAGTGTGAGATACTGACTGAGGTCCACACTCCACTCTCATGTGGGAGACATTATTGCTCACCTGGGACCAGGAGCAGTAAAAGTCACTCATGGGTGAGTCCCCTGCAGCTGAGACTGCTCTAACCCCGTGGAGAACCCGGGCGCTGGTCTCCCTCTGCCTATGGGAACCCCACGTCCTCTCTGCCTTCCCCACATGACTAGCACCATCACACAACCAAGAGTCATCCTCATCCAGAAACTGTCATGGGGAATGGCAGCAACACATTTGAAAAAACTGACTCCATTACCAAAAGTAAAGGTAAAGATGGAGAGAGACTCAATGTCCCTACTTCCCCCGTGGACAGCAGCAGGCAGTGTTGTAAGGGTCTCCCACAGGGCTCCATGTTCATGCGCAATGAGCAGCCACGTGAGAGCCCTGGGAACACTGTGTGCTGAGCAAGTGCAGCTCAGAAACCCGTTCTCACCCTCACCTGCCATGAGGTGCTGCCCACCAAGACCACCCTGTGTGGGTCCCAGGACTGTCCCTGCTCCCTGTGAGGACAGGAGCAGCAGCAGCGGCAGCAGCCAAGTTACTCAGCACAGTGAACTTTTCCATCCTGGTGACAAATGTCAGGTGAGGCAGGAGGCACAATGATCTTGTGATGGGAAGGCAGCCTGTGGAAAAAACTGATAAAAGGCAGGGAAGAGCTTTCCAAATTAAAAAGCACAAGGTGGATGACCGGGGCCAGGGGCCTGAGCTCATGGAGTCTGCTCTGAGCTGAGACTGGCCGCATTGTGACTGGACCAATCTTCTTGCAGGTTCTCTGTCCTTTCAGCTTCCTCGTGTCCTCTGCCACTCATTCTAGCACATCCTCCGGGTTCTGCAGAGACAGGCCTTCTGGGTGGTGAGGGCTCCATGTGGGACCCATGAGAGACAGGCAGGGGTGTTCATTCTCTCTGCCATAGATGACCTCCCTCTTCAATTCTTTCCTGGGTCACCTTCTCTACCTCTCCAGTGAAACCCAAAACCTTGAATTCTTGTTCTTCAGTGTAATTTACCTATTTCTCCCCAAATACTGCACCTGTTATTCTCAGAGGACAAGGAAGAACTCTGAACATCACCTGAGATTCCATGAGGGATCCCTTGGCCCTTTGGTCAAATTCCCCAGGAAGGGCCCTGCCCTGGTGCACACTCAGCTCCGCCCTTCCTGAGAATACGTTCCTTATTCGCGTCTCACCTTGTGGAGGGTGTGGCCCTGTGGCCAACAGTGCCAGACTGTGGGCGACTCACTCACCTTCCTCTCGGGCAGTTGAGTAAATTGTGTCCTCGCTGATTTTTTAGTTTCCTGGCTCTCTGATGTCCTCATCACCCCATGAGGTCCTGGGTCTACCTCTCTCATCACATGGCTTTGAATTCCTGTCACCTACAATTTTTCTCTATAGGGTCTTTGCCTAATCTGATGCATAGTAGCTGATAGATAATGAGGACCTAGAATGCATTTCCAAGAAGGACATGGGCTGCTAGGAATGTCTGTTCTAAAAATAAAAATCAGCTGTTGTCAGATTTTTCTGTGGGACCTCAGCAGACAGAGCTTTGAGATGTCTCCACCATGTCCTGGAGTCCTTCAATTTTAGTCCCTTAGATACTGAGCCTTTGTCAGACTTCTGAAAAGGAGTATCTGAGGTCAGACAGAATCTGACCTCCCAGTTCCACACGGAGCTGGTCCTGTGACACCAGATTTACATCCTTCTGTGTCTCATGTCAGTCCCTATGGCAGAAGCTTCCCCCGTCTGCACTGGGAGCCTCTGCAGTGTGGGGATTCTGGCTCTGGGACAGAAGCCCTGTGAATGTGATGCATGCAGCCCAAGTGAACGCCAGATTATGACATCAGACTGGGTTATGGTTAAGGTCTCTCAACATGCTCTTCTCCCCTGGGAAGAGGCCGAGGTCACCTCTCAACCCTCTTGTTGCACCCATCATGCCTCTGTCACCAATTGTCATAGGGAGGTCACTGCTGTCCATCTTCAGCAGCACCAGACTATCTAAGGCCATATCTTCCATTTGCATCTTCAAGAATGTCTACTTGAATGTTCCCCTCAAAGCTGAGACATAAATATAAATTTCTCTTGTTTAATCTTATTGTCTAATACTTACAGAACGGTGTGAATATTAATGGAGATAAAGGTCACCTTAGCCTGTTCCTGATATTTGTGGAAATACCACTTCCCATTTGATTAACTAAGATGCTGCATTTAGTACGAAGTTATGTATGTGTGTGAGAGACTGGTTATTACCATATTATAAGTGTGTATATTTGTATATTATATTGGTTTTCAAGATGTGGCATTAATCTGTTCAAAGTCTTTTTCTGCCTCAATTAAGGCAAAAAGATCATATTTATTACTATATTAATATGTTGTGCTATATTAATAATATTTCCTACTATGAAATAAAACTTTTAGAATTTGAATAGATTACACATTTTAAAGTGTTTAAATTATTTATCTGGTATTGGGCTATCCATTAATATTTTTAACTCAAGGTAATATTAAATATTATTTTCTGTA
The DNA here is from genome assembly GCF_036850995.1 of Saccopteryx leptura. NCBI lineage: Eukaryota > Metazoa > Chordata > Mammalia > Chiroptera > Emballonuridae > Saccopteryx > Saccopteryx leptura. The sequence goes on along the minus strand of NC_089504.1, from coordinate 385,236,219 downwards.
ATTACCCTTTCTATAAAATTTATCAATATATGTAAGATGTGTTATCAACATCATAAAATAAGTCATGGCATCCTACTTACTTGGAAATATTATAGAAAATATAAAGAATTTACATTGGAACTATCGAATCTCTGAAGGATTGGTAGAGTTTTCTTCTGAAAATGCCTGCATTTCTGCTATTCAGTGTAGTTGTTTTATTACAGTTTTTATTCCTCTACAAAGTTGCTCTTTTTAATTACTTTATTTCTTCTACAACCAATATTGTGTCTTCCAAGGAAAGTATATATTTATCTATTTTATTAGTTCACTCTCTCTCTCTATATATATATTTTTTTCATTTTTCTGAAGCTGGAAACAGGGAGAGACAGTCAGACAGACTCCCGCATGCGCCCGACCGGGATCCACCCCGCATGCCCACCAGGGGGCGATGCTCTGCCCACCAGGGGGCGATGCTCTGTCCATCCTGGGCGTCGCCATGTTGCAACCAGAGCCACTCTAGCGCCTGAGGCAGAGGCCACAGAGCCATCCCCAGCGCCCGGGCCATCTTTGCTCCAATGGAGCCTTGGCTGCAGGAGGGGAAGAGAGAGACAGAGAGGAAAGCGCGGCAGAGGGGTGGAGAAGCAAATGGGCGCTTCTCCTGTGTGCCCTGGCCGGGAATCGAACCCAGGTCCTCAGCACGCTAGGCTGACGCTCTACCGCTGAGCCAACCAGCCAGGGCCACTCTATATTTTTATAAATTTTCTATCTATTTTTACATGTATAACGAGGAGGAAGCACAGTTGATTTGCTCTGTGATCTCTACATGACTGCTAAGTGAGAACAATTGACTAAAATATTCTTGGGTCTCAAGGCTGGGCTCTGTGCTCACTGATGGAGACACAGCAGCTGTGTCCTCTCTGTCCTGGCAGAGTCCCCTGAGCAGGGACCTTTGTGTGGTCTCAGCAGGTGCTTCCTCCCAAGGCTTCCTAGAGAGTGAAGTCACCCTCCATCCTCCTCAGTGTGGGGTGTGAGCTGAGCTCAGCACCAGGGCTCAGGGAGGGGCTGGGTAGTCACTGAGGAACACACATTTGCATGGACAGCCCCTCCTCTGGCAGAGGGGGGAGAAGAAAAGGAGGCCTGGGGCAGCCCAGCCCCACTGTGGGCTCAGGGCTGTGAGCACCACGGCCTGGACCCCTCTCCTCTTCGTGCTCCTCTCTCACTGCTCAGGTAGGGACAGCCCTCCTGGACACATGGTAGCTGTCCAACCTATATCAGCCACTTTGGTTCAGACTCTGATAAACTTTACTTCAATGTTTGTTCCATGTACCATCTGTATTTGCAGGTTCCCTGTCCCAGCCTGTGCTGACTCAGCCGATCTCTCTCTCTTTGTCTTGGAGCATCAGCCAGACTCATCTGCACCCTGAGCAGTGGCTTCAGTGTTGGTGGGTACAGGATACGTTGGTTCCAGCAGCAGTCAGGGAGCTCACCTCGATATCTTCTATACTACAAATTGGACTCATAAGACCCAGGGCTCCATGGGCCCCAGTCGCTTCTCTGGATCCAAAGACGCCTCGGCCAATGCAGGGCTCCTGTTCATCTCTGGGCTCCAGCCTAAGGACGAGGCGGACTATTACTGTAATGTATGGGATGATGACAGTAAAAGTCACACAGTGCTCAAGAGTCACGGGGAAGTGAGACTAAAACCTCACTGTGCTCTCCTTGCCTGGGCTGTGAACTTTGTTCTACCTGGGACCAAGTTTAACTCTGGGTGACATCTGTTCTGGGCAACTCCTTTCCTTGTACCTGTGGATGTGCAAATCTCTTCTAGTTTTCTTCATCAAAATGTCCGTTTATTTATTGCTAAAAGGCTCCTATCACAGGACAGAGGATGGGTGGAAGCTGTGACCTGCTTCTAGACCCCCAAAAGTCTAGAGCCAGGGAGCATGTTCAGGATCAGAGTCCCTCACTCTGCCCCATGAGGAACAGGGAGCGCGGAGGGCAGAGTCACGTGCTGTACTTGCTCCTCCCAAGTCCAAGTCAGAAGCTGAGCAGCCTGCTCTCCCTTCCTCTAGGACGCCTTCCTCCTGCACCTGGTTCACACCTTGAGAATTCTGCTGTCATTGCCTTCCTGTTTGGGACACTTGCCTTCCTGGATCTGACCTCAGAATTGTTGCCAGACAAAAGAGGTGTGGGGTGGGGAACTGTGTGAACAAAAGAGAATGGATTGAGAAGTGCAGATTGTTGGTTACAGAAGAGTCACAGGGATGTAAAGTAACTGAAATGCAGACAATTGTGCTGTACTATGTGTGGTGCCAGGTGGGTCCTGGAAATATTAAGATGACATTTGTAAAGTATATGATTGTCTAGCCACCATGCTGTGCACCTGAAAGTGATACAATGTAATGTGGAAAGTAAAGTGCAATTAAAAAAAATAAGAAACATTCTATGTTGTGATTATTAAAGTTATTTGTGAACAACATGAAACACACTCCGCCACCACCTTGACAATTTATTTATTTGTATGTATTCCCTTTCTACTCTTATGTAGATGCAAATAAAGTTTCAAAACTGCCCAACATTGGATCAATTTCACCTCATTATCATGTAATGTGCAGGACACTATAAAATTCTCATATTTTATGAAGTTATTTAATGTAATTACAGAATAAATATAGACCTTCCTCTTAACTGGTTAGTTTTAGGCTTTTAAAAAAAATTTCCAGACATAAGATTACAGAGTCCAACAATCTCTGTATCTAAAAAGTATTGTAAAGGAGGGCTATTATTTTTATTATTATCTTTTCTAAAATACAGTGACTAAATTAAACTGTCATCAGAAATGTAAGTATATATTGGTGTCAACCCATTTTGCCAGTGTGTATTTCTATTATCAAAACATTATTAATTTTGTAATTAGTACTTGCAAAGTTTACCAAATTAAGAAAATACATAGATATTTGAAATGATTACATTAATAGTGAGCTTAAACCTTCTCAACTACTTTAAAATTCTTTTCTGAGTTGATAACTTCTGTCTGTTTGCCCAGTGAGGTCTTTGTCTTTCCGTGAGGAATTGAAATGCTCATTTAAATATTACATTTTATCTGTTGTATTTTGTGTAATTATTTTTAGGTACTTATGTTTTTGTATATTTCAGCCTATTTTTATACTGTAGGTGTACGCAGAATAAATTTGTAATTGAATTGCAAAGATTGTATTTTTAATGTTTTACAGCATAAGATCTTGCAAAGTAATGAAAATATTCTGATGATTTCTTCCCGAATATTCAGAGAACAGGATAATCTGCAGTCCCTCAAATCCAAGGCCACGTATGAAGGCAGAGGGGACATTGGCAGCTTTTCCTGGTGAAGGATCCTGATTCTGGATTGCTGGGGAATATTCCAGTAGTAACTGTACAGTGTTCACTATGGGCTCATTCAGTGAGCAGTTTGTTTGCTTAGCTACTTGTTTATAACTTTTCATTAAAACCTTTAGTCCAGTATGTGCATGACCTGTTGTGGCTCAGTGGATAGAGCATCAGCCTGGAATGCTGAGGTCCCCAGTTCAAAACCCTGTGCTTGCCCGATCAGAGCACATACGAGAAGCAACTAACATGAGTTGATGCTTCCTACTCCCCCCCTTCATTCTCTCCTCTCTCTAAAATGAATAAAAAATCTTAAAAAATATTATAGTCCAAAAGTATTCTTCTCTATTAAATATATAATTCAAGGACAAATGTGCTTTTTACTGATAAAGAAATTATATTCACTCCTTAAATTGCTCACAAATACCTAGCAATTTAAAATGTTTTTAAACTGTTAAAAAACTCATAAGTGTTAGAAAAATATTATCAAAGAGTTGATCAGATGCATTATTTTAATAGAAAAGAAGAACTTTCTAAATGGGTAATCTTTAAACAAGCATCCATAGGGATGTAAAGTACAGCACAGGGAATATAGTCAGTAATATTCTAAAAGCTATGTAGTGAGATGATATGAGATGATATGAAAGCTCAGATGGATATGAGATTTATCGGGATAATCACTTAGTAAGCTATATAATGTCTAATAACTGGAGTTATACTTGGAACTGATATAATATTCCATGTCAACTGTATTTGAAAAATAACAAGTGACTTTAAAAAAACAGCATTTTAATTTTCACCAATGGGATCATAAATTAGCCATACTTTTTGGAAACTATTTGACATTTATATAAATATCTTCATAGAATGTTGCCCTCATTTGAGGTAACAGCTCTACTTTTCCTTAATGATGACCAGAGGTGACCACGATGACCAACGTTTAGAGGCCTTCAGTGTGGACTACGGGGTACTCACAGTCCAGGGGGACTTGTTCTCAGGGCTGGGTTTTCTAAGGAGTCTTCTGTCCTAATGAAGGGCACAGGGTTTGTGACATAAGAAACATATCCCCATCTTGTCTCCACCTTTCTGTGACCCAGATGTGAGACCCAGGTTTCATTGACAGAAACCTCTGGAATCACTTGTCCTAGGGTGGCTGTTACCGAGTGGCTGAGTGAACAATTTTTCTCTTGTGAATATGCTGGACACAAGTGCAGGGACTGTAGCTGTGCCCACCCCACACACAAGTCTGACACCAGCACCACTCTGCCCTGGCACCTCTCTCTGTGGTTGGTGTTCCTGTTACTGGGATGGACCTGAAGCTCACGGAAAGAACCCTCCGTGGGGTTTCACTGGGCACCAACTTGGGCTCCTGGCAGCAGGACCAGACCCCGGTACATAGCTCATACCCTCATGATGAACAAATAAAGTGATTTTAGAATATTTTATATTGTATATCTATCTTTTCAACCAAAAACAGAAGTCCAGACCAGGTGGTGGCACAGTGGATAGAGCGTCGGACTGAGACACAGAGGGTTCAGGTTTGAGACCCCAAGGTCACCAGATTGAGTGCTGGCTCATCTGGTTGAGCAAGGATCACTAGCTAGAGGCCAAGTCACTGGCTCAAGCAAGGGGTCACTCGGTCTGCTCTAGGCCCCCATCAAGGCACATGTGAGAAAGCAATCAATGAACAACTAAGGTGCCACAATGAAGAATTAATGCTTCTCATCTTACTCCCTTCCTATTTGTCTGTATCTATCTGTCCCTCTCTCTGACTTTCACTGTCTCTGTCACAAAAACAAAAACAAAAAAGGACAACAAAAAACCCCCAGAAGGCATTGCATTTCCAACGCTTTTTTATTTCTATACTAACCAAATTTATATTATTCATGGAATTGTTAAATCAATCATTAAGTTGGCATTTATATACAATAACATACATGCATTTTAAGTGGAGTGATGACTATTATATAAAACTTCGTCACGGCAATTTAAAAATTTTGTCTAGAACTTTTTTCATGTTTGCCCTTTTTATTATTAGATAAATGTCACACACAAGGTCTTTTGACAGGGCCCCTGCTAACTTTGACTATGAACTTGAGAATAGACTCCTAGGGGGACCCACTACTCATGGTATGAGGAGAGCTATGGCTTTGTGCAGGTACAGACATTCACAACAATAAAATATACACAGTGTTGCCACCAGAAATCCACGTGAAGGCTTCCTACCCACACCTCTCCATCCCTAGAGAGAAGGGCCACTTTCTCCTCAGTTCTGCTGAAGACTGACAGGGAAGGAGACCTCCAGCTATCAGGGGGCAAAGAACCCACTTCCTGCACAGAAGGAGACACGCCTCCATGGGCCGGTCACTGCCCTGGACGTGATCCTGGTCTCAGGCTTTACGTAACAGACACCACCTCAGTCCTGATCACTGAACAGCCAAGGGCGGTGTGGGCAGACTCACCCTGAGGACCCTGAGTAGAGCAAAAAAATGCCCTGAGTTGATGAGGAGGAAAAAAGAAGAGACACTTGGTCTGGACCTAAGGCAGGGGACAGAGACAAGAACAGAGGGAAGAAAGAAGTTGTCTCTGAAAGATCTGGTGACCATGTCACGCAATGATTTGTCTGGGTCTGTGCACTAGGCAGTGCTCAGGGCTTGTTGCTGAGGGATCTGGGGTGATGAGAGCTGAGACCAGCCCCCTGGCCCTGCCTAGTGCTCTCTGCTCAGGCTCACAGCTGTGACCTCTCAACCATGGGCCTCACAGAGCCCCACCCTGCAAACACCCATGGCCATCCTCAGGCAGAGGGACCTGACCCAGGGCCCCGGTAGGGGTCAAGTAGCTGGGGGTTCTCATTTGCATGAGTGGGTCACCCTCTCTCAGATTATAAAGAAGAGAAGGGAGAGACTGGAGGAAGTCCTGCTTTAGCAGTGAAGACACTGACAGCAGGACGCAGTGATGATGTCCACCATGGCCTAGTCCCCTCTTCTCCTTGCTTTCATAGCTCACTGCTCAGGTGACTAGAAAGAAATACTGAAGAGGGGACCCTGGGGAAATGAAGCAGAGCTTCACCCTCTTGTCACTCAACCCAGAATCACCATCTCTGTTTCTCCCTCTTCAAAAATCCTGGGGCCACGATGTGCTGACTCAGCCACCCTCAGTGTCTGGGGCCCTGGGACAGAGCATCACGATCTCCTGCACTGGAAGCAGCTCTAACATTGGTGATACTGGTGTTCAATGGTTCCAACAGCTCCCCGGAACAACCCCCAAACTCCTCATCTATGATGATAGTGATCGTGACTCGGGGGTCCCCGACCGATTCCCTGGCTCCAGGGCTGGCATCAGGGCCACCATGACCATCACTGGACTCCAGGTTGAAGACGGGGCCAATAATAACTGTGAGTGCTCTGACAACAGCCTCAGAGCTCGCACAGTGCTGCAGGCCTGTGGGGAAGTGAGACAAGAACCCCTCTCATCTGAGAGGTTGGGGAGCACTCCAGCAGTGGCCGCTCAGGCTCAGCCTGGGACCTGGGACTTCTGCTTATAATCTTGCTGCTGTCCTGGGCCCAGGTCCATCCGGGAACGCTGCCTGGGAGAGAAGTCCCCTCTCCCCCTTCTGTCCTCAACGTCACTCACTGCAGCCCTTTCCTGGCCTAGGGGTCCAAAATGAAATGGAATGTCCCTCTCCCCACCAGTGGGGACAGTTTACTTCCAGAATACTTTGTATTCATCCTTTATTTTGATTTTAAAATAAATTAAACATTGCCTTGGGCCCTTGAACCTATCCCGGGGCCTCAGCACTTTGCTGCGCTTGAAGGACAACCAGCCCTGTTTGCACCTCATGCTGTAATTTACTTCCGTTTCTCCAGTGCTCACTAGTTTTGTTCTGATTTCTGATTTTTAGTGCAAAATATGGCAACTGACAAGTATAAAATTATAACAGAGTGGTGGTTGGCAGAGGTGGGGGACGAAGGGGGTGGTCCGAATGGGCCAAGGGTACAAACCCCAGTTAGGAAAGAAGAGGTCGGGGACGTGACGACAGCACGGAGACCACCGCACAGGGGCTGTGATGTGTGCCTGGGACACTGCTGAGAGAGTAGGTCTTCAAAGCTCTCAGCACAAGAAATGATAAAAATTGAAACTACATATAGTGACAGAGGTCACCTAATTGATTCTGGTGATGATTTTGCCCTATATACCAATATAGAATCATAATGTTGTATACTTGATACCAATATAATATTGTATGCCAATTATATCTCAATTAAATGTTAGAGAAAAATTGTCAAATATTTGCCCAAATAAACTATTTTAGTACAGTAAAGGAACTTTCTAAATGGATATGCTTTAAACAAGCATCCAAGGGGAGGTGAAGTCCTGCACAGAGAATATAACCAATGATATTGTAATAACTATGTATGGTGTCAGATGGGTGCAAGATTTATTGGGATGATCTAATCACTGAGATGTATACCTGAAACTAATATAATATTTTATATCAACCATTAGTGAAAAATAAAAAATGATTTAAAAAACAAGCATCTTAGATTCCACCAATGGAGTCATAAATTAGCCTATTAGAAACAATTTGATATTTGGATAAATGTCTTCATAGAAAAATTAACAGCTCTACTGTTGTCCTAATGAGGTGACCAGAGGTGACCATGATGACCAATGTTTAGAGACCTTCAGTGCTGCTCACAGGGTGCTCACAGTCCGTGGGGACGTGTTCTCCAGGCTGGGTTGTCATTAATTCATCCTCCGCTGAAAATTATTTTGTCCCAATCCAGGCTCACAGGGCTTGTGACATCATGAACATAGTCCCCTCTTGTCTTCACCCTTGCATGACTCAGATATGGGACTTTTGAGAGTGGGCCTTGAGTAGTTGAAGTTCATTCCTTTAATCATTGAGTCATTGGATGAACAATTTCTTTATCCTGAAAATGCTGGACTCAAGGCACAAGACACATATGATATCACCATTGCTACATCCTGGGGTCTCTGCCAGTGGTGGGTGATTCCATCACTGCAATGGTTCTGAGGTTCACAAGAAGAGACCCCTCATGTGGTTTCACTGGGCACCAAGTCATGCTTTCCGATCTGCACCCAGACCCACCACACAACACTTATGACTAACAACAAAAAGTGAATTTAGGAAAAGGTTTATATGCCCTTTATTCAACTAAAAACATTAGTTTTCCATTGTTTTTTCATCCATGGTATTATGTACAATTTCCACCAATACTGATCACCACTGAATTTTAAATCAAAATTACTGAGGTGAATTTTATATAAAATTACATTTTTATGTAATTTTATATAAAATTTCTCTACTTTCTGTGCACAGTAGGGAATTGATGACTAATTTATAAACTCTTTGTAAAGATTCTTTTAAAACCAATTTGAAATTTTTACTCACTCTGGGGCCTTCACCATGTTTGCCCTTTTTTATGATATTTAAATGTCATGAATAAGGTCATTCATGGGGCAAGACCCCTGCTCACCTGTGACTGTGAAATTGACAATGGACTCCTAGAAGTAAATCACTGCTCACAGTATGTGGAGAATTTTGATTTCAAGTAAGTGGAAATGTTGACAAAGGTTTACACATCACCCATTTAGAATGCACAGAAGCTTCCTTCGCACAACCTCCCCAGCCCTAGAGAGAGGAGACCTCCTTCCTCCTCAGAGTTATAGGATCCACAGGAGAAGTGTTCTGGCTCCCAGGGAGGAATCACATAAGAGGAAAGAACCTGAACTTGCAAAGAAAGAAACATCCCTCCACAGGGGCCGGTCACTGAGCTGAACTTGATCCTGATCTGATAGGAGTTTATAAAAGGGTCACAACTTCAGACCTGATCAATGAAAAGCCAGGGATCCATGAACAGACTCACACTGAGGAGACTGCGGAGAGCTTAAGGGCGCCCAGAGACAATGAGGAGACCACATGAGGGGTTGGGTGGTGTGGCCCTAAGGCAGAGGGTCAGTGGACAGAGCAGTGGGAAGTCAGGAGCTGTCTCTGATCAGCTTTGGTGACCTTACCACACACGATGTGTCTGGGACTGGGCAACAGGGGGCATTCAGGGTTCCTAAGGGGTCTGGGATGATCAGTGCTAGGACCAGCCTCCTGGCACTGCCTGTGCCCTCTGCTCAGGGCTCACAGCTGTGACTTCCTCACCCTCTGGGTCACACAGCCCCACCCCTATTCACCCCCTTTCCGTCCTCAGTCCTCAGGCAGAGGGACCTGACCCGGGGCCCAGGGAGGGATAAAATTGTGGGGGTGTCTCATTATCATATGTGGGCCCTCCCCTCTCTCAGAGTATGAAGAAGGAAGGGAGAGATTTCGAAGGAGCTCTGCTTAACTGCGGGGCCACTGAAGGCAGAGCTTGGTGATGATCTCCACCATTTTCTTGTACTCTTTCCTCCTCGCTTTCATCGCTGGCTACACAGATGCCTGTAAAGATGCTCAGAAAGACACAGGGGGCCATGCTTCCTCCTTTTGTCTCTCAATCCAGAATCACCATCTCTATGTCTGACCCTGTTCAGGGTCCTGGGTACAGTCCATACTGTGCCTCAGTATCTGGTGCCTGGAACCCAAGGGCCACCCTATTCTGCACTGGAAGCAGTTACACCATCACAAGTGAATGTGATCTGGTACCAACAGCCCCTAAATGCCTTATCTATAGTAACAGCAAGTTCCTCTCAGAGGTGCCTCACTGATTCTCTGGCTCTGAGATTGGCAACTGGGCATTCCTGACGAGCACTGTCTCAAGTCTGCAGAAGAGGCTGCTTATTATTGCTCAATATGGGACAATGGTCTCAGGGCTGACACACTGTTTCAGGCCTGCAGCAAAATGAGACAACACCTACTATCCCCTGAAATGAGATTTTCCTGGACAGACACCACCACTCTGATAAAACAGGTGCTTCTTTTTCATTTGATCAAAAACTGAGGTCCAAGACCCACTTCAGGGATCTTTGTCTGGAAACCCCATGCACATCCTTTAAAGCCCCCACACCTGTCCGTTACAGCAACACATAATGTGATTCTCTCAGATTGAGCAGAAATTCCTGGAAAGCAAGGGGCAGGCTGCCTGGGTGACTGAGTCCATGATGACAGAACCAGGGACACAGAATCCAGCTCTGAGTCCGGCGACATCCAGAGTGTTTGTGTTCTGTTACCAATGGCTCACAGGAGTCATCTATTATGATTGAATCTTCAGCTCACATTTGGCAATTCAGGCTCTTTGACCCTCAATGGGCTCAGGCCTGAGGACAAGGATGTGACAGCAAGGTGACAGCAGACTCAGTGCTCACACAGAGCTCCAGGCCCGTGGGGAACTGAGACCAAACCCCTTAGCAAGAGGGAGAAAGATACCCCAGCAGCTGTTTCGGCTCAGCCTATGACTTCTGCTTCTGCTGCTATTGTGTCCACCCTGGACCAGGTTCATCGGGAGAACCACCTGGAAGTGAAGGCTCCTCCTCTCCCTTCTGTCCTCAAAGTCACTCACAGCTGCTCATTTTTGAGAATAAGGGTCTCAAAGACAATGGACAGTCCATGTTCTCATCACCCAGGCAGTCTGAGTCTGTTTGAAGCTCAGGGACTGAGGTTGGATTGGGGATCCAACTGAGGTCATCAGACCTGAACACTCACTGGGGAATCGCTTGTCTTCATCATGAATCATTTCCCTATGCTAGAAGGTTCCAGAGCTTTGTCATCCTCTCATTAGTCCTCAGTATGAATGTCTCATCTTTTTGCTCATGCAGAAATTACTTCTGTGACTGCTACACTCACACCTGAATATCTCAGGGTGTATCATACATTCAGGTTTTCAGAAAAGAATTACTGTCCACTCCCATCAATGCTAACATCTAACTATTAATTTCTTCTTTAATTGCATTATCTCATACATAAAACATTACGTTTAATGATAATGGAGTTAAAGGCACATTGCCCTTTCCTAGTCTTCGTGGAAATGTCCTCCTCCTCAACTCATGAGCTGAGATGCTGGTTGTAGGACTAAGTCATAGGTGTGTGGAGAATGTGTGAATTATAAACATGTCTCTATTTTTGTTTTTTTCTTAATTAAATTTATTGGGGTGACATTGGCCAATAAGATTATATAGGTTTCAAGTGTACAATCTTATATAATCTGTATATTACATTATGCGCCCTCCACCCAGCGTCAATCTTCCGTCTCCATATATTTGACCCTTTCACCCTTTACTACCTCTACCCCCTTCCCTCTGGTAACCGCCACACTGTTGTCTGTGTCTATGAGGGTTTTTTTCTTTGTTTGTTCATTTTTTTGCTTTTAGTTTTATATCCTATATAAAAATTAGTTTTAAATTTGGTCAAAGAGTCTTTTAGGAACTATTGAGACAATATCATATTGTCTGTTGACCTATTAATATGATGTATAATATTAAAAGGTTTATAAGTAAGGAATCTAACTTGGGTAAATGTAATAAATTACATATGGTAATGATGTTTTCATTTATTAACTGATATGAGAATCTGTTAATATTTTATTTATAAATTTGCATTAATATTTCATATTATTGGTTTATAATTTTCCTTTTTTGTATTTTATCTGTCAGGTGTGGTATCACTGTACACTTGCTTTCTATGATAATTGGAAATTTGTCATTCTTCTCAATGTTTGGATGAATATTGTGTATGTAATACATGAACAAATTTAAACCATCTGATCTCTGAGGGTTCTTAGTGCTCCCTGTGAAGCTACCTGTATTTTATACATTTTTCTGAGGGTTATTTCCATAATAATGTTTTCTTTTTTTTTTAGGGAGTTGTTCCATTAGTAATTTTTTTTTTTTTTTGTATTTTTTCTGAAGCTGGAAACGGGGAGAGACAGTCAGACAGACTCCCGCATGCGCCCGACCGGGATCCACCCGGCACGCCCACCAGGGGCGAAGCTCTGCCCACCAGGGGGCAATGCTCTGCCCCTCCGGGGCGTCGCTCTGCCGCGACCAGAGCCACTCTAGCGCCTGGGGCAGAGGCCAAGGAGCCATCCCCAGCGCCCGGGCCATCTTTGCTCCAATGGAGCCTTGGCTGCGGGAGGGGAAGAGAGAGACAGAGAGGAAGGAGGGCGGGGTGGAGAAGCAAATGGGCGTTTCTCCTATGTGCCCTGGCCGGGAATCGAACCCGGGACTTCTGCACGCCAGGCTGACGCTCTACCGCTGAGCCAACCGGCCAGGGCAGTAATTATTTTCTAATACATCCAATTTTTAAATTTCTAGGAAGATTGGTGTTTTATCTATTTTAATATAGGTTAACTTTTAGATTTTTCCCTTTTAAAATTTTTCTCTTTTTTATTTGTATATTATTAAATTATCCACTTTTATTTGAAAGTAGCAAGTGGTTCTGTCATTTAAGAACATGATTTCATGTGCCGATTAGTTATTCAGTTTGTCTACTGTCTCCCTCATTCAGTTACACTTATTATGAAGGAGAGATGTTTTTGTCTTATTTGTCGTTTTCTTTTCCTGTACCCGGCCATACTCTCAATGTCTCCCTCTTGATTGCTTTTCTCTTTACCAGATGGTAAATTTTCTACCAGCATTTCATCAAATAAGTATAAAGACATGAGTATTCATAAGCCAATATAGTCCCACTCTAGCTGGGATCTGAAAGCATTTCCTCTACTCACCTGCATGTGGACGGAAATTCAGTGACACCCAGACAGCAGCCTGCAATGAAGTCTCCCGTCACAGAGGCTCCACATGGGCCCCAAGGAAGACCCCCACCAATCCCCTGGGGCCACGTCAGTGGCAGCACCAGGGACAGCATGACTGCCATCACTTTAGGAAATGTTAATCTAATACTAAAATTCAAACTCAAAGGTGAAATAGGGAAGGTATCATATAAAGGACCTGGAGTTGTGTGGGTTTGGGTGTGAATATTTTGTCATCCATTAGTCCCCAGAGTCCCAGAGATTCCAGGAGTCACAGTGAGGTTAACCCTATATTTTGATACTTACCTGGATAACAATGTATAAGACTTTACTCCTCAGCCTGATTCTAGGCCTCACTTCCACCCCTGGTCCTGCTCTTATTTAAATGCAGGATCTAGAATGATCACTTGTGGGCAGGTAACTGCAGGTAGGACTTCACTCAGTGTGCCCAGGTCCCACACCGGTGGCAGAGACTCCCGCATAGTCCTCAGGCTTCTTTAGACCTTATGGTTTCTGAATCCATCAGTTCACTGTCCAAGATGTCAACACAGAGCTCTGGGAACCAAAATTTGCCTTATTAAAGCCCCCTCATTCCTCACCCCCTCCAGACTCCAGGGAGGTTGTGCTCACCAAGGATGCCCCTGGGAACCTCAGTTTGCCTGAGGCCCCAGACTAGGTCAGGGATCTCCAAAAGATAGGCCTGTCCGTTCTTTTAAAAAGGAAAAGGGCCTGACCTGTGGTGACGCAGTGTATAAAGCATCGATCTGGAATGCTGAGGTCGACAGTTCAATACCCTGCACTTGCCTGGTCTAAGGCACATATGGGAGTTGAAGCTTCCTGTTCCTCCCCCCTTTTTCTCTCTCTCTCTCTCTCTCTCTCTCTCTCTTCTCAAAATGAGTAAATAAAAATTTTTTAAAAAAAGGAAAAGGGTTTACAGTGGGAAGCCCGGTTTTTGTTTTTTTTTCATTTGTTTTTTGGAAGCCTGGTTTTTGAGTGTACAGTCAAGAAACTCGGTGCACAGATAAGTTCCCTAGGCCTTTTTAGATGACAACAACTGCTCCAATATGACACTCAAGAGAGTCTAATTATGGGACTTCATTATACTGTTGTGGACATGTTGGCCTTAATTAACACAGGACAAAAAAAGTTCTAAAATGCCAGGCAGTGTCAGTGCGTTTATGAAGGTCAATGCCCAGTTTCTACACGTTCATCCACTTAGGATCATTTTTTTGTGTGTGTGACAGAGACAGAGAGACGGATAGATAGGGACAGACAGAGAGAAAGGGAGAGAGATGAGAAGCATCAATTCTTCATTGCAGCACCTTAGTTGTTTTATTGCTTTCTCATATGTGCCTTGATTGGAGGCTACAGCAGACCAAGTGGCCCCTTGCTCAAGCCAGCAACCTTTGGATCAAACTGGTAAGCCTTGTTCAAACCAGATGAGCCCATGCTCAAGCTAGTGCCCTCAGGGTTTCAAACCTGGGTCTTCTGCATCCCAATTCGATGTTTTAACCACTGTTTCACCACCTGGTCAGGCAGAACCACTTTTAATCATGTAAATCGTGTATTGCTATTTCAGGATCACCTTGACAATTCTCTTAAGTCATTTTTCAATTCCAATTCTGCTGTGACTAGTGTGGGGAAGTGAAGACCTAAATGGATGTGATGAATTAATGAGAACACAGAGACGTAGGTAGAGTTTGGGCCAGGTGAGACACTGTGCTTGGATGGAGACACAATGACACTGAGCCTGGAAAACCCGTCACTTGCCAGGTCACTCAAGGACAAGCAGGGCCCTTCCTCTGCTCTCAGCTGCATGTAGGCCAGACACATTCAGAGGCAGTGGCTCTCTACACAATTTTCTTTTTATTTTGTATTTTTCTGAAATGAGAAGCTGGGAGGCAGAGAGACAGACTCCTGCATGCATCTGACTGGGATCCACCGGCATGCCCAGTAAGGGGTGATGCTCTGCCCATCTCAGGTGTTGCACCGTTGCACCCTGAGCCATTCTAGTGCTCGAGTTAGAGGGCATGGAGCCATCCTCAGCCCCCCAGGCCAACTTGCTCCAATGCAGCCTTGGCTGTGGGAGGGGAAGAGAGAGACAGAGAGAAAGAAGAGGGGGAGGGATGAGAAGCAGATGAGTTCTTCTCCTGTGTGCCCTGGCTGGGAATAGAACCTGGGACTTCCACACGCCGGGCCTATTCTCTACCACTGACCAAACCGGCCAGAGCTCTACACAATTTTCTGATTAACTCCAAATACTACATCATTGTCGGGAGTCAATCAACGACTGCTGGCTGACAAGGTCACAGCAGGAGAAGACCCACAACTGCTGGCTAACAAGGTCACAGCAGAAGAAGATCAAAAACTGCTGATTGACAAAGTCACAGCAGAGAAGACCAATGGCTGCGGGGTGACAAAGTCACTGCAGTGAAGACCAATGGCTGCGGGGTGACAAAGTCACCGCAAAGGAAAGGCACAATGATACTTCCCCCTTTGACCTTTGAATTAATCTGGCCTTATATCCCCCCTTTTCTGGGTGTGTGCTATTATTTGTAGCACAGGGATAATAGTACCGTGCTTTCCCTGTAGATTTGTAGTAATTTCTTTGGAAATGAGACAGAAGGTGTAAGTTCCACAGAAAAGCCTGTAAGCCCCTTGAACTGGGCTCATAAACATAAGAGGCTGGCCATGATATCCCTCATAAAGGGTTAAGTTTGTAGGAGAATTTCTTCTTATTAATCATGTTAGAAAGAATAAAGTTAGAACTTAACTAGTGTATGAATATAGTAAATGAATAAAGTTTAACTAGACATTAGAATCTTAGGTAAAGTGTAGTGGAGTGCCTGTTGCGTGGCCTTGGATAGGAGTGCAGCTGGCAAGTAAAGAATGTTTTGTTAAAAGACTTGTTTTGTCACTGAAGGCAGTTGCTGGGCTTTTCTCAGTAAAACATTCTCATGAGATTTTTGTATTTTCCAAGAATAAGGAGAGGAATGTGGTGGGATTCATAGCAGCAGTAGCAACTAATGCCTTCTGATATTGTGTTGCTGCTAGCTATCTTGCAGATGCGCTCTATGTATCTTTGGGTGAAAGTTACTCTTAATACTATGTCAGTTTCTTAAATAGCAAGCCTTTTGTAGTCTCGTGGGAAAAGAATTAGGACACTGCATGAACTCAAGGCCATTTGCCTGAGCAAGCGGTGGTCCTTTTGCTAGTCCTTGATGATTTCGTCTGCTATCTCTTTCTGCGCCCTCGACTCACAACAACAGTAATATAGAGTTATTAATTAGTACTAATCTTTTAGAATTTTGTACCAATATTGTTATTACTATTCAAGTTATTGTATAACTGTACTTTGAATAACTTACCACCTGATCTGTAGTTTATAGATTTGAATTAACTGTTATCTGGAAATATGTAACCACAGTGAAACTAAAACAATGATGTATTCAAAATACCATGTGATTGTAACTTAGTGTGTGTGCATAAAAAGGAAGCTAGACCAGCATTTAGCGGAGATGCCTGGCAGTAAATGCTAACCAGAGAATAAAGAATTCGGCTCTCTCACTCGATTTTTGCCGACACCGTCTCCTCCTGTGGGACCCCTGGATCCCCGCCCCCCCCGGGGCTGGACCCCGGCACATCATTACATGCTTCTCAAACTGGAATGTCCCACAGTCCAGGCCTGGGCCAGCCTGCTACAAAAACAGCACAATATCTGTGCACAGCTTCCTGGGGCATCAGGCTTCCTATCAGATTTGGAAGAAACAAGTTCAGTGAGTAACAATAATCCCCTTCCCTCCCTCCACAAACATGAGAGATAAGACAGAGAAGAGCGGGGGAGGGAAGGACTCCCAGAGATACAGTCCAGTCTCCGAAGAGTCACCAGGTGGGCTGGATGGGCCAACCTGCAGCGAGGTGGTAGCCTCAGTTCTTGTTTCCCAAACAAACCTGGCAGCTCTAAGAGCTCAATGGTTGTTTTGGAATCAATAGTTTTTGAGGTCCATGGAGGTGGCAGCCAACCTCTTCATCTGAACCTTATTGAGGGAACACCCTGTAGTTTGCAAACCGCCATCCTTCACAAAACCAAGTCCCCTGTCCTGGTCGTGCTGTGCAAACAGGACCACGAGTGCTTCTTGCACAACTCTCACCACAGCTGCTTGTGTGCGGCACCTGGCTGGTCTCCTGGGATTCTCTAGAAGTAGTGGTCTTCCTGCTCTATATAATGTGCAGGGTATGTGGCTTCTCCACGCATCCTTGACCCTTAAATGGTGAATACTGACCCCATGGCTGAGTGATACTTGCAGGTCAGTAGTTCAGAGCATCGGAATTGCCTGGTCCACACATTGGCTTTTCTACATAAGAACCGGAGAGCTTCGGCTATTGAAGATCAGCATCTCAGCGTCTCCATCTGATGGGCTGGAGAAATAAAAAGAACTCCAGGTGAAGCTGGTGTGTGTGTTGTATGAGATAATGTAAGAAAGTGTGCAGCTGTGATGGAATTTGAAGATGCCTTGCTCACCCTAGATCCGCACCTGTGACATGGTTTCCACCGCCCTCTGCCTGTTTCAGGTCCCTGGCTCTCACAAACGGGGTCCTATGCGCATGCGCGGAACACATCCCTTCTGCTGGCCTTGGGGCTGGGCCCACTACAGACCACCTGTTTGGCCTCCAGGGAAGAAGGAGCCCACCCCATCCCCCAAATCGCTCTCAGGCAGCAGCTGCAAATGGGAGACAGCCCACAGTGGGACCTGGGGCTTCTTCAGAACCAGGGCTCATGAGTCTCTCCTGTGAGGACACAGCTGCTGTCCCTCCAGTCCCTCCCTGGAAGGCAGCCAGGTTTCCTCTGTACTAACCCTCAGGGCAGTGAGGCCCTGGGTGGGTTCGGGGTCGCACTGGGATAGATACAGTGTCCACCCGAGAGACTGCGCTCAGGGCTGTGCCTCCCCGTCCCGGACCAGCTCCGCCCAGAGCCCTGGCTGCCCGCGCCTGCGCACTTCTCACCGTTACCTCAGCCTGCGGAGCTGAGCCCGCCCTCAAACCTCCATAGTCTCCGGGTCAGAGGGAGCCAACGACCCCACATGGCTCCAAGGCAGCATCTGCAAATGAGCATCAGTGTGTCACCATGAGGATGTGTGGCCTTACAGGCTCCCAGGTCCTCCAGTGGAGGACACCCCGCCCGTGTCTCTCTCCCACCTGAAAAGCAGTTCGTTCTCCTCTACTTTCCCGTGGACAGATGTGCATTGGGTAGTTTAGGTCTGTGCATGAGGAGCTGCCTGGTCCATAGACTCTGCTCCCGTATCCAACCGTCCCTGCTGTCTGGCTTCTCCAACGTCTGCGGCTTCTAGAGCCCTGGCTGCGGGAAACGGTACCAAACGCGCATGCGCTGTATGAACCGTTAATGGCTGAGGCACGTGGGCCTCAATGCGCGGAGCTGAGGGATCCAGACAACCCGCGGGGCGGCAAGGTGGGGAGAGCCCATCCCCCTCAGATTGCTCCCGGGCTGCCACGGTCACTGGAAGGTGATCATTCCCCATGTGGACTTGATACATGGTGAAACCCGAGGCTTTTCCAGCAACCAGGGCTCCCGATTTTCTCTGAGGGAAGGTTCTCAGGCCACCCTGCCTGGCATCTTCCCAGCCTTGCGTGGAGGCTCCTCCAGCCCTGCATTTAATGAGACTGGGTGTCATTAGTAGGTAAAGCCTTGCAATTAAGCAGATCACTTGTTCCCCCAACATCTCAAACTCAGAACAAGACTCTCCCGACCCCTTGTGTGTTTCCAGTCCTGTCTGTCCTAAGCTGTGCTGACCCTGCGTGAAGAGTGTGCACCTGTCAGAGGCCCCGGTAGCTGGAGGCCATGGAGCATGCGCCATGCCACCACCACCTGCACCTCGTCTGTGTGCAGGGGGCTCGCCCCACCCTCCCCAGGTGTGTGCCCTCTGCAGACAGAAACCCAGACACAGCACAGTAATTCTGGAAACTCCGAGAAAACGCAAACTATGAGCCATTCTGACATAAATACACAAATTGACCAAGAAATCATTACATCGTAAGCAAAGAAATGAATTGCTTTTGGAAAGTTAATGTGTACAAATAGAATTGTGGAATTTGAAAGTAGGAAATTCATTACCAGTCAACTCTCATTCATTAATCAAGGATGGCTTTGTGACGATGGAGGGATTTCAGGCAACATGCAGATATCAGAAAGGTGAGCCTAAAGTGCACTTGTACAGGTGGGGTAAGTGGTCCACTGACCGTGGATGGCAAGTAGCTTTCTCTCACCACATCATCCAGGCTCCTAAGAGAAGTCATAGAGCACATGTCCCATGTCCTCTTCTCACTGAAGTCACAGGGTCACCATCACACGCAGATGGTGATAGCAAGTTTCTTATTCCTGTAAACTCACAGCTCTCTACTACCTTTGGAATTTGGGGCTGCTTAGAAGATGAAGAAGAAGAAAAGATAAGGTGTCTGACAGGCTATTCCACCCCCCCCCCCATCTCTGATTCTGGCTTCTTCTCACAGCCCTGGTTATCATCTTGCCGTCTATACAGCCGCCTACATAGCTTTCAAACAAGCCGAGAAACTGGCCTTCAGCAAGCATACTTTTGCAAGTGAAACAGCTTTAGCTGAAATTGCCTAACCTTGTAACAGACTCTTTAAATCTTCTGTTGAAGGGGCAGAGTGTGTGAACAGGAGTGGGGAGCAGGTGGTGGATGGGCTTACTCAATTCTAAGAACAAGTTGGTCTTTGGGGGACAGGACTTGGGTGTGCCGGCCCCTAGCAGAGTGCTCTTTTATTCACTGCCTCCCCTGTCCCCCACTTTCCCTTGTCCTGCCTCTGGGATGCACTTTCAACACGGCCACGTCATCTGAAGAGCTGCAGATTCACTCTGAAGGCTCTGCTGTAGAAGCAGATGGAATGTTCCTTCTGAGCTGATCCTTGCAGGCAGAAAGCCCCATCTTGACATCTGCCTGGGCTCCAGATAGTCCGTATAAAATGCTCACTAATTCTGCAGACCCTGCAGTCACTAAAGCAGCAGAACTACCTCCTCCAGAGCTGGCACCCTTTGTGAAACCGGCACGTGGTTACTGCCCAGCTGCTGGGATCAAGGGCCCCAGACACCGCAAGGTCTGTCTCCGTGCACACCTCCAATGTCACCTTGTCAGGTCCAAAGGATCAGAACAAAGCTGCATTACATTCTCTCTCCGATGTGTTTTATAAATGATGACTTAGTTTAGGGTTTTCTGGTTGTTTTGCTTTGCTTGCCTGACCTATTTTGAAGGCAGCTTTCCTTCTAATGATGTCTCAGTTATTGCCATGCTCTCTTTACAGCTGCAGGTATTGCCCGGGTAGCTTTTTCTCTAAAAACAAAAAGAAACCTCCTGAATCATTTCTCTTTTTTATGTTCTGCACCAGAAAACTGCCTGCAGGAGGTCCTTGAGGCGTTGGGTGAACAGGCACTTGGCTGCTGCCTAGTGTCCGACCTGAGAGTTTAATGAGGTGCAGAACCAGAGACCACTTCCAACCCTGAGATTCCAGTCTGGAGCCTTCTGCTCCTGCTCGAGGTCCCTGTGAACCAGACAGACCCACCCCCGTGCTCCTAGCCCACTTCTGCCTGTCCATTTCTGCCTGTGCTTGTCACTCTGCTGTCACTTCTGTTCCCATTTCCTGAGTTGAGGGGCAAGTTATGAGATCTGAGGGTCTAAGGAAGCCCTCATAGGTAAGTAACATCAACCCATTCATGACAGAAACCATCCAAGAGAAGACGGTGGAGGGAGAAGAATGCTGTTTGAGGTTTGCAGAGGCCCAGAGGTGAACATGACTCACCAAGTACCTGGTTCCAGTCCTCAGACCAGCATGTGCGCACAGCCTGGCGAACTTCCCTGATAAAATCAGTGTCCTCTTACTTGATGATCTCACAACCAGTGAGGCCCTGCTGACTTCAAGTGTGAGGAGAGAGATGCTCCTTGAGCTCAGGGCTGAGGTCTCATCAGCTGTGCCCACCCACCCAGGGTCCCGGCAGAGTCCAGCTGCCTGTGGTTCCACCCAGCAGCTGCTTCCTCTAAGACATAAATTCCTGAGGATTTCCTCTAACTGGGTAATTTTACTTCTTCATATATTAATTAGGAACAATGTGTTTTTAACCACTACTCTAATATAGAAGTGAAGGAGGGGAGTGCATTATCACTGTAAGTGAGAATATTCTGTGTCCCGTAGAGCATGCGTGCTGTTAGACATGAGAACATCATTCCAGGAGACATGCACAGAATGCTCAAGCTGGCACAGAGCTCTGAGCTAGAACAACAGAAGAAAAAACCATAGAAAAATCATTTGAACTTTGTCCAGTTTTAAATTGTGTGCTCTTTGAGAGACAATGTTAACAGAATGGCAACAGAGCCACAGACTTTTTGCAAATCACATATCTGAAAAAAAAAAACTATCACGTAAAGCACCGCTGATCAGGTTATCAAAAGATGCTCCACCAAAGATGATATACAGATGACAAGTAAGTGCATGGAAGAATGTTCAGCCTCAGAAGATCTCAGTGAAACGCAGATTGAAACCACAATGAAAAGGCACTGCATCTCTTGAGAATGGCTGAAGTTAAGACGGCCGACCATGTCAAGTGCAGACAAGGACGTGGCACAGTTAGATCCTTGTGTCCTTCTGGTTTAAGTAAAAATGATTAGATCACTTTAAAGAATGGTTCTTTACTTTCTAAAAAATTAAACATATACTTGTTAGCATGTCCCACTATTGTATATCACAAAGAAATGTACACATACTGTATGTGCTTACAATAAGTCCCCCACAAATATTTATAGCAGCTTTATTTATAATAGCCAGTTACTGTAAATGACCCCCATGTCTCTCAGTAGACAATAGTTTAAATAAACTGTGCTATATCCATAGAGTGGGTACTTTTAGCGACTAATGACTTATGGATATATGATACAGTGTAGATTAAGTTTTTAAAATGCTAATGAAATATAAGGACAAACATTGTAACCTTACACTTCATTTTGATGCCTGGACATCATTAGTGACCTCCAAAAATGAATGTCTCAACACAAAATTACACTGAGGGGATCTATTGATTCTACTGTACTGGGTAGTGGCATCAGAATGACCCAATTTCACAAACCAGAGCCCTTCCAGGAGAGCTGGGTGGTATGAAATGGGCTGCAGGATGTGTGTACTGAGACCAGCAGAGGTCGCTGGTGGACTGCACCTGAGGCTCAGGGTTCTGGGCCAGGCAGGCTAGGAAAGTTCTCTACTGGCTCTTGCACACTTGGGTAGACAGTGTCCTCACTGCAGTGTGACTTGCCTGCACCTGTGGACCCAGGAAGGCCCAGAGGGCTGTGACTCACACACTTACCTCATATCTCAGCCCCTTCCCCTCATGGATTTAATTGTCCAGGCCTGATTTACAGCTCAAAATAGATAGAAAATCACACAACACTTTAATTTTCTATTAAACAACTAATTAAACTGCAAACAGAATGAAATACATATAGATACAAAATGGTAAAAAAATGCGGGGCAGAGATCGCCAATGCATGCTTTGAGCCAGCCAACCAGATGGTGAAATGTGACCCTCGCTACGGTAAATACATGGCTTGCTGCCTGCTGTACCGAGGTGATGTGGTTCCCAAAGATGTCAATGCAGCCATTGCCACTATCAAAACCAACCATACTATCCAGTTTGTAGACTGGTGTCCCACTGGCTTCAAATTTGGCATTAATTACCAGCCTCCCACTGTGGTCCCTGGTGGAGACCTGGCCAAAGTGCAGCAAGCTGTGTGCATGCTGAGCAACACCACAGCTATTGCTGAGGCCTGGGCTCGCCTGGACCACAAGTTTGACCTGATGTATGCCAAGCATGCCTTTGTCCACTGGTATGTGGGTGAGGGCATGGAGGAAGGAGAGTTCTCCGAAGCACGTAAGGACATGGCTGCCCTTGAGAAGGATTATGAGGAGGTTGGTGTGGATTCTGTTGAACGAGAGGGTGAGGAAGAAGGAGAGGAATATTAAAGTTTAAATGTCACAATGGTGCTGCTTTTACAGGGAAACTTATTCTGTTTTAAACATTTAAAAGTTGTGGTCTTAATTTGAATGTAGCAGCGAGTACTGTAAACAATTATTGGCCTATGCTTTAAAACAATGCTTTGTTACAGACTCAGCTGTCCATTTCTCTGATGGGTTTGAATAAAGTATTCCCTGTCTTAAAAAAAATACTTGGAAAACTTCATTTTGATTTCATCCAAAGAATGCAAATGATTATGTATAATACTAAAATTTAATATGAATACAGTATTACATTAATGTATTATTAAAGTTCCACCACTTAAAGGAATCTGGATTGTATTTATTATTTGATGTATAGCGTTTCTGGCAATTGGTGTATTTTTACCAATTATTGAGGGATATTATATTAGATTTTAGTAAATATAAATAATCTTTATAATACAGCTCCAGTCCCCGATAGTAGGGAACGCCTGTCCACTGAGCAGATCTGAACAGTCTCATCACTGAGGACTATGTACACCTGGGAGTCAGCACCTGAGAATGTGCTCAACACAGTGTCATTGGGCATTACAAGCCTAAACAAGAGATGCCACTAGTCTCATTAGAATGGCTAACACTCAGTACACGGATGACAGCAAATGCTACCCAGGATGTGGGCAGCAGGAACTCTAACTCATGCTGCTGGCAGTTCAAAGTCGCATGGTTGCTTTGTGACCCTATGTCAGTTTCATACAAAAATAAACACACTTTTATATGACACAATTCCTGGGTGTTTACTTATATCAGTTATTTGTGTCCAAACAAACAATGCACAAGAAGTTGTAGCTTCTTTATTCATGCTTATTATAACTTAAGGAAGCAACTGCTATGTCCTTTAATAAGTGAATGAATTAGCAAATTCTTGTCCATTTATACAATGGAATATGATTGGAAATATAAATAATAATTTATCAGGATACAGAGAAACATGAATGAATGTAACACACGCATATTATTAAGTGAAATGAGTCAATCTGAGAAGACTGGAACCGTGAGGGGGCCGGATGAGGGCCAGGATAAGGGCAGGAGCACCGAGACCCAGCTGTCACCTGAGGCTGCCCTGTCTCCTACATCCACTCGAAGGAGCGCGTGCCCCCAGTTCCTGAGCTGTGAGTCCCCTCCCTGCCTCTGCAGGTTCCCTGTGTCATCCTTGGGCTGAAGCCCTCCCACTCCTCTAGTTTCCTGTTATCAGCTGGATCCCAGCTCTGTAAAAGGAGCCTAAGGAAAAGGAAGATTGCACAGCCTCCAGAAAGAGGAAGATTTGCATAGACTTCCCCCCTCTGTGTCAGGGGGACATATAAGAAGTGTAAAGGCTCAGGCCTGGCTGTGGGTCAGGAAGCAGAGTCTGGGGCGTCTGCACCATGGATTGGGCTCCACTCCTCCTCGCCCTCCTGGCTCACTGTACAGGTGGAGCCTGAGGGAATTCTGGGAGGGCACCTGTTTGTCACCTGGGAGGATGACCTCTCCCCCCTCCCTGGGAAAGGGGTCTGTTCTGTCCTCCCTGATCTCTGTGTTGCTCCCTCCTTGCAGGGTCCTGGGCTCAGTTTGTGCTGACTCAGCTCTACTCTGTTTCGGGGTCTCCTGGACAGAAAGAAACCATCTCCTGTACCCACAGCAGCAGCAACGTAGGGACTACTATGTGTCCTGGTACCAGCATCACCCGGGCAGTGTCCCCACCACTGTCATCTATGAATTTAACAAGAGACCCTCCAGGGTTCCGGATCGGTTCTCCGGGTCCACCCATAGCTCTTCCAACACCACCTCCCTGACCATCTTTGGGTTGCAGCCCAAGGGCGAGGCCGACTACTACTGTCAGTCTTATGATAGCAGCTATAAGCACTCAGTGCTTCTGATTCAGCGGAAGTGAGACCAAAACTCCCCAGAGCCTCCCTGTCCTGGGTGTGCCCTCACCATCTGCACCACAGAGAGGGGTTCCTTTCTGTCCCCTGCTGAAAAGTTTGTGTTGAGATTGTTGATCTCTGAGTCCTTCTCTTTTTTCTTTTTCCAGATTATTCCCACATCTTGATGATAATTGCCTATTTCCATTGCATTCACTTCATGGAGGTGATTTAGTTCAAAACAGGGTTTCTGAGCCTCTGCATGTCTGACATTGGAGATCGGGTCATCGCCTGTGGAGAGGGGTCTTCTGTACACGTGAGACATAGAAACATTCTTTGGGCTCCATGACTACAGTGCTAGTAGTTTCCTGTTCTCTAAGTAATGACCCAGAAATACAGCTTCAGACATTTCCAAATGTCCTCTAAGGAAGCCTAATCATCCCGGTATGAGAACCACTGTGTTAAAAGGACATGCTCTCGGCCCTGGCCGGTTGGCTCAGCGGTAGAGTGTCGGCCTAACGTGTGGAGGACCCGGGTTCAATTCCTGGCCAGGGCACACAGGAGAGGCGCCTATTTGCTTCTCCACCCCTCTGCCGTGCCTTCCCCTCTGTCTCTCTCTTCCCCTCCCGCAGCCGAGGCTCCATTGGAGCAAAAGATGGCCCGGGCGCTGGGGATGGCTCTGTGGCCTCTGCCTCAGACGCTAGAGTGGCTCTGGTCGCAACATGGCGATGCCCAGGATGGGCAGAGCATCGCCCCCTGGTGGGCAGAGCATCGCCCCATGGTGGGCGTGCCAGGTGGATCCCGGTCGGGCGCATGCGAGAGTCTGTCTGACTCTCTCCTTGTTTCCAGCTTCAGAAAAAAAGAAAAAAAAAAAGGACATGCTCTCAGCTATTGGGACACCTTTGACTTTCAGTCCTGTTTAGGCCATTCAGCTGGACGGAAACTAGATGTGTCATCTCTCTGTGCTTCCGTGTTCCCGTCTGTTAGACAGGACAGTTATACACACTCACATGAGGTCAGAGAGCCTGTGACCCAATCACATGGTACCAACCAGAGAGCAGAGTACAATATTTGGCCAGACTAGGTGTACAGTTCATATATTGAAACTTTATATAATGCACATAAAAATATAGCACAACTGTCTTTATATATTATTTTTTGGTGTATTTATTTTTTTAGAGCATTTTTTAAATGTATCTATTAATTTTAGAGAGAAGAAAGAAAGACAGACAGAAAGACAGAAACATTGACCTTTTTCTGTGTGTGCCCTGACCAGGGATCAAACACACAAACTTTGCATAGGCCCTGGCTGGCAAACTGCGGCTCGCGAGCCACATGTGGCTCTTTAGCCCCGTGATGGCTCTTCCACAAAATACCACGTGCGGGCGCTACCTCGATAAGGAATGTACCTACCTATTGCCATTTTATATCTTGCTTTCTGTTAGTTTTGTGTCTTGTTTGATCCTTCTCTTTTGTTTTTCTATCTTTTGTTTTTATTTGGTTGTATTCCATACATCTTTCCACTGTTGCTATCTTTTTTATCTCATGTGCTTCTGTGGTGGTTTTTTCAATGGTGGTTACCTTTGAATAATGAAAAGGGTCCCTACCCTGTTCATTGTAGCAAACTATTTTTTGAGTACTTTTGCACTCCATCGTCCTTTGCTACTGTTAATCTCCATCTTCTCCCCCTCTTTCTTTTTGTTGTTGTCACAGTTTAAATTTGGTTTTATTGTGTTCTTCTTGGAGCTTTTACTTGTGGCTCTGTTTTTTTTTTGTTCTTTGTATCTGATTGGAGAACCCCCTTCCATTTTCTCTCTCTTCTCCCTCTGATATACCTATTATTCTTATGTTATTCTTTTTGATGGAGTCAGATAATTCTTGTAGGGCTATCTCATTTTTTTTTTTGAGTCTCTTTCTTCTTCTCTCTGTTGTGCCTCAAGTTGCTTGTCTTCTATTTCACTAATCCTCTCTTCTATCTGACCTGTTCTATTAGCTAAGCTTGTTACTTCGTTTTTGAGCTCGTGAATTGAGTTTTTCATCTCTGTTTGATTTGTTTTTATAGTTTCAATTTCCTTGGACATATATTCTTTGTGTTCATTGAGTTGTTTTCTGAGCTCCCTAAATTGCCTTTCTGTGTTTTCTTGTATATCTCGGAGGATTTTTAGGATTTCTATCTTAAATTCTCTGTCATTTAGCTCCAAGGTTTCCAATATATTAAATTTTTTCTCCATAGATTTTTCCTCATCTAGCTGTGTTACCTCTCTTTCTTTTGTATCCATGATATTTGATTTTCTCTTCCTTAATGGCATCTGAGGGTGGTTTTGTTGATAGTATTAATGAGATTTAATAAAGAATAAAAAGTTTAAAAAAATAATTTAAAAAAATCGAAAAGAGTTGTTTTTTTTAAAAAAAATTAATAATGAAATAAAGAAAAATAAAATAAAATAAAAATTAAAAAAAAAAAGAAAAAAAAAAAAAGGAAATTATTCCCCCCCTCCTTTTTTCCTCTCCTCTCCTCTCCCCTCTTTCTTGATAAAATCTTGTGGTGGACTGTGAATTATAACAAACAATGCCTGTGATGGAGGGCCTGAATTGGGGAAAAGTAATAAAGGGGCAAAAAAAAAAAAAAAAAAAAAAGTAAGAAAGAAAAAAGAAGAAAAAAAAAAAGAGCGTATGGACCCACAAAAAGCAAATAAGGAAAAAATTTTGGTCAAGAATAAAATGATTTGCTTTTAGGTGTTGGTTGTCTAAGAGTTATGATGAGAGGATTAAGAGGAAAATGGAAAAATGGGGGGACAAATTAAAAAATTACTATTGTATTTAGTGGAACAAGAACTAGATAATATGGAGAGCCAGGGATGGGAGCACTGCTAGTGAGTTAAAAAGGTGAAGTAAAAACCCCCCAAAATGCCACAAACATAAGTTTGAGTCCTAGATAAGATAATTTGTTTGTTATTGAGGTTTGAATGAGAGGAGATGTAAAGGAGAAAGGAAGAAACTAATATAGAGGGAGAAAAGAAAGAGAGAGAGAGAGAAAAAAAGAGGGAACCACTAAAAGAAGAAAAAAGAAAGGAGAGAGAGAGAGAGAGAGAGTTAAGGGTTTTGGAGTGCAACCCTCATAGAGAGAAAGGAAGAGAAGAGAAAAGATAATGGGAGATGTAACACTTATGGGTAGTGTAGTTCAAGGAGAGGAGAGAGTAAGACCGGTAGAGAGTTAATCGGCCAAATTGGAGGAGGAAAAAAAAAAAGTATCAAGAATGAAGATAAGAGAAACAAACGAACAAATATAATAAAATGGGATAGGTTATAAAGTCTGCAGATTATTCTTGATTTTGAGAGGTTATCTTCTTGCTTTTTCTTTTCTCTCCCTCTTCCTGGTCGGTAACTCTGTACCCCGGGTTTTGCCCCTTTGCCACGCTCAGGTGGAGGTTTGCAGTTGATAAGTCTCTATGGCAATGTCATGTATTGTGCTTTAGTCTCGTTGGCAGTCGAGGCTATTAGCATTTATAGGCTCCGACAGTGAGAGAGTCCGTTTTCCTGGAGCCTTTCTCCTAGTCTTTCCTTCCTCAATTAGTAGCCTGATAATCCAGCTATGGGGTTGCTGCTGTTTCTGCCTGGATAGTAAGAGGCTCAAAGAGCTGGCAACTCCCCACTCTATTTCCACTCAGCACAGGGCTCTGGGTAAGGCTCAGTCAGTCAGAGCTGCTAGCATAATCAGGCGGGCTTTCCGGCCATTCAAAGACCTCTGGCTCTGCCACTCTGTCCGGTAACACAAGCAGGCGCCCACATCCGGGGCGCTTGGAGGAAACTCTCACTCACTGGCTGCGCACGCAGACCAGGATATCCGGCCAGCAGTCTCACGCTCTGAGTGAAACCCCCAACCGCAGGGAAAAGTTGCAGCGTTGGAATTGAGTCTCGCTCCGTCCCCGTGCGCGGCTTTTGCAAGGCGCTGGGGCGGCCCGAGATTCTGCTTTGGCCCACACAATGGCCCCTGACTCTGCCCCTCTGTGCGATAACACGGGCGTGCACTGCCGAGGCACTCGGAGGAATCTCTCATTCACTATCTGCGCGCGCAGACCAGGATATGAGGCCGGCCGCGTTTCCCTCTGAGTGAAACACCCTCCAGTACGGAAAATCTCCACCGTTGGAATTAGTTCTCACTCCCTCCTGTGCGTGGCTTTCCCAGGGCGCTGGGACTGCCCAGAGACTCTGCCCTCGGCCCACAGAAAGGCCTCTGACCCTGCCTCTCCGTGGGGCAACACGGGCACCCACTTCCTGGGCTTAGGAAGAAATCTCTCGCCCACTAACTGCGCACCAACCAGGAGACCGGGTAAAATGTCCGCGCCGCTTGTCTTTCTTTGTTTGGGTTTGGCGCGAGTGTTAGCTTGTATTGCCCGGGTTGCCACAGGATCAGATTTTCCTTGGCTTGGATCTCCGTGCCACAGCCTGGTTCGGCCGTTTGTGTTGCGGCCTGGATGTATTCACCCCCTTTGCCCGCCTCAGTTTCTATATTCACAGTTACCAGAGAAAGCCGCCCTGTTTAGGTTAGTGAGGAAGGCGGAGCATTTCTTACTCCCTATTTCCTTCGGGGTTTGGTTATATATTTAGCCAATTTTTCACTCAATCATACCTTTGGGTGTATTGCGAAGCATCTGGAAGCTCCAAGTATAGGTTTTTCTGTTTCTGGTTGAAGATCTTGTTGAGTTTTGGGGGAGATTTATCGGTATCGCTTCCTACCCCGCCATTACTCTGACGTCATCCAGGAATGTACCTACCTATATAGTTTAAGTTTAAAATATTTGTCTCTCAAAAGAAATTTCAATCATTGTACTGTTGATATTTGGCTCTGTTGACTAATGAGTTTGCTGACCATAGCGGGACGACACTCTAAGCACCTGAGATATCCAGTAAGGGCTGAAGAATTTTTCAAGCATGAGACACAAGGATGAATAAAAACATGATAGTTCTTATACTCTTGGTGTCCGTATTTTTCTGTGGGTCCTAAAAGAACAGGCAGCTGTTTAAATTTACCCTCTTCTCCCATTTCTGTAAATGTCATGGATACACTTAAACACCAAGAAAGACAATGCAAATCCCTCCTTTTTTGAAGCGTTCCCTAGGCTACCCGTTGTGAAGAAATGTGAGAGCCTCAATTCATCATACAGGGATCACCTGTAAGTTTAAATCAACCACACCTGTAATATGACGTCCCAGATGGATACACCCAGAGATGTTTTCACAGATTTCATCAGATGGTGTTTCTCTGGGGCAAATGCACTTCTTAAAACTTCAGAGGACACAAAACACAGAATTCAAAGCAGTGCATAGTCCTGAGGTCACCCTTCCTGGGACTCTTTTAACTTCTCCATAATATATGTGTATAGATACACACTATATAGACATTAACACAGTAAGTCAATGATATACTTTAAAAATTGATTCAGTATATTACTTTACAAAACAAGCCACATGTTTTCTTTGGGATTGTTTTGTTCTCTAACATGGAAGTTCTATGAAAAGTAGATGACAAAGAAGGGTCATATTTTGGAGGAGCGAATGCTGGTCGCGGACAAAAGGAAGGAGCTGGAGAGGGAGGGAAGCCTTCATAGAACGGCTGCTCCCAGGAAGGGGGAGAGAAGGATGGGTAGGAAGAGCCTCAGAGCATAGCGCAGGTCTGGGGAAGTCTCAGGTGGACAGGGGAGACTGAAAGTCTCCTGCGTGTGGGGTGCCTACAAGGACACTGCCTATAGCAGGAAAGGCTGGGCTTTAGGCACCTGCTGTGCCAATCATGCCTGGAGCAGCCTCGAGGCTGTGAGACTACAGGGCACCTCTGCTCCCCATTCAGAGTCTCCTGGAAGTCGTTCTGGGTGGTGCACTTCCAGGGCTGCTTCAGTGGCCTGTGTTGTTGCATTCCATCCCCAGGACAGGGGCAGGGCCCTCTTCCTCTCAGCCATCTCCTATAATTTGTCCCTACATCCATAAAGACACTGTCCTCCCTGCACTAGCTGCAGACTTGGAGGAAAGGCTCTGTAAGACACCCACTGTCTTACTGGTTAACTCATCTGGGAGATGCCAGGAATCCTTCAGCCCGGTAGGTCCTCTGGAGCCATCTGCACCCCGCCTGTGCTCGGATCCTCCTGCTCCAGTGATCCAGGCTCTGGCCCTTTCCATGTCGCAAGTCTGACTCACAGGAGACATTTCTATCTTATCTGGATGTCCAGGCCATGCCCAGGCCACATGCTCTGCGGAAACCTGATATGTGTGCCATCTCCTCTTTTATCTGCCCTGGAACTGTGAACATTCCTCACCTTCTATGCCTTCTTCTGTGAAGATCTGTTTCCCTTGGGTTTTTTTATGTGAGAGGCAGTGAGATAGATAGTGAAACAGATTCCTGCACACACCCTGAGGCGCATACACCTGAAACCAGTATTGTGCCGATGCTCTAATCAACAGAGCTATTTTTAGCACCTGAGGCTGACTCTCAAACCATCCGAGCTATCCTCAGTGCCTGGCACAATGCTTGAACCAGTCTATCTAATGGCTGGAAGAGGGAGAGAGCAATTGGAAAAGAAGCAGATGATGGCTTCTCATGTATGCTTTGACTGGGAATCAAACCTGGGATTGTCCATACACTGGGCCAAAGCTCTATCCACTGACTCAATTTTGATAGTGCCAAGATCTGTGTTCCTTTAATAAGCCTTTGTTCACACAGTACACAGAGTAATCCCCTTCACTGGGCCTTCACACCAATGGGACTCACTGTTTTATTGTTCGTTTGTTGCCTTCTGTTGCCCTCTCTGTGTTCCTCTGCTCCACGGCAGTCCTCAGGCTCTCCTGAGTCAGGATTCACGTGTGCCTGAATCAATGAAGGTCAAACCAGAACGCACTTGCATCGTCCCCTGAAGGGATGATTCTTAACCTGTTGAAAACAGAAGAGTCAACAGGCAAAGGCTAGATGTTGAAATAGCTTGAAAAAAGGGCGGTTCGCCCGGCGACCAGCAGAGGGCGCCTCATGACTGTCAATAGGGATTTCTGCTAAACGAGCTCCCTGCTGGGCAACACTCCAGTGAGTGGACGCTCCAGGGCTAGGCCCTTTGCTGCTTACAGACTAGCAGACATAACTCCTCTGGGCCTGGCTGAGTGCCCTCCATGTGAACCCCTGTGAGCTCTCAGCCCCAGTCATGGTGAAACTAGTGCAACAGTCTGACCTCCCTGTTCAAGGGCCCTAGACCCTGTCAGTGTACTGGGGGAGGGGCAGGGGATGGGGTATATTTGCATAAGCTGTCCCTCTTCTGTGAAGCCACCTGGGAGGGGATAAGAGGCCTAGGCAGCCCACTCCAGCTCTGTGGACTAAGGAGCAGCTGTGAGCACCATGGCCTGGACCCCTGTGCTCCTCGTCCTCCTCTCTCACTGCACAGGTGGGGACAGCACCCAGAGACCCAGAGCACCTGCACCCTGACCCTTCTATTCACTCTGATGTGTCTGTTTGCAGGTTCCCTGTCCCAGCCTGTGCTGACTCAGCCGCCCTCCCTCTCTGCATCTCCGGGATCAACAGCCAGACTCCCCTGCACCCTGAGCAACGACCTCAGTGTTGCTGGTAAAAACATCTACTGGTACCAGCAGAAGCCAGGGAGCGCTCCCCGGTACTTTTTGTACTACTACTCGGACTCAGACAAGGAGCTGGGACCCGGGGTTTCCAACCAAGTCTCTGGAACCTAGAACAAGTCAGCCAATACAGCGTACTTGCTCATCTCTGGGCTGCAGGCAGAGGATGACGCAGACTATTACTGTCAGATCTGGCACAGTGATGCTCCTCACAGTGACACACACAGATGGGGAAGTGGGACATAAACATCAGCCTCCCCAGAGTCTTGTTCATGACAGTTTAATAAGTTGCATATACACAAACTTTACATGGAAGTATTTCTGATTCACAATGTCTACTATTATCCATTCAATGTTTCGAATCCACAGGAAACATAAAAAAAATTCAAGATGACAGTGAAATGTTGCCTGACTTTTCATGTGATAAAACCAGAGACATTAAAGCATCCTTTATTCTCTTGAAACAAATAAAATGAGCTTGTTCTAGGTCATTCTCTCCAGAGCTCAGGGACCACCCCAGCAGGGGGACTATCTTCCACAGCATAGACTGCCCATCAATGGGTCAGGGCAGAGACTTTTCTGTTTCTCCTCAGCTCCCGTGCTCAGGTATGGTCCAGGAGAACTGTGTCTCAGGGACCAGACACTAAGATATGAGACGCTGTGTGAGGACACAGGCCCAGGAAGAATAGAAAAAGGAGAGAACCTCAGAATAGAAATAGAAGTCATAAAAAGAAATCCAATAAATATGTAGAAATGAAAATACAATAGATGTAATTTAAAAATAGAAGTCTCTGGAGGGATCAAGAATACATAATGTTTATTTATTGTCTTATTTATTTGTGTGCTAATATGTTTATAAATTGAGGAAATTGTTCACACTGACCTAAATATTCTCTAGAGGACTTCACCAGGGGACGCTGTGTTTCTTCTTATATCTACAAGGCCTGAAACCAACTCAGATGGCCCTAACTAAATGGGCCCAGGGCTGATGCTCATGGCCTGAGTTAGAAGTGATAGACGGGCTTTCTGTTAAAGGGCCAGCCATGCCAGCCTCCTCCTGAGAGTAAAGCTATTTGCATAATGCACCATCGAACACCCTTTACCAAGGAAGCTAAGGAGAAAATAAAGACTCCCAGAAGCAAACACCAGCTTGAGCTCAAGGAATCTTGAGAAGTCTCCACCATGACCTGGACTCCTCTCCCCCTCCTTCCTCACTCAGTGCCAGGTTCATGGACATTTCAGAGACCAGTCTTTTAATCTACCTCTCTGACTTTATACTTCATTCCTGACACGTTCTATTTTCATTTCATTTCATGGTCCCTGTCTCAGGCTGTGGTGACTCAGGACCCCTCTCTGACTGTGTCCCCAGGAGGGACAGTCACTCTCTCGTGTGGCTCTGGCACTGGAGCATGTACCAGCAGTGTGTGGTCACACTGGTTTCAGCAGGAATCTGGCCAAGCACCCGGACATTCATTGATTTGTGATACAAACAATAAGCAGTTCTGGACCCCAGACTGGTTCTCAGGGTCCCTCCTTGGCCACAGAGCTGTCATGACCTCTTTGAAGGCTTATTTGTAGGACAAGGCTTGAGCACTAGTGCTGGGACTCTGTAGTAGTGATTGACACAGTCACAGAACCAGGAGAGCGACCGAGACACCACCTGCCCTTTGAAAGCCTGGGCACAAACACTGTCATATGATATAAAATTACATGACCAGACAACTGAACTCACAGGGCAGCCAGAGTGTTGGCCATTCATAGATAGAAGGTATGGAGGTTGTTATTAATACAGCCTCGAGAGTATCAGGATGTTTTCATTGGCCAAAAACGCGCTGGGTTGTCTCCCAGTTCGAAGCATTCAGCAAACAGTCGCAAGGCACAGCCACCAGAAACGGACACATGATTTCCATGACAAGTATGGTAATGCTATATTAGCTGGTGGAGCTACTTTCTGTATTGCTACATGGACATGTGCAGTAACTCAAATTGGGATAGAATGGAACTTGTCCCCTGTTGGCAGAGTCACCCCAAAGGAATGGAGAGAACAGTAATCATCGCAGCTGATGTGCTTGTCTGAAAACCAACTCAAAATTGATACCAAGTGAAAGCACTGTGTATCCATTAAAACATGGCATGATTGAAGAAATAAAGTACATTTGAAACCTTAAAAAAATACAGCCTCGTGTGACTCAATGTGTTCGAAACGTTTTCTCCCATATATTGTTGTCCTTGGTAGTTCTACATCCCAGGATGGACAGTCATTCACAGGCATGCTCACAGCATGTGCGCCATCCTCGGCTTCACCGTTAAGCTGATATTTGTGAACTGACCAACAACCCAATAACTGAATACTTCTCTGAAGAGGTAAATATTTGTCCTAAGGGATGAGGCCAACATCCAGCCTCCTCAGTCCATGGTGTGAGCTGAGCTGAGCCCCAGGGCTCAGGGAGGGGCTGGGCAGTCACTGAGGGACACACATTTGCATGGACAGCCCCTCCTCTGGCAGAGGGGGGAGAAGAAAAGGAGGCCTGGGCAGCCCAGCCCCACTGTGGGCTCAGGGCTGTGAGCACCATGGCCTGGACCCCTCTCCTCCTCATATTCCTCTCCCTCTGCACAGGTAGGGACAGGTGTAGGGGACACTGGGCATCCTGAGAATATTTTCTTGGGCCCTAGACCCCTCACACACTGGTAACTGTGTTTTCAGGTTCTCTGTCCCAGCCTGTGCTGACTCAGGCACCCTCCCTCTCTGCATCTCCTGGAGCATCAGCCAGACTCACCTGCACCCTGAGCAGTGGCTTCAGTGTTAGCGACTAAGGTATAAACTGGCTCCAGCAGAGGCCAGGGAGCCCTCCCCCGTAACTTCTGTGGTTCAATACAGACTCAGATGAGCACCAGGGCTCAGGGGTCCCCAGCCGCTTCTCTGGACCCAAAAACACCTAGGCCAATGCGGGGCTCCTGCTCATCTCTGGGCTCCAGCCTGAGGACGAGGCCGACTATTACTGTGCGATCTGGCACAGTGGTGTTATTCACAGTGATACACGCAGATGGGGAAGTGGGACATAAACATCGACCCTCACAGTCTTGATTCACAACAAATGAACATAAAAAAAATTCTACATATAAACTATATTTGCAAATAACTTCTGGTTTAAAATCTATACTATCCATTTTGTATTCCATGTTTCTGAAGTCTAAGGAAAATAAAATCAATATAGAAAATAAATTCCTCATTATGTCACTGACATTTTGCCTAATAGTCATGTGTGGTAAACCAGAGTTTGTGGGATGGCTGCTCTTTTCTTGAAATAAGCAAATGACTCTTTTTTTTATTTTTCATGGTTCGGGGACCATCTCAGCAGGAGGACCGTCCTCCACAGCCAGGACTCTGCCCTTCCAGAGGTCAGAGCAGTGACCTACCTTCCCTCCCAAGTGCCTGTGCACAGGCAGCGGAAGAGCTCTGAGTACCCTGGACGGGGCCCAAAGATGTGGGGTCCTGGGTAGCGACTACAGCCCAGAGGACTTCCAGCACAGAGCTGGGGCAACCTTTGCTGGGCACCCGAGCCTGCTGTTCAATCAGGAGAGAGGGAGTTAACAAGAGGGAAATTTGTGGCTAAGCCCAAGAAATCTTCTTGGGGGTTTTGATAGGGTGGGAATGCTCCACTCTTGCTGAGGAAATGCAAAGCCTGCTCCAGGCCAGGGTGTGAGGTACATCCACGAATGAGATGCTCATAAAGCTTACAGCGCTCAGGGCTGTGGGGACTCCTGAGAGGGGGCTTCCTGAGCCCCAAGGCCATGACTGTGACCCGTCCTTTCACCCCACTGGAACTTTAAACAATCTGGGTTGTGGGTTCGGCTGAGGGACTGCAGGAGCAGGGACTCCCCAGTGTCTGTTTCTCCCCCTGTGAAGCCTTTGATGAGCCAGGGTCCAAGGTCACCATCTCCTGAGCATGGAGCAGCAAACACAGTGAGCACCCAGCCAGTGCACTCTTATGCACCTGTGACTTGGGACAAAAGTGCCTGAGTGTCAGGGGTCCAGCCCTCTTTATGGCTCCTGGTTGTGCACATGGCCTCACTGACCTCCTTTGACCTCCAGCCTGATGAGGAGGCTGACTATCACTGTCACTTAGATAAATACCACCCCATGCACAAAGAACACCTGTGCCAAGGGAAATTGAAGTAATAATAGCTCTCCGCTCCCCAAAGACCCATCATTTTCCATGTCATGGATTGTGACCATCACCCACTGGTCATGAGACAGCTTCTGCTGTCACCAGGGCTATTACACTAGGCGGCCTTATGTTCTAGCCTTGGTCTGTCTTCAGTGGTCAGTAAAAGATTTACTTTTATTACTGGCCTTTCATTCAAAAATAATCACTTTGTACTCAGAAAAAAATACCCCTCAGAGCTGCTGGGCAGGTGACAAGAAATGCTCAAGTCTGTCATCTGTGACCTGGGAGACTCGGGGGCCCTCTCCCGCCTCCCTGCATGGCCCTGCTCCCGGCCTGGGCTTGATGCCCGTCCCCTGCACCCTCACCACTCAGGGAAGCTGCTTTCTCTGCTTCCCAGGGGCTGTCCTCTGAGACCCCTGATCTCCAGGTTCTGGGGGACCGTCCCTGTGAGGACATGGCTCTCAGACCTGTCACCTGCTCACTTCCTCCACTGTAACCACATGACCTGTCATACCTTTCCCTCTGTGGTTCTTTGTTTGGTGTGAGAATAAGTAAACATCTATGTTTGGAGGTATATATTTATAAATCCAACCCCCATGAAAACCACCAAACTCTTAAAAAATGAACTTTATCAGGGTTAATGTGGATTCGGATACAACAGGGGAGGAGCAGTTTTAGGTCAGAAATGAAGAATTAAGCTCCAAAAAGAGATGAGATGTGCTTTTATGGCAATGTTCAGGAAAATCACAAAACTAGACAAAAAAAACCTTATATTTATCAAATATGTGTGTGCATGTGTGTGTGTGTGTGTGTGTGTGTGAGTGTGTGCAGAAGTGTGGGCAAGTGTGACTTAACATTTGTGAATATATGAAACATAGAGCTTAGATTTCTATTCTTATATATTAATATTGTATTGTTTATCTGTAGTACAATTGTAAATGTACCTTTGTCCATTCCTGTGTATATGCATTTCCAGGTTGAGTTTAAACATAAATGAGAACACACTGAATTAATCAACAACAAAAGATCTTTCTTAGCCCTGCCCGGTTTGCTTAGTGGTAGAGTGTCAGCCTGGCATGCAGGAGTCCCAGGTTTGATTCCTGGTCAGGGCACACAGGAGAAGTGCTTATCTGCTTCTCCTCCCCTTCCCCTCTCCTTCCTCTCTGTCTCTCCCTTTCCCTCCTGCAGCCAAGGCTCCATTGGAGCAAAGTTGGCCCGGGCATTGAGGATGGCTCCATGGCCTCTGCCTCAGGCACTAGAATGGCTCTGGTCGCAACACAGCAATGCCCCAGATGGGCAGAGTATCGCCCCCTGGTAGGCATGCCGGGTGGATCCCGGTCGGGTGCATGCGGGAGTCTGACTGCCTCCCCATTTCCAACTTCAGAAAAATACAAAAAAAAAAATCTTTCTTCTCTGACAGCCTCATGTTCTCATGGCAAAGACACAGATAAAGAGCCAGGACGTGTCTGGCTCCCCGTGCAGTGAGAACGGGGAGCTGACGGGAGCCCTGACCACACCCCCAGAAACCAAATCAATCCACTGACAAGTCTCACCAAGTAGAGTGTCCCCAGATAGGAATCAACAGGGTTCTTTGCAGAACTTTAATCTAAGATCTTGTTATTAGGTAGTCACTTACCAGTAATGAACCCCGGGGCAAAATAGAAGTAAACTCGAAGCTCAAACAATCCTGTGATATCTGGTAACCTTGCACTGCTTTTGCTGCCTGGAGATAATTAGTGACCTATAACAATAAATGTCTCAACACAAAACCACACTGAGGGGATCTATTAATTCTACTGCCCTGGGTAGTGGCATCAGAATGACCCAATTGCACAAACCAGTGCCCTTCCAGGAGAGCTGGGTGGTGTGAAATGGGCTTTGGATGTGTGTTCTAGACCAGCAGGGGGCGCTGGTGGACTGTGTCTGAGGGCTCTGGGTTCAGAGCCAGGCCCAGTGGGAAAATTTTCTAAGGGCTCTTGCACACTTGGGCAGGCAGTGTCCTCACTGAAGTGTGACTTCCCTGCACCTGTGGACCCGGAAAGGCACTTGAGCAGTCGGCTCTGACTCACACACTTACCTCATATCTCAGCCCCCTCCCTTCATATATTCAATTGTCCAGGCCTGATATACAGCTCAAAATAGATAGAAAATCACACAACACTTCAATTTTTTATTAAATACCTAATTATACTGAAAATGGAATAAAATACATATTGATACTAAAGGGTAAAACATGTTTTGAAAAGTTTGTTTAGATATCATCCAAAGAACTCAAGTGTGTACAATATAAAATTTAATATGAATATTACATTCTTACATTATTAAACTACCACCACTTAAAGGAGTCTGTATTGTATTTATTAATTTGATATGAAGTGTTTTTTGCAATCTGTGTATTTTTACCAATTATTAAGGGGTGGTATATTATATTTTAATAAATATAAATAATCTTTATAATACAGCTCCAGTCCCTGAGAGTAGGGAACGCCTGTCCACTGAGCAGATCTGAACAGTCTCATCACTGAGGACTATGTACACCTGGGAGTCAGCACCTGAGAGTGTGCTCAACACAATGTCATTGGGCATTACAACTTTAAACAAGAGATGCCACTAGTCTCATTAGAATGGCTAACACTCAGTACACGGATGACAGCAAATGCTACCCAGGATGTGGGCAGCAGGAACTCTAACTCATGCTGCTGGGAGTGCAAAATAGCATGACTGCATTTGTAGACCCTATGTCAGTTTCTTATAAAGCTAAACACACTTTTACGTG
This sequence comes from Saccopteryx leptura, assembly GCF_036850995.1. Classification (NCBI taxonomy): domain Eukaryota; kingdom Metazoa; phylum Chordata; class Mammalia; order Chiroptera; family Emballonuridae; genus Saccopteryx; species Saccopteryx leptura. Next base: position 385,196,726 of record NC_089504.1, on the reverse strand, counting down.
ATACAATATAGACATCACATTGCTGGGTGTTTACTTATCAGTTATTTGTGTCCAAACAAACAGATGCACAAAAATTTGTAGCTTCTTTATTCATGTTTCTTATAACTTAAAAAAGCAATTGCTATGTCCTTTAATAAGTGAATGAGTTATCAAGTTCTTGTCCATTTATACAATGGAATATGATTGGAAATATAAATAATAGTTATCAGGACACAGAAAAACATGAAGGAATGTAACACACACATATTATTATTGAAATGAGCCAATCTGAGAAGACTGGAAACATGAGGGGGCCCGATCAGGGCCAGAAGCCCTGAGACCGAGCTGTCGCCTGAGGCTGCCACGTCTCCTACAACCGTCGGAAGGAGCATGTGCCCCCCAGTTCCTGAGCTGTGAGTCCTCTCCCTGCCTCTGCAGGTTCCCTGTGTCATCCTTGGGCTGAAGCCCTCCCACTCCTTAATTTCCTGTTATCAGCTGGATCCCAGCTCTGTAAAAGGAGCCTATGAAAAAGGAAGATTGCACAGCCTCCAGAAAGAGGAAGATTTGCATAGACTCCCCCCTCTGTGTCAGGGGGACATATAAGAAGTGTAAAGGCTCAGGCCTGGCTGTGGGTCAGGAAGCAGAGTCTGGGGCGTCTGCACCATGGATTGGGCTCCACTCCTCCTCGCCCTCCTGGCTCACTGTACAGGTGGAGCCTGAGGGAATTCTGGGAGGGCACCTGTTTGTCACCTGGGAGGATGACCTCTCCCCCCTCCCTGGGAAAGGGGTCTGTTCTGTCCTCCCTGATCTCTGTGTTGCTCCCTCCTTGCAGGGTCCTGGGCCCAGTTTGTGCTGACTCAGCCCAGCTCTGTGTCAGAGTCTCCAGGACAGAAGGTCACCATCTCCTGCACCCGCAGCAGCGGCAACATTGGGAGCAGCTATGTGTCCTGGTACCAGCAGCGCCCGGGCAGTGCCCTCACCACCGTGATCTACCTTGACAACAAGAGACCCTCCGGGGTTCCAGATCGGTTCTCCGGGTCCATCGACAGCTCCTCCAACGCCGCCTCCCTGACCATCTCTGGGCTGCAGCCCGAGGACGAGGCCGACTACTACTGTCAGTCTTATGATAGCGGCTATAATCACACAGTGCTCCACACTCAGGGGGAAGTGAGACCAAAAGTCCCCAGAGCCTCCCCGTCCTGGGTCTGCCCTCACCATCTGCACCACAGAGAGGAGTTCCTTCCTGTCTCCTGCTGGAAAGTTTGTATTGAGATTATCGGTTTCTGTGTCCTGGTTTTTTTTTTTTCCAGATTTCCCCCATGTCTTGATTATTGTCTATTTCCATTGTAATCACTTCATGGAGGTGATTTAGTTGAAAACAGGGTTTCTGAACCTCTGCATGTCTGACATTGGAGATCGGGTCATCGCCTGTGGAGAGGGGTCTTCTGTACACGTCGGACATAGAAACATCCTTTAGGCTCCATGACTACATTGCTAGTAGTTCCCTGTTCTCTAAGTAATGACCCAGAAATACAGCTTCAGACATTTCCAAATGTCCCCTGAGGAAGCCTAATCATCCCAGTATGAGAACCACTGGGTTAAAAGGACATGCTCTCAGCTATTGGGACACGTTTGACTTTCAGTCCTGTTTAGGCCATTCAGCTGGACGGAGACTAGATGTGTCATCTCTCTGTCTTTCCATGTCCCTGTCTGTTAGACAGGACAGTTACACACACTCACATGAGGTCAGAGAGCCTGTGGCCCAGTCACATGGAATCTCCTGTTAACCAGAGAACAGAGTACAATTTTTGGCCAGACTATGGGTGCCGTTAATATATTGAAATTTTAAACAATGCACATGAAATTCTAGCATATCTATCTTCATATATTATCTTTTGGTGTATTTATCTTTTTAAGGGTGCTTTTAAAATGTATTTATCAATTTTAGAGAGAAGATGGAAGAAAGACAGAGTAACAGAAACATTTATTTTTTCCTGTGTGTGTCCTGACCCGGGATCAAACACATGAACTTTGCGTAATGGGACGACACTCTAATCACCTGAGGTATCCAGTCAGGGCTGGAGAATTTTTCAAGCATGAGACACACGATGAATAAACACGTGATAGTTCTTATACTCTTGGTGTCTCTATTTTTCTATGGGTCTGAAAAGAACAGGCTGCTGTTTAAATTTACCCTCTTCTCCCACTTCTGTGAAGGTCAAAGATACACTTAGGCACTGAGAAACATAATGCAAATCCCTCCTCTTTGGAAGTGTTCTCTAGGCTACACATTGTGAAGAAATGTCATAGCCTCATTCATCATACGGGGATCTTCAGTAAGTTTAAATCAAACCATAGCTGTAATATGACATCTGATATGAACATACCCAGAGCCCAGAGTTATTTTCACAGATTTCATGAGATGGTGTTTCTCTGGAGCAAATGCACTTCTTAAAACTTCAGAGGACAGAAAACACAGAATTAAAAATAGTGCATAGTCCTGAGGTCACCCCTCTTGGGAGTCTTTTAACTTCTCCATAATATATGTGTATAGATACACACTATATAGACATTAACACAGTAAGTCAATGATATACTTTAAAAATTGATTTGCTGTAATAATTAACAAAGCAAGCCACATGTTTTCTTTGGGATTGTCTATCTCTCTAATCTGGAAGTTGTATGTGATGTAGATGACAAAGAAGGGTCATATTTTGAAAGAGGGAATGCTATTATAGAATCTGTAGCTGCTTCCACCACTGCTTTAGCTCAATCGGTTCACACTGCAAATCATGTAGATAGTTTATCTCGTAATATATCTTTTGCATTAGCAGTACAGGAGACTCTAGATAAGAAGTTAGAAATGAAAGTGAATGCTTTAGAGGAGGCTTTTATTCATATAGGTATTGAGCTGTTAGCTATGAAGGCTAGGATGACTCTTAGATGCCATGCAGAATTCAGGTGGATATGTGTGACTCCTTTAGAATACAATCAGTCTATCATAGCATGGAATAATATACAGAATCATTTGTTAGGTGTGTGGAATAATAGTGATATTAGTTTAGATTTGAAGAAATTACATCAGCAGATACAAAACTTAGGACATTCAGGCTCTTTAGTCTCTGCCTCAGAAGTAGCTGATCAATTTGTTGAAAACATTAAAAGTATGTTTTCTATGCATGGCCTGACCTCTTTAGCTACTGATATAGGCATAATAATAGCTGTGGTAATTATCACTCTTCTTGTCCTTCCAGTCATGTTCCGACTCTTAAACAACAATCTCAGGGAAACAACGGTGAAAATACATAGGCTTTATTTAAATAATAAAAAAGGGGGAGATGTCGGGAGCCGATCCACAACTGCTGGCTGACAAGGTCACAGCAGAAGAAGACCCACAACTGCTGGCTGACAAGGTCACAGCAGGAGAAGACCCACAACTGCTGGCTGACAAGGTCACAGCAGAAGAAGACCAAAAACTGCTGATTGACAAAGTCACTGCAGTGAAGACCAATGGCTGCGGGGGACAAAGTCACTGCAGTGAAGACCAATGGCTGTGGGGTGACAAAGTCACCACAAAGGATAGGCACAACGATACTTCCCCCTTTGACTTTTTGAATTAATTTGGCCTTATATCCCCCCTTTTCTGGGTATGTGCTATTAATTATGGCACAGGGATAATAGTACCGTGCTTTCCCTGTAGATTCGTAGTGATTTCTTTGGAAATGAGACAGAGGGTGTGAGTTCCACAGAAAAGCCTGCAAGCCCCTTGAACTGGGCTCATAGACATAAGAGGCTGGCTATGATATCCCTCGTAAAGGGTTAAGTTTGTAGGAGAATTCCTTCTTAATCGTGATAAAAAGAATAGATTGTGACTTGTGAATGGTTAGGAGGCAGTGGCTGTGCACAGAGCACCCTTCGGCCTTCACTTAACATTTTTTCCTCCCTAGCCTTTTCATGTGATAAGTAGAGAAACATTCCTTTCTTCTTTGATCTGCAAATAGTGGTATATTCTGAGAAGAATAGAGTCAGAACTTAACTAGTGTTTAAATATAATAAATAAGTAATATTTGACTAGACAATAGTATCTTAGGTAAGGTATAGTAGAATGGCCCATTGTGTGGCCTAGGATGAGAGCGTAGTCAGCAAGAAAAGAATGTTTTACTAAGAGAATTGTCTTTTGACTAAAGGCAATTGCTAGGTTTTCTCAATGAGATGTTCTCATGAGATTTAAAAATGTAGGGAAATCCATGGAATGTCTTGTGTTGCTGCTGGGCTATCTTGCAAGTGCACTCTGCATATCTTTGGATGAAAGCTATTCTTGATGTTATGTTAATTTCTATAGAGGCAAGCCTTTTAGAACTAATACTCTAAAAGCTTTTACTGATGTTGTTATCGCTATTCAAGTTATTTTGTATTTTGAATGATTTGCTACCTGATTTGTGACTCATAGATGTAAATTAACTGTTATCCGGAAACATGCAAACATAGTGAAAACAAAAATAATAATTAACACCATGTGATTGTAACTCGGTGTGTGTGTATAAAAAGGGAGCTATACTAGCATTTGGCAGAGATGCCTGGCAGTAAATGCTAACCGGAGAATAAAGAGAAAGAAAAGAATTTGACTCTCTCACTCCATTTTCGCCGACGCCGTCTCCTCCTGTGGGACCCCTGGATCCCCCCCGGGGCTGGACCCCGGCACTACCGCCCACCATGAAAGCTGGAACTCCCACTAGTGGGCGATAGGGACCAGGTTGACTACCACTGGTTTAAAGGATGACTTTATGAATGAATAAATGCATGAATGACACATTCAAGAGCCCTGGCAATTGGTGACTTCTTATACTGTTGTTCTTCCCGTAGAGGAGGACACCAGTCTCTGCAGCACTGATTGTCTCTGAATCTTCCTAACACATCTCCACTTTCAGAGCCTGGCCTCAATGTGACAAATGGACCACAAACCTGACACACAGCCCTCACACCTGCCCTTCCACCCAACAGCACCAGTGTCGGTGGGTCATCCCCACCTCGATCAGTAATACCATTCATCTACCTGATACTGTGGCCCATTTCTCCCAGTTCCCCAGCTTGCAGTTCAATCAGTCACCTACCCGTGTCCTAACTCGTGCCATGAGCCATTCCAGCCCTTCCCAGTTTTCTCTGCTGTCATTTTCCTCCAGCTTCCCCAGGATGTCCCCTTGCAAAGTCCTAGAATGATCCACAGACATAAACCTTTAATTTGAAGCACTGGTGACAGGCACAGCCAGATTAATAATGTCCCTGCACACAAGACAATATCTCAGGATGGCCGCAGTGGTCCCTCTGGATGTCCAGGCCACGCTCAGTCCCCTGCTCTGCAGAACCTTCATGGGTGTGCAGTCTCCTCTCCTCTCTGCCCCGGAAGGGTAAACATTCCTCAACTTCTAGGTCCTCTTCTGTGAGGATCCCTTTCCCTGAATAAGCTTCTGTTCACACTCAGCATCCAGAGCAAAGCTTCTCCGCTGAGCTCCCACCACGGGGACTCATTGTTTTTGTTTGTTGTTTGCTTTCTGCTCCCCTCCCATATCTTTTCCAGTTCAAGGACCCCGTAATAGACTTGTCATGGCTGGACCATGACAATTGGGTCCCAACATGGGGCCATTGAAAAAGGGAAAGTGAAAAGGTAATGAAACTTCCCCAAAAGTAAACACACGAAGTAAATTAAAGCTTTTAGAGAATAAAGCTTTTAAGTACAGTGTGTGTGGGGAGAGAGAGTATAGTAATAATTTGGGAGTAAATAACTATGGGAGTACTAGGTTCAAAAGTGAGGAACCTTTTTCTTTTTGTACAAATGTTTTTATTTGAGAATAAGTTGTTTGATCAGAATGAGGTAGAAACAGAGGAATGTAAATATAAAAGCTTGGAGTCTAAGATTAACTTGGAAAATGGGAATATCACAGTTATGGCCATTTTAAACTTTGTGGCTCTGCAGCCCTCTGCTCCCAAAGTTTTTGTCTCAGGCCCTTGGAAATCTCGGCTCCAAAGAGCAGAAGGCTGGCCTCCCCAGGCAGGGGCGATGAGCCGAGAGCCGGTAAAGCGGCAGGGACGAGGCCGCCCGTGGACTAGGGTTTGCGCTGGCCTCCAGGCTCACCCTGCCCAGTACCTCTGAGGTGAAGCGAGCAGGCGACAGCTGAGGCAGAAGCGATGGCTTCCCAGGTCAGTGGGGCAAAAAAGACACAAATGGGGCAGGTGAGAGCTCTGGCCAATACTCCGGAATCCGCATACAAAAGGTGTGCGGCCATGAAGGCGTGCCCCAAATACAAGGAAGGTTCCAGAAGCCACCAAGTTTCCAGTAGTGCAAGCATGAGAAGCCCTGGCAGCCACCGCCTTGAGTCCCAGCGGCTGCCTGGATGGCCGGGCCATGGTTGCCTTATGGATACACAGGTGGCCACTCGCGTGGGCGGCTAAGAAAGCGTGTCCCGCTAATGCGCGGGCAGCAGACGGGTTGTGTCTCATGGGTGGCGCAGGCCAGGTACACAGTGCAGCCTCCTTTGCTGAAGTGTGCAGCTCCTACAAGCTTGAGGCGCATCAGCAAAGGAAGCGCCTCCAAGGCCCGGGGCCCCAAATCCCTGTGGCTGCGGGGGTGGTGGTGGTGGTGGCGAGGTTGACAGCTCTATGGCAGGCTGACCTTTGTTCGAGGCAGGTTGGGCTCTGCCTGGGAGCCCCAGCCCCAGGAGAGGAGCGGAAAAATATTCCCCTTCCAGATAAGCTAAACCTGCCTTTCAGCGGGGGTTTAAACGAAAGGATTTCGGCTGCTGGTTGTAGCAGCTATTAGAATTTATGAATGATTAGAAGACTGAAAAGCTTTTTAAAGTTGTAATTATCTGATTTTCTTTAATAAATAGAAATACTTAAAAGTTTGGGAAAATTGCAGATTTTTCCAGTTATTCTCTTTCTCTAAACTCATTTTATTTCTTTATTGTTCTATGCCTGAAATGAGAGCGAAGGTAACTCCTATTTGGATGTGACTAAGCAGAATCTCATAAACGGCCGTTCTTGAACCTTTTCAAGAGAGTTCTGTTTAGTTTCTATCCTTCTGTTCCTATCATAATAGCCCTGCATAAAAATCAAGCAGGCCACGTTCTAATCTCTAAAATCCCAGGTTTCTCTTTAATTTGTCTACCTTGTCTAATCCTTGTTTGTGTTTGGTCTTTGTTTAATGTTGTCTAAATATGATGTTTCAAATTCTTGCATGCAAAAATTGGAAATACCGGCTTTAATATTGAAAAAATAAAATGATATCATCTCTACAAATTTTTCATTTTAATTGCAACAAGTATAATGCGCTCATTTCAATTTAAATAGAATGGAATATGAATCCTAAAGACTTGCTAATTTTGGCTAAACTGCTTCAAACTTCAGGCTGCTGCTGCAGCTACAAAGCTTGAAGCAGAGTAAATTTACCTAATAAAAATGTAAATTTTTGTTAATAATATAGAAAAATAATAAAAGTCACACTGGAATTTTCCAGCTTTAATATACTCTTTAATTTGTCTGTTAATTAATGGGGTAAAAATGTTTTAATAAAAATGGGAATGTTACTTGAAAATGCATTTACTATGTTTTGTTAGAAGTTAACATAAAGACAAGTATTTCTTACAATTTTGAAATAAAGGTATTATAAAATGTGCTCAACAAATGCTTAAAGGTCAATTATAAATAATCTTAAAAAGGGGGGATGGAGTCATATCCTGGAACTCCTGCAAATCTATTTTATCATGCTTTTTACTTAAAAAATTTTTTCTTTTGAATGCTGTTATACAGGTTTATTCAGCAGCTGAGAGACTCTAAAATCCTACAGAAGATGCCAAACTTCTTTTCTTTCTCCTGCAAACTTCTACCCTCTTTTATTTAATCCAGCTAATAATGCTGTTTTGTCTTTTTCCAATCAGCTCTAGATATACGAAAAAAGTTTATATAGGCAGATGGGGACCCTCAAACCTCTCAGCGAGATCTTCTAAGCATGGCTTTTAAGGTCTATAATGACCAAGAGAGAAACAGAAAAGGCAGACAGAGCCCAAAAAGAAATCAGGCAAAATACCAGCTCTTGGCATATGCCCATAAAGGTTCCAATGCCCTGAAGGGGCTTCATAAGACTCCATCAGGGCCCTGCTTCAAGAGTGGAAAGGAAGGTCATTAAGCTAAAGCCTGCCAGGCTTCTCAGCCCCCACCAGAGACATGCCTTTGCTATGGGAAAAAGGGACACTGGAAGGTACGCTGCCCCCTCAGTCCTCCAAGGGAGGGTTTAGTCTCTTCCAGCCCTGCTCCGGCTACCTGTGACCTGACCTTGCCAGCCTACTGGGGCTTGCCACTGAAGACTAAAGGTGCCCAGGGCCATTGATCCCATCTCACATCGCTATGGACAAGCCTAGGGTATTTCTTCCAAGTAGCAGGTAAACTAATCTCATTTCTTATAGACACAAGGGCCACTTACTATGCCTTGCCTGAATATTCAGGTTTTTATTCATCCCTTAAAAATCTCTGTTGTGGGTGTTGATAGTCTTAGTTTCTGCTACTTTGTTTAATATATAATATTTCCTTTACGTCTCTTGCCTCAATGCCCCATGCCTATTTTAGGCTGGGACTTGCTCCTAATTTAGATGCATTTACCTCTGCTACCCAGCATAGTGTATCCCCAGGTTCTCCTCACCACGCCATGGTTGCAAAGCTCCAGGGAAAGACACCCTGGGTTCACCTCTCCAGTTTAAAGAAAACAGAAGCTCTGTCTCCATACATGCTGCGATGGCTTTTCCAGTCTACTTGAATTGTTACCAGCTAGAAGCAGTAGTCATTGGGACTTAAACTGTAGCTGCAAAGCATGAAAATGTGATCACAACTCCAGTGCCTTGTTGACTTTCCCTGAATGTGTGTGACTCCTGCTCCTTGAGACACTTTGCAGACTGAAGTGGAGTTGGGTTACATTTACGAATAATATAAAGTGATGATGGAGTCAACATGGACTTAGTGAAATTACATTAACACGTTAAAGACATTTAAGACTAAGAATTTTATTTTAAATCCTATTGTATTAGTTAAGACTTTGCTTGATAATCTAATAGGCTTTAATCACTTCATTGTATTTAGACACTTGTTATAGTATCTGTTAGCATTGGCTATTTTAATATTGTTGTTTATTTTATATTTTTCCAGTCTGCCTCCAAATCCAAACATGGAAATTCAAATAAGTATGGATCACAATACACAAATGTGAAGTTTTAATAAATACAAAAGGGGGATCTGTTGGGGACTGAAATATAAACAGGGTGTTTTTATATCCAGGGGATAGGTGCTGGGCCTAACCACCCATCTCACTTGCCCAGTTAACAAAGAGCTATACCTGATTATTGCTTATCCCACCCATGTTCTCCAGAAGAGGCTGGAAGCTAGTTTCTTATTGGTATAAAGTTAGATCTAAATGGTATGGTGGGGGTTGTCTTTGAGTTGTCTTGGAAACAATTGAATTGCTAACAGACCACACTTTTTCCCTGAATAAAGACGAATGTTCTTCTGGGGGCCGCTATTGCATCAGCTTAGGAGCAGTAGAGACTGTTTGCCTTGCGGTCCTCCCAACCCATCTTTATGTATATATCTTTAATTCTCTATCATTTATTTAATTCCATACCTTTTCCCGTTTGAAGACCCCGCAATAAACTTGTTGTGGCTAAACCATGGCAACAACAAATGAGCATTAAAAAAAATTCTACATGTAAACTATATTTGGAAGTAACTTCTGGTTTAGAATCTCTGCTACCCATTTTTTATTCCATGTTTCTGAAATCTAAGGAAAATAAAACCAATATCAAAAATAAATTCCTCATTATATCACTGACATTTTGCCTGTTAGTTATGTGTGGTAAACCAGTTAGTGGGACTGCTGTTCTTTTCTTAAAATAAGCAAATGACTATTTTTTTTATTTTTCATAGCTCAGGAACCATCCCAGCAGGTGGACTGTCCTCTACAGCCTGGGTTCTGCCATTCAGGAGGTCAGAGCAGTGACCTTCCCCTTCCTCCCAAGCACCTGTGCACAGGCGATGAAAGAGCTCTGAGTACCGTGGATGGGGCCCCAAGATGTGAGGTCCCGGGTGGCAACTCCGGTGCATGCGGACTTCCAGCACAGAGCTGGTGCAACCTCTGCTGGGCACCTGCACCTACTGTTCAATTAGGAGAGAGGGGGTATCAGGAGGCAAATTGTGGCTGAGGTCAAGAAATATTTGGGGGTTCTTGATAGGGTGAGAATGCTTCACTCTTGCTGGAGAAATGCAGAGCCTGCTCCAGGGAAGGGGGTGAGTTGACCTATGGATGAGACGCTTTTAAAGCCGACAGCACACAGGACCATGTGGACTCCTGAAAGGGAAAGGGGCTTCCTGAGCCCTGAGGCCATGACTGTGCCCTGACTCTCACCCCACTGGAGCTTTACAACAATTCCGGGTGTGGGCTGGGCTGAGGGACATTAGGAGCAGGGACTTCACAGTATCTGTCAATCCTCCTGTGAAGCCCTTGATGAGACAGGGTCTGAGGTCATGGTCTCCTGAGCATGAAGCAGCAAACACAGTTAGCTCCAAGCAAACAAACCCTTCTGCACCTGTGACTTGGGACAAAAGTGCCTGAGTGTCAGTGGTCCAGACCTCTTGTCTGGCTCCTGGTTGTGCTTATGGCCTCACTGACCTCCTTTGACCTCCAGCCTGATGAGGAGGCTGACTATCACTGTCACTTAGATAAATACCACCCCATGCACAAAGGACACCTGTGCCAAGGGAAAGAGAGGTAATTTTGTGCCCTCCTCTCTCCCATGACCCATTTTTTTCTGTCCTGGATTGTGACCAACACCTGCTGGTCACAGGACATCTTTTGCTGTCACTTGGGCTATTAAAGCATGCAGTCTAATGTTCCTGTCTCAGTTTGTCTTCAGTGGTCAATAAAATACTTACTTTTATTGCTGGCCTTCCAACTCAAACAGAGTCACTTTGTACACAGATACAAAATATCCCTCAGAGCTGCTGGGCAGGTGACAAGCAATGCACAAGTCTGGCATCTATGACCTGGGAGACTCAGGGGCCTTCTCTCACCTCCCTGCATGGCTCTGCTTCCTGCCTTGACATGATGCCCGTCCCCTGCACCCTCACCACTCAGGGAAGCTGCTTTCTCTGTTTCCTGGAGATCACTCTCTGAGAAGCCCTGATCTCCAGCTTCTGGGGGACTCTCCCTGTGAGGACATGGCTCTCAGACCTGTCACCTGCTCACTTCCTCCACTGTAACCACATGACCTGTCATACCTTTCCCTCTGTGGTTCTTTGGTGTGAGAATGAATAAATTTGTTTTTTTTGAACTTAGAATTTATAAATATAACCCTATTAGAATTTCTGAACTTGAGAGAAGTGAACTTTATCAGGGCTAATGTAAATTAGAACACAACAGGGCAGGAGCAGTTTAGGTCAGAAATGAAGAAGTGAGATCTAAAAAGAGATGAGATATGCTTTTATGTCAATATTGAGGAAAATTATAAAACTAGACAAAAATTATGTTAAATTTATTTATTTATCAGATAGCTATATATTATATCTCTATATTCAATGGTGAGCAAAAGTATGTTTACATTTATGAGTACATGAACCACAACATTTTACCTTGTGTTATTATTTATTAATTACTGTATTATTTAGCTCTATTACAACCGTAAACCTACCTTTGCCCATCACAGGGTATATATATTTAATCCCAGGGTGAGTTCAAGTGTAAATGAGAACACATTGAATTAATCAACAACAAAGACCTTTCTTCTCTGACAACGTCATGTTCTCACAGAAAACACACAGATAAAGAACCAGGACGTGTGCAGTGAGGACGGGGAGCTGACGGGAGCCCTGACAACAACCCCAGCTCCCACATCAATCCACTGGCAAGGCCCACCCAGTACAGTAATCACCAGGTAGGAACTGAAATATAAAAAGGAAAGGCCCTTAGCACGAGTAATTTTTAGCAGAACTTATTTTCTCTAAAACAAAGAGATTTTTAGCAGAACTCACTTTTTCTAAAAAAAAAAACTCCCTCCCCCTGGCCTTGAGGTTGGTTTCCCAGGCTGTGGCCTTGGATAGTTCTGAAAGGTTGCAGATGTGTCTGGAATGTTTCTCCCTGAATTAATCTTATTAATAAACATTATAAGAGAGCATGTTTCACTGCTTTGTTTTACTGCTTGCTTCTTCTCCTCCCCATTCCCAATCAGTATGTAATTTTGTCTTTAAAAGCTAGTGCCAAACTGTGTTTGGAGCCACTACATTTGAAAATTTAGGTCTCTGTGAGATCACTGGCTTTAAAGTAAAGACTCCTTAATTTGGTTACTTAACTGTATGGGAAGAAGTCTGTTTCTCATGGTTGTGATACAACATTTTGGAGGCCTCAGCGAGATCTTGTCCTCTGGACACATTTGTCTTTGCCACACACAAGCAGGGCCACTGGCCTCCTCAGCCTGACTTCTGGGGACAGAAACCCAGCAGGAAACATGCCACCTGAGACTTTCCAGGGCCCTGCTGGGCTTTTCTGTCTGGCCTACTGTCAGCCATGGACAATCAGCATGCCTGTCCACCCATTCGGAGTCATCAGGAAAGCCTCCGGAGGTGAGTAGAGCCAATTTGCAATTTGTTCAATCTGTAATTTGTCTGTGGCTAGCCGGTTTAAAACTACTGTGATCAAGGATCAGACGTGATCACACTCATGCAATAGGCTCTCCAGGGCCAACACGTTAGCAGAGAGTAATCTGAAGTCTGTTTTTGTAGAAGAGTCCCAGGACACATGTGAATTTGCTCTCTTATATGTTTACCCTCTGCTTACTTTGTTGCTTTCATGTATTTTTACAAGATATCCTAGAGTACCTTTATTTTCAAAGGTTTCTCTCTGAATTTTCTCCTGCTGAGATGTCATTCTTTGCTTTTGTTTTGTTATTTTATCTCCACACCAAAAACTCCTGAGTGAAGGGTGTGTCAAAAAGGAGTTTAGGTGCCTGCGTTGGAGTTTCCAGTTTGGGGCTCCTTGCGGGGCATCCCCTTCCCTTGTATGTCAACCTTTGTCTGAAAGCTCTTTGTCCTTCAGTTCTCCAGGGTATGACCCAATGGGGGACATTTTAGAAAAATAGCACAAACCTTAGTTTTTTATTCCTTTCGTGATCTTAGGAAGCTCATTTGTGCTAATATTGTTTGTAGCAATAGGGGAAGGGCAAAGTAAGAGTTAAACTCCTCTTGAGTGTATGCTTAAGAATTACAAATTAGATTTTCTGATAACTATAATGTAAAAATTGTCTAAAGGTACATTGAAAACTCTCTGTGAATTAAAATGGCCAACTTTTAGAGCAGACTGGCCAAGTGAAGAATTGCTAGACCTGGAGAAAGCACGGGCAGTCTAGAATACTATCATGGGCCATTGTCCCTGTGCGCCGCGCACACCTACCCATTGGGGGAGACTGGGCTGAGCAAGAGCTGCAGCAGGCAGCCAGGCGGCTATAGCTGAGGCAGAGAAAGTAAAAGTGGAAGACAGGGCAATGCCACCTCCATGGTGTTTGGGGTGGTGGAGCTTGCACAGGGCTCACTTGGGCTCCCTGGTGCTGCTTGATGTGGCAGCTCCCCCAGCCCCTCAGGCACTGGGAATCCCAGGTCCCTGACCAATTCCCCTATATTGACCAGTGGCATGCTCTCATAAAAAACCCTCTTTCGCCCTGGCCGGTTGGCTCAGCGGTAGAGCGTCGGCCTAGCGTGCGGAGGACCCGGGTTCGATTCCCGGCCAGGGCACATAGGAGAAGCGCCCATTTGCTTCTCCACCCCTCCGCCGCGCTTTCCTCTCTGTCTCTCTCTTCCCCTCCCGCAGCCGAGGCTCCATTGGAGCAAAGATGGCCCGGGCACTGGGGATGGCTCTGTGGCCTCTGCCTCAGGCGCTAGAGTGGCTCTGGTCGCAATATGGCGACCCCCAGGATGGGCAGAGCATCACCCCCTGGTGGGCAGAGCGTCAGCCCTGGTGGGCGTGCCGGGTGGATCCCGGTCGGGCGCATGCGGGAGTCTGTCTGACTGTCTCTCCCTGTTTCCAGCTTCAGAAAAATGAGAAAAAAAAAAAAAAAAACCCTCTTTCTATGCTCAAGGACTGCACCAGGTGATTGGGACAAAAGGTTTTAGTGGCATGGCCAGCCAGGGACATTTGCATTTCCAAACAACTGCTTGTGTTGTAAACCACTCAGAGGAATTTCAACTGCTACCCCCTTGCTACAGCCCCTTCTATTTCCTCTGCTTTGACTCCAGGGAATAATCAGGTCACTTTCTCACTGCCTCATACCTAGAGCCAAACCCAAGGGGAAGACTTAGGTAATACTGTTCCTTTTAAACTCATTTTCCCCCTGAGGGAAGCCCCGCCTGCTGATGGGTTGCCACAGGGGAGGCAACTTTTCATGGTTTATGTCCCCTTTTCCTCAAGGGACCTACAGAATTAGAAAACTCAGAATAGAAGCCTCAGGCCCTAACAGAATGATTAGAATCAGTGCTGTAAACATCACCTCACCTGGAATGATTGTCTGCAGATTTTAGTCACCTTGTTCACTACTGAGGAGAAAGAATCAAATCAGAGGCAAGAGAAGCTGTCATGATAGGGAGAAATAGCTCTGATAATCGGGAAAACCTTGAGAATATGTTTCCAATTGTCCAACCCAAATAGGACCCCAATGCCACAGCAGGACAGGAAGCTTTGAACACTTTTCACCAATCTCTGTTAGCTGGGATCAGGGAGCTGCTAAGAAACCCATGAACTTGTCTAAGGTGTCAGAAGTTGTTCAGGGTCCTCAGGAGACTTCCGCAGCTTTCTGAGAAAAACTGCAGGAAGCTTCCACGGTCTATACATCTCTAGACCCCGAGGCACCAGAAAATGCTAGGGCAAGTAACTTAGCTGCTGTGTACCCAGTCAGCTCCAGATATTAGGAGAAAGCTACACAAATTAGAAGGTTTCCCAGGGATAGTAATTTCCCAACTGTCAGAAATAACTCAGAAAATTTATAATAATAGAGGCACCCTTGAGAAGTAACAGACTAAAAGGATGACTAGGGTAGTTGTAGCTGCTTTAGAACACCAGACTAAAAAGAAAGGGAACAAAAAGGGAGGAAAGCCTGAGTTAAGAAAAAAAATCAATGCGCTTAATTGTAAAGAAAAAGGACATTAGAGGAAAGGCTGTCCTAAAATGAAAGGAAAGTCACAGCAGACCCCAAGAGTCTTTAATTTACAGGAGGACTAATGGGGCCAGGGCTCCATACTCGTTAGCCCCCAGGAGCCCAAGGTAACTTTACAAGTAGGGGACTACCCAATATACTTCCTTACTGAGCTTCTCAATCTGTTCTTCTTGGACTGCTCTCAATGAGCAAGTACCTATATTAAGAGACTGTTAGAAGCTAGTATTCCTGTTCATTGTCAATCCCAATGGAATACTCCTTTGCTGCCTGTTCAGAAGCCAAGCACCAAAGACTATCATCCTGTCCAGGACTTACTGGAAGTAAATAAGCAGATTAAGACAATAGATCCAACTGTGCCTAACCTCTACACACTGTTAAGCCTGTTGTAACCGAACTTGGAATTTTACACAGTCTTAGATTTAAAAGATGATTTTTTCAATATTCTCCCTTAGTCCCAATATGTCAGCCCATCTTTGCCTTCAAGAAGAATGACCCAGAGGCAGGCATTTCAGGACCAGACTAACATGGACCAGATTGCCACAGGGCTTCAAGAATTCATCGACCTCTTTGATGAGGCTCTACATCAGGACCTGCTCGCCTCCCGCCAGGAACATCCTGAATGCACGCTGCTACAGCATGTAGATAAACTGCTTCTAGCTGTGGATACAGAGGTAAGCTGCCAGACAGCCACTGAGGGTCTTTTACAAACACTGTACACTCTGGGTTACCGAGTGTCAGCTAAAAAGGCGCAACTCTGCACCTCCAAGGTGAACTACCTAGGACACCACATTGAGGTGGGATGTGTACTCTCTCCTCCAGTAGTATAGAGGCAATTCTTCAGATCCCAAACCTCTCTAACAAGAGGCATGTTTGAGAATTACTAAGGGCAGTTGGCTACTAGAGGTTGTGGATCCCTAGATTTGCAGAGATAGCCAAGCCTTTATACTCCTGTACAGCAGGAACCCAAGAGTTAATTTGGACAGATAAAGAACAAGAAGCTTTAGAACTGTCTCAGAGCCATAGCCACCACTGCCATACTAGTGACAGAGGCAAATAAATGGACTATGGGGAAAGAACTGTTTCTGAAGGCCCCACATGCAGTAGAGACTTTACTTAGAGGAACTCCAGAAAAGTGGATGTGTAATGCTAGGATCACACAGTATCAGGCTCTGCTCATAGACCTGCCTCGGATTAAGTTTCTCCAGATGCAGGCTAACAACTCAGCAAGCCTGATGCCTGATGACTATTCAAGCATCCCCTAGCGTGACTGCTCTGAGCTGCTGGACTCTGTTCAACTGCAAGACCAGGCCTTACTGATGTTCCCCTTCCTAATGTGGAAGAACAGCTATTCACAGATAAAAGTAGTTTTGTCCTAGATGGGGTTCAACATGCTGGAGCAGCTGTAGTGACTCCTAATAATTTCATATAAGCCCAAGCCTTGCACCATGGAACCTTGGCTTAGCAGGCAGAAGTTATTGCTCTCACCCAGGCGTTAAGTTGGGCCAAAGAAAAAAAAAAGGTCAATATTTACACTGACAGTAGGTATGCTTTTGCCCATGTTCATGCAGCGATCTATAAGGAGAGAGGATTTTTAACATCTGCTGGTAAGGACATTAAAAACAAAGAAGAAATTTTAGCCTTGCTGGAAGCCATTTGGTTACCAGAGACTGTAGCCCTTACTCATTGCCCAGCACTCCAGAAAGGGGACTCAATAGAGGCAAAGGAAACTGGGTAGCTGATCAAGCAGACACAGAAGTAGCCCTAAAACCCGTAGGGCTTTTAGAAATTTTAGTGACTTTACTGGAACCCTTGTTGCCAGAGACACCTTTTTATAACCAACTAGAGGAGGATTTTGCTAAAAGAAGAGGAATGTCTAGAAATAAGGAAGGGTGGTTAGAGTTGCCAGACAAAAGGCCCTTCTTACCTGAAGCCCTAGGCAGAGAGATTATCGGCAGCTACATCAAGCTACTCATCTAGGCCAAACTAAGCTAATAGAATTATTTAGAAAAATTACTATTTGCCAGGCTTAGAATCTATTATAGAAAGTGTAGTGTCCAAGTGTTTAGTCTGTATGTAAGTAAATGCTAAGCAGAGTAGACAAGTTGTAAAAAGAAATAGGGAAAGAGGAGCTTTCCCGGAAGACCATTAGGAGAGAGCTTTTAGTGAAATAAAGCCACCAGCAGAGAAATATAAGTACCTATTAGTTTTTATTGACACCTTTTCAGGGTGGGTAGAAGCTTTCCCTACTGGAACTGAGACCGCAGTAACAGTTGTTAAGAAATTGCTTATAAAATTATTCCCAGATTTGGCTTGCCTATTGATATTGGGTCTAATAATGGGCCTGCATTTGGGTCCAAAATCTCACAGCTAATAGGAAAGGCACTCAGTATTAATTAGAAATTACATTGTGTTCACAGGCCTCAGAGATTGAGACAGGTCGAAAAAAATGAACCGAACTCTGAAAGAAGTCCTGACTAAATTCATTTTAGAGACAGGTGAAAACTAGGTCAATCTTCTTACCTTTGCTATTTTGAAAACACAATGCGTACCCCACCAGGCAGGATTCACCCTGTATAAGATTGTATTAAGCAGGGCAACAACCCTTCTCCCTAAGCTCCCTTGAAGAACCCTTCAGAGACCATGCATATAGATCCCACCAACCCCTGTAAGTTGACCCTAAGAAGGACAACATGCCCTGCTCCAGCCTCAAACTGGGAGCTGGCTGGTCTCTGTACCACAAAAGCCTGAAGAACCCCGAAATGGAACTCTTTATAATTGAACTTTAGAAAGGGGGGGGGGGAGGGCTAGTGTCAGGTGACGGCCAGAGCAAGTCATCTTAAGGTTTAATGTGTATGCCGCTGTGGGTCATGCAGAAGGGGGGTATAGGTCCCTTCACTGGGAGAGGAGCTACAAGGTAAATGCAAAGTATATATGTGCTCATAGCTACCCCTGTAAAGTGACCTGTAAATATTAGTCATGTGTACGATGGGCTCCTTGAGAAGAGGGCACGTCCAAAAGGAAGTATAGTTTGAAAAAGAATTGCTTGTTGCTAGCTTGGTTGTCACTGAAGTTTGAGGTTTTTAGAAATTAAGAGTTCCAATTAATTAGAACAGAATTCTATAGTTTTAATAATGAAAGATATAAGGTATAGAAATGCTTTTGAAAGAAAAGAGGGAGAAAGTAAGTTGTTATGAAAGCTAGTTATTTCTGAATAGTAAAGAGGGTTATGTAAGTTGCAGAAGGTTTGTACAGGTTGTAGGAGGTCTGTAAAAAAGAAAAAAAAAACACGTTTAGAGAACAGAATAAGCCTCTATTGTGTATTCTAATATATGTTATGCTTCAAGTTTATTTGTATTAAGGAAATAAAGGAAGACTATTAATGCAACCACCTAGCATGTTGTCCTGTTGGAAACAAGTCCCAGTTCTTGTCCCCTTACTAGTAGGATTAGAATTAGCAAGAAAGAGCTGTAGTTGGGACTGCGGCCTTAATAGCAGGAGAAATACAAATAAGGAAGTTAAATAGTCTAATCAACTATGATTTAGAAAATTTAAAGTAATTTATCTCCAAGTTAGAAGCACAAGTAAATTCCTTAGCTGAAATAGTTTTACAAAATAGAAAAGGTTTAGACCTACTTTTCCTTCAACAAGGTGACTTATGTGCAACATTAGGAGAAACTTGTTGTTTCAATTTTAATAATTCTGGTATAATTTAAAAAGTCTATATTTAGTTAGGACAGATATAGAAAAAAGAAGAAAAGAATTTGAAAAATTGGAGAATTGGTTCCAGAGAATGTTTAACTGGTCACCATGGCTACCTACCCTGTTTCCTACAATCGGTCCTCTTACTTTAATTTTATGCTGTCTGACATTAGGACCATGTTTAATCAATTTTATAACAAAGTTTGTTCAAGAAAGAATAAATTCTATCAAATTATTAGTTATCAGAAGTGCCGGGGTCCAGCCCCAGGGGGGATCCAGGAGTCCCACAGGAGGAGACGGCGTCGGCGAAATTCGAGTGAGAGAGCCGAATTCTTTTCTTTCTCTTTATTCTCTAGTTAGCATTTACTGCCAGGCATCTCTGCCAAATGCTAGTACAGCTCCTTTTTTATATACACACACCAAGTTACAATTACATGGTATTAATCATTGCTTCTGTTTCACTATGTTTACATGTTTCCAGATAACAGTTAATTTATATCTATAAACTACAAATCAGGTGGCAAATCATTCAAAGTACAACTACAAAATAACTTGAATAGCGATAAAAACATTGGGAAAGCTTTTAAAAGATTAGTACTAACTGATAACTCAACTTTACTGTTGTTGTGAGTCAAGGAGCAGAGAGAGATTAACAGACGAAATCATTAAGGATTAGCAAAGGACCACCGCTTGCTCAGGCAAATGGCCTTGAGTTTATGCAGTGTTCTAACTTTTCTCACAAGATAACAAAAGGCTTGCCCATTAAGAAATTGACATAACATTAAGAGTAACTTTTACTTAAAGATATATAGAGTGCACTTGCAAGATAGCTTAGTAGCAACATAATTTCAGAAGACATTAATTGCTATTGCTTCTATGGATGCCCCCCAATTCCTCTCATTATCTGAAAAAAAAAATCTTGGAAAGTATACAAACCTCATGAGAGTGTCTCACTGAGAAAGCCCAGCAACTGCCTTCAGTCATAAAACAATTCTCTTAGCAAAACATTCTTTTCTTGCCCTCTGCGTTCCCATCCCAGGCCACACAACGGGCCATTCCATTACTCCTTTCCTAAGATTCTATTGTCTAGTCAAATTTTATTTATTTACTATATTCACACACTAGTTAAGTTCTAACTATATTCTTCTTAGAGTGTTCCACCATCTGCAGGTCAGGTAAGCAAGAAGAAAGGAAAGTTTCTCTACTCTATCACATGAAAAGGCTAGGGAGAAAAAATGATGAATTAAGTGAAGGCCAAAAGGTGCTCTGTGCACAGCCACTGCCTTCTACCCATTCACAAGTCACAATCTATTCTTTCTAACATGATTAATAAGAAGAAATTCTCCTACAAACTTAACCCTTTACGAGGGATATCATAGCCAGCCTCTTATGTTTACGAGCCCAGTTTAAAGGGCTTACAGTCTTTTCTGTGGAACTCACACCCTCTGTCTCATTTCCAAAGAAATCACTACGAATCTACTGGAAAAGGACGGTACTATTATCCCTGTGCCATAAAAAATAACACACACCCAGAAAAGGGGGGATATAAGGCCAGATTAATTCAAAAAGCCAAAGGGGGAAGAATCGTTGTGCCTTTCCTTTGCGGTGACTTTGTCAACCCGCAGCCATTGGTCTTCACTGCGGTGACTCTGTCAACCAGCAGCCGTTGGTCTTCTCCTGCTGTGACCTTGTCAGCCAGCAGTTGTGGGTCTTCTCCTGCTGTGACCTTGTCAGCCAGCAGTTGTGGGTCTTCTCCTGCTGTGACCTTGTCAGCCAGCAGTTGTTGTTCGGCTCCTGACACAGAAGTCAATATATACCTATATAAGAAGATAGCAACAAAAATGAATCAATGATTTGATTAAAATTTAATTAAAACCAGTAGAGAAAGAAATATGAAAAAGAAAGGCTCTTAGCATGAGTAATTTTTGGCAGAACTTAGTTTCTCTAAAGAAAGAGACTTTCAGCAGAACGTACTTTTTCTAAAAAAACTCCCTACCCCTGGCCTTGAGGTTGGTTTCCCAGGCTGTGGCCTTGGATAGTTCCGCAAGGTTGCAGATATACCCGGAATGTTTCTCCCTGAATTAATCTTACAGATAAACATTGTAAGAGAGCATGTTTCACTGCTTTGTTTTACTTCTTGCTTCTCCTTCTCCCCATTCCCCAATTTACCAATTTATCATTTTGTCTTTAAAAGCTAACCCTAAACTGTGTTCGGAGCTGCTTTTTTTAAAGACATAGGTCTCCTTATGGTTGCTGGTTTTAAAATAAAGACTCCTTAATTTGGTTCCTTAATGTTGTAACAAGATGTCTGTTTCTTGCTGTTCCGATAAAACAGGAACTAACAGGGTTCTCCACAGAACCTTAATCCTGGACCTTGTACAGGGTGGTCACATACCAGTAATGAACCCAGGGACAAGATAGAAGCAAATTCAGATCTCAGACAATCCTGTAATATCTGGTAACATTGCATTTTATTGTTTTCTGCAGATCATTAATGACATAGAAAAATAAATGTGTCAACCCTAAACTACAGTGAGAACTATTGATTCCATTGCCCTGAGTATTGGCATCTGAAAGATCCAATTGCCCAAACCAGAGTCCTTCCTGAGAGCTGAGTGGTTTGGAAGGAGCTGCAGGACATGAGTTCTGTGACCAACAGGGGGTGCTGTGAACTGTGCCTGAAAGCTCTGGGTTCAGGGCCAGGCCCAGTGGGAAAATACTCCACTGGCTCTTGCACACTTGGGCAGGCAGTGTCCTCAGTGAAGTGTAACTTGTTTGCACATGAGGACCCAGAAAGGCACATGAGCAGTTGGCTTTGACTCACACAGTTACCTCATATCTCAGCCCCCTCCCCTCATGGATTCAATTGTCCAGGTCTGGTTGATAGCTTAAAAGAGATAGGAAACAACAAAACAAAACTATATTTTCTTGAAGAACTTGACCTGCACTGCTCCATGGGCACAGGATAGGAGACCCCAAAGCAGGGATTTTTAAATGCCAACCATTAGTCCTCAGCAAACAGAATTCTGTGGATTCATGAGCATGGCTGATATTTCCTCTTACCTTGTTTCTCCCTGAACAGAGTCTCCTTTACAGGAAAGAGACAGAATGGAAGGAGCAGGCGTTTGCACTCCTTAGCGCCATCATGTGGCATCGGTGCTCATCACCCAGGATGTCTGCCTCCATCTAACCTGCTTCCGGGGGCCGGGTCAGATGCTGCTGGCTCTGCCATCCACAGTGTTGAAGTCATTGTTTACTTGTGTTAAAATGTATTTACTAAAATGAGCTCATGCATCTTAAACTCATTTTCTCCTTCTAGCAAATCAAAGCATCCTTACCCAACAGGGAAGTATCAGGATTGAACACTACAAGCCAGTCTCATTTATAATCATAACTGAGAGTTGCACAAACCACTCAGCATATGAGCAAGGGGGAGGCCTGAGGATGGGATCATGACAACATTCCCGAAGATGATGCGACTCAATGCATACAGTGCTCTGTGCTCAGGAGGAAGCGAGACATATAAACCCCCTCTGAGACCCCTGAGCTGACACTGATTGTCCTGTGACTTTTGTCTTCTCTGTCACTAGCATCTAAGGATCTGATGTCCTTCCACAGGTCGTTTATTCAAAACTGTTTCCTTCTCTGTCCCCATCTAGCCATTCCTAATGGCACTTGCACTGCCCAGTCATGTCCACACAGGATGGAGCTCCTTGGACAGGGCATAGTGTGTGCCCAGACAGACCCCAGTGGACAGAGGAAGTGATCCCATGCAGTGTCAGGAAGAGAGATTTCAAAACTGCAATTGTCTAGACACAGCAGCCTCAGATCTTACCTGGGTTTCCAGGCACATAAGAGTGTTGGGAAAACAGGTGTTTTATATTGGACCCTGGCTGGTGGTAGAGCATAGCCAGCTTGTTGAATTCCCCAGTTTGATTCCCTGTCAGGACACACAGGAGAAGCAACCATCTGCCCCTCCAAACCTCCCTTATCTCTCTCTCCTCTCTCTCTCTCTCTCTCTCTCTCTCTCTCTCTCTCTCACCCATAGCCGTGGTTGAATTCCCTGGTTTGATTCCCTGTTAGGACACACTGGAGAAGCAGCCATCTACTCCTTCAACCCTCCCTCTTCTCTCTCTTCTTCTCTGTGTCTCTCACACTCTCTCTCTCCAATAGCCATGGCTCAATTCCAGCAATTTGGCCCTGGGATCTGAGGATGGCTCCATGGCCTCGCTTCAGGGATTGAAATAGCTTGGTTGCTGAGCAACAGATCAGCCACCAGTAGGGGGCTTGCCAGATGGATCTTGGTGTGGGCACATGTGGGATTTTGCCTCTCTGCCTCCCTACCTCTATGTAAAAACAGAAATTTAAAGAAAAAGCGTAATTTTGGGCATTTGGTCTATAAAAAAAGAAAGAGAAAATAGTCTATATTTTTGGAGGTGAGATGGGTAGTAAACATCAGTGTGTGTGTATTGCTGGCCAATGTAAAAGATAAGGTCTGATACCCCTTAGTAGCAAGAGTTACAACCTTAGCCCAATGCCCTCTTTGTCTACAATCCTAGCGGCCCCAGGTCCCTCTGTGATGTCACAAGCAGTTTCAGAAGAGAGGATCAGGACAGCAGTGCTCCTCTACTGGAGGGTCCGGTGTGTCAGAGAGGACAGGAGGGGTTGGGGTCTGAGGGCAGAGTGGGACAGTGTGTGACAATCCTGAGATTGCTTCAACCAGCTGGCACATCACTCAGTGTCTCCTGGGAGCTTCAGGTATCAGTGTGCTCACTGGGTGAGCTGTCCCCCCAGGACCCATGGTGATCTAGAGCCAGGTGCCTCTGGCCCGGGCTCATCTCCTCCTTCCTCTCCTTCTGGTCTGTGAGGACCTGGGCACAGAGGATAGGAATATGTGCAGAATGCTGTGAATAGCAATGGAGATAAAGGTCACCTTTCCCTGTTGCTGATTTTTGTGGAAATGTCCCTTCCCCATTTCAGTAACTAAGATGCTGCATTTAATACTAAGTTATGCACGTGTGTGAGTGTTTATTACCACATTATAAATGCATATGTTGCTATTTTTATATGGCTTTTCAGAAGGTAGTGTTAAACCTCAAAGTTCTTTGCCAGCATCAATCAAGAACGACTGAATTGTCATATTTATTGATGTGTTAATGTATTGTTTTATATTAAAATATTTCCTAATAGTAAACAAAATTAGTTTTATTAGAATAATACACACTTTATAATAGTGTATAGAATTATTTATGTTACTAAGCTTTCTTATTTTATTTTTAACATTTACAGCAATATTTAATGTTATTGGACTGTGATTTTCCTTTTTGAGTAATTTCTGAATAAGTGTGTTTATCAATGCTGTAGCCAAAAGATTATAGTCTACATAGTTTTGGGTATTGAGGGAAAATATGAAGAATATAATTTGAACCATCGAATCCCTGAAGGTTTGGTCGAGGTTCCTTGTTTTATATTAAAATATTTCTTACTACTAAACAATTTCTACATTAGAATAAATCACACTTCATAATAATGTATAGAATTATTTATGTTACTGAGCTCTCTTATTTTCTTTTAAACGTTTATAGGACTCTAATTTCAGACTTCACCTCCACAACTGAGACAGAATCCATGTCCTGTGCTCTAAGTCACTCAGTGTGTGGTACTTTGTTGCAGCAGCCCTGGGACATAGGACAGCGGGACAGCACATGGCCAGTGACAGGGCTGAGGGCATCAAGTTCACAACAGTTGCAAGAGTAGCAGAGGTTCCAACCCCGACATGATGCCCTGATGATCAGGGAACTGTGTCCATATTGAATAATGTGACTCATCACTGCTGTGCTCTGTCCTGAACGGGGAGACTGTCTGAATCCCTGGGGGACAAGGTGCAGCAGTGGCCACTCTTCTCATCACTGCATGGCAGTCTCACCAGGTCAAGAGACACCCATCATGAGAAGTTTACTTTCAGGAAATGATCCTGTTCACAGGGACTTATAGCTGCTCTAACACATTAGGTTTGACTTTGGGATCTGTTGGCATAACACCTCTGCCCTATTTGAGGTAAGTTTACAGCTACAGCAGCATAGTTGTGGGAGGCAGGTGCTGTCTCTGACCAGCCTTAGTCACCATCTTATCCCATGCTGTATCTAGGCCTGGGCACCAGGGGGCGCACAAGAACTGTTCCTGAAACCCTGGGGGGAATCAGTGCTGGGACCTGTTACTTGGCATTGCCTGAGGCTCTCTGCTCAGGACTCATAGCTGTGACCTTGTCACCCCCTGGGCAATACAGAGCCCCATCCCTACCCATCCTCTAACATCCTCTGGCACAGGCAGGTCTATTGAGGAATAAAAAATCTGGTGCGGTCTCATTTTCATGAGTGTCCCCTCCCCCTTGCAGAGTATGAAGAGGGGCAGGGAGAGATGTGGGGGAAGCTCTGCTTTAGCTGTGGGGACACAGAGACAGGACTCAGGGATGGTCCCCACCATGGCCTGGACCCCTCTCCTCCTCACCCTCATTGCTCACTTCACAGGTGACTGGATAAAGAAAGGGACAAGGGAAGGGACCTTGGGAAGACACATGGAGTCTGCTTTGTCCTCTTGTCTCCTGACCCAGAATCAGCATCTCTGTGTCTCTCCCTCTTCCAGGATCCTGGGCCCAGGCTGTGCTGACTCAGCCGCCCTCAGTGTCTGGGTCCCCGGGACAGAGAGTCACCATCTCCTGCACTGGGAGCAGCTCCAACATCGGGGGTCACATTACCCTGTGCAGTGGCTCCAACAGCTCCCAGGAACAGCCCCAAACGCCTCATCTATGGTGATAGCAATTGTTACTCGGACGTCCCTGAGAGATTCTCTGGCTCCAAATCTGGCAGCTCAGCCACACTGACCATCACTGGGCTCCAGGTTGAGGACGAGGCCTATTATTACTGCCAGTCCTATGACACGAGTCTCAGTGCTCCCACAGTGCTGCAGGCCTGTGGGGAAGTGAGACAAAAACCTGCTGTCTCCCACAACGGGTCCCCCTGGGCAGTCCCCACTCCTGTGACAGCAGCTGCTTCCTTCTTGTAAGATAGCAGTTCACCCTCAGGAGTCCTCAGCTGATTCTCTGGCTCCCAGTCTGGCAGTTCAGGCTCCCTGACCATCACTGAGCTTCAGCCTGAGGACAAGACTTATTGTCACTACAGCCTTGTGAGACATCCTCTGAGCCCCCACCGTGCTCCAGGCCAGTGGGGAAGTGAGACACAATCCTGTTTTCTCCCTGTGTCGGTGCCTCCCTGAGAGACCCATATTCTGCCAAGACAGTTTCTTCCCTTTTGCTTTGGACAAAAATTGTGGTTTGAGAGCCACCACAGGAGTCGTTGTCTTGAGAACATGCCTTTATAGTCTCAGATTCTGCCCTCAGGCCTGTCCTTGGTGGCAATGCATAGTCTGGCTTTTTCAAACTGAGCAGAAATCCCTGGTTGCCGAGGGAGATGACCTGGGTCCATGAGGACACGTTAGCGCAGGGCCACTGTAACATAAGAAACAGACTGGGCAGCTTATTCAACAGAAACAAATTTTCTTACAGGTTTGAAAGCTGGAAGTCCAAGATAAGGTGTTGGCTCATTTTGTTTCTCCTGAGGTGTCTCTCCTTGGCCGAGGGCTGCACTGCAGCTGAGACCTCACATGTGTGCTCACCGCATATTTCTTTGTCTCTTCTTATATTAAACCAGCCCTACTTGATTTGGACACTCCTTCCATATGGCCTTGGTTACTTTAATTACCTCCTTTAATGTGTTTGCGCCAAAGACAGTCACATTGTGGCTGGGCTTTACCACATGATATTGAGGGGACACAGTTACATTTATATCAAGGGGTGAGGACAGAACCAGGGGCTCAGAGTCCAGGACAGTTGACTTTCCAGATGATGTGCATCCACCCCATTTTCTCAATACCTACCACATGCCGGACGTAGGTCTTGAGCAGGGGTCAGGAACCTATGGCTCGCAAGCCAGATGTGGATCTTTTGATGGATGCATCAGGCTGGCAGACTAATCTCTATTAAAAAAATAATAAAGTTAAAAATATAAAACATTTCATGTATTACAATCCATTCATTTCCTACCACTCATATTCATGGTTTCAGGTGGCTGGAGCCAATTACAGCTGTCCTCCAGGACAACACCAAATTTTTAGTGGATAATGCGTAATGTACACGGGTCGTTGTACAGCTCTCATGGAATTACATTTTAAAATATGTGGTGTTTATGGCTCTCACAGCCAAAAAGTTTCCCAACCACTGGTTTAGGGGCTCAAGGTGATAAGTGGACATAGCAGGAAAGTTCACCCCACTGCTAAGGTGATGTAGTCTGGGGAAGAGAGATAAAAAAGGCAGAAATATTCTTTCTACAGGCTGGTTTCCTACATGGGCACAAAATGTCTCTGCAGTCACAGGCATCCCATATCCACGACAAACCCTGGGGATGGAGAGGCGGTCCCTCCCTGACCATTGACCAAGAATCCTGTTTTCAAGGTGACCAGACCCAGTAACACACCATCTCCCTGTCAACATCCTTGAGATAAGGAAAGGGCTTGTCACATTGGTTTAGGTAACGTAGAGTCTGTCCATTTAGAACTGGGGTTAGTCACAAATCAATCATGTTTCAGTGACATTTGTGGTCCATATAAAAAAAGAAAATGTAGAAATTTCAGAGAATATGTCCCCCTTATGCTCAACACTCTGCCTTCCAACCCCATCATTAGTTCTCTTTGGGACATGTACGGTGGACACTGGGATCGGACAGGGGACACGAGCCAGGCTGTTTCCATCTCATGAACTGCAGCTCAGCTCCCTGGCCATTCAGATATCCCTGCACTGAGCAGTCTGGGCCAGCACTCTGATCTGTGACACACTGAACTGAAATTTAGGTATTCTCATGAGAGATAGAGAGATTGCTTCATCTTAACAGAGGTGGTAAGAAGTTAAAGGAAGTTTAAGACCCTGCAATGGTGGTTACCACCACACTACACCTGGGCACCTACCTCTCTTTCACCTGTCACTCTGTCAGGTGAGGCCCAGGCAGAGTAAAGCACCCAAAACAATCTTCTGTTCACATAATCCATGTTGGGGCTCCTTCTGATCCCCAAACAAAGCAACTTCTCCCTCTGTAACCTTTGTGCCATTGCTGAAAATGTCCACCTCACAGGGGCCTGGTCACAGAGTGACACCAGAATCAGCCTGACTCTGATTCCATTGGGACTGTGCCCCTCCAGGACTTAAGCCAACCATGAGAGCCACAGGTAAACTCTCCTGATTTCCCCAGCTTGGCTGTCCTTGTCACTGTCCTTCTGGAATTAACTATCATGTCATGTCATGTCCTCAGGCCTAGGGTCAATGATTTTTCCGAGTTCTAGCCTCTTATATTCTCATCTTCCTCCACTGATCAGCTAATGAACACAAAGAATCATCTCCAGCCCGTTGTCACAAAACTGTGTCTGTGGCTATAAGGTTCTTTTTTCCTTTTTTTTTTTTTTTTCTTTTCTGGAGCTGGAAACGGGGAGGCAGTCAGAAAGACTCCTGCATGCGCCCGACCTGGATCCACCCAGCATGCCCACCAGGGGGCGATGCTCTGCCCATCCGGGGCGTCGCTTTGTTGTGACCAGAGCCACTCTAGCACCTGGGGCAGAGGCCACGGAGGCATCCCCAGCGCCCGGGCCATCTTTTGCTCCAATGGAGCCTCGGCTGTGGGAGGGGAAGAGAGAGACAGAGAGGAAGAAGAGGGGGAGGGGTGGAGAAGCAGATGGGCGCCTCTCCTGTGTGCCCTGGCCAGGAATCGAACCTGGGACTTCTGCACGCCAGGCCGACACTCTACCACTGAGCCAACCAGCCAGGGCCTGTGGCTGTAAGGTTCTGAAACGCAAGGTCAGCAAAGAAAATTTTAGTAGCACTTGGATACAACAGGATCCTGAAAAACTAATTTACTGAGGTTTTACTTGATACACAGTCACAACAGTATAAACAGATTATAAATAATAACAGACTTAGCTATCTCACTGTGTAATATCAACATGTCACAAAATAATTTTTAAAAAGTTACGCACATAACTCTCACACAAACAGGGCAGGAGCATGTTTCAAAAAGTTTGTTCAACTCATATTTTACCTTGGACACCACTAAGACAATGAATACTTTTAGGGAATATTTTTGAAATGTACTATTTTTATTATGCTAAGATATGGCTAATGATGCAAATTGTTTATGTTGAAAATAAGATGATTAATATTGCAAAGGGTAATGAAATGATAAGCTTTGGATTTATCTTCTCTTGACCAATATTGACAAATCAACATGATTCCTCTTATACAGAACTTCCAAAGAACGACATCGAGATTTTGGATGTTCTATTAGAGTTGCCATCTGATCTGTCCTAACAGGACTTTGTTGTCCCTCTGTCCACCTTGTCACCCTCTCTTCACATCCCATCCCCCGACACATTATTGCTACTCTCTTCCTTTCCAGGAGCCTCAACCAGCCAGCAAGCTCAGTGACCTGATGAACCAAATCACATCTTCTGGGGTCGTGAAGCTCTTGCTTCTGTGAGTCTGCATTTTAGAATTCTAATCTCATTTTTCCTGGCTGTCCCCTTCTCCTGGGTCATGTGATCCATCTCTGTCTTCCCTGTTCATATCGCCTGTGAATCTCTCTACATCTTCACCCAGACCCACAGGATCCTCACGTCATGCCCATGTCCCCTCAGCTCTCATGTTGTGTCTGATTCCTGCTCCTGCATGACCCCACCCACATTCACCTTTTTGCAGTCTCCTGAGGGAAGCAGCGAGCTCTCTGGCATCCCTGTATCCAATGTAGAAGGGGAGGGAGAAGCCCGTGTAAACCTCCCTCCCTCAGCATCAGCACCATTAGGTTTAGCTGAGGCTGTCTAGCTTGGTCTGGAATTCACTGCCAAGGGCCATGTGGGCACGAGGCACCACAACGTGAGATGCTGTGTGAGGACGCAGGCTCGGGAAGAATTCCGGCACAAAGCTGACCTGCACTCTCACAGGAACTTTCAGGTGTGATGTCCCGGAGATGGTAGTTAGTCGAGAGGAGATGGGTTTTGTAGTCTGAGTCCAGTACAGCTCTCTATGGGGCCTGTGGGGATGGGTGACACTCCACCATTGCTGGGGCAATGCAGAGCCTACTTCTCAAAAGGGAGTGAATTGGGTCCATCGATGAGATAACAGCACTCAGGGTCGTAGAGACTCCCCTGAGTGGGTGACCTGAACCCACAAGCACTGACTGAGCCCTCTCTCCTCTGACAGCCCATGGGAGTTTTCTAATAGTCCAGGGTGTGGGCTGGGCCGTGGTACACCAGGAGCAGGAACTCCCCAGTGTGCACCTGTGTCCCTCTCCCTGTGAAGCTTTTGATGAGCCCAGACCTGAGGTAGCCTTCTCCTACTCAGGGTGTGAAATTACATGGAGGGTTACCATGGCAATGGTTCCAAGGGTTCTGGGGCAGATCTCTTACCTTGTGACACAGACAGGGGTGAATGACCCTCAGGGATTGAGCCTCCTATCTGGTTGGTGTGTGTGCACACGGCCTCCCTGACCCCCAGATTCCTACTGATGAGGAGGCTGACCATCACTGCCACAGACTCAGTACAACCTGATGCCACAGAGAACTTCCCGCCATACAGAAGTGAGGTGAAAATCTACCCTCCTTCCCCTGGGACCCATCACTGCTCTGTTCCTGACTGTGACCAACCTTGCTCAGGTTTTGACCTCTGCTGACACTTTGGATTTGAAACCAGGGGCTCCCATGATCTTACTTTGGCCTGTGTCTAGGGGTCAATGACAACATTTTCATTTCTTACTTGGTTTTCAATTCAAACAGAATCACTTTGTACCCAGTTGTACTATATCCCTCAGAGTTTCTGAGTGGTGTGACAAGGACAACAGAAATCCAAGATATGTGACCTGGGAGACCCAGGTGCCTTCTCCCAACCCCATGCCTGTCCTTGTACTTGGCCTGTGATTTCATGCTCATCCTGACTCCTAAGGAAACAGAAATTTTATTTTTATTTTGAGATAATGCTCTGGGGAACTCCTGAGCTCCAGGCCCTGGGAGCTCCTCTCCAGAAAGGGCGTGGCTCTGAGGCCTGTCTCCTGCTCACATCCTCTAGTTTAACCTCATGGTCTTTCCTACTTTCCCTGTGGGTTCCCTTGTTGGGGTAATATAGAATGAATATTTGTTGATTTGAACCTAGACCTTATTAATCCAATCCCCATTAAATCCATGGAGCTCTTAACAAATGAACTTGATGAAAGATAATGAACATTGAATAATAGAAAATAAATAAATCTCATAATAGAGGCAAAACTTCTAAGATGAGTAGATTTCCAATCATAAAATTTTAAATCAATCTTTGTATTAAGAGAAATTGCATAAATAGACAAAAAACTATCTTAAATACCTCAAAAGTCAGAAGAAAGTATTTTCAGTATGACATTCAAGGGTAAATGAGAACCTACAGAAGTATAATGAACACAAGACATTTGTTCCCTGACATGGCTGTTTTCATGGTGAAGAGACATAAAAAAAAGATACAGCATGTCCATGGGGCTCTGGACCCAACAGGAAACCCTCATGATAAAAACAACAAACAAGGGCAACAACAACCATGTTTTCAATGTGTAGGGATCTTTCAAGTAGAATTATTACCAGATATGAAATAATAGGATTAATGGGAAACTTTCAGCCTTAGCCTGGACTCAGTGTGGTCATGGCCCTGACTGGATAGCTCGGTTAGTTAGCACATTGTCCAATATGCAAAGGGTGTGGGTTTGAGCCTCAGTCAGGTGACAAACAGGAACAGATCAATATTTCTATCTCTGTCTCCTTCTTCATTCTTCTCTCTCTAAAATAAATAATGAAATCCATGAGCCAGAAAAACAATATGGTCATGCTTCAGTAATGGGTGCAGTGGTCATACAGAAGTAAACTCAACTATCATGTAATCCTTTAACATCTGGGAACCATAGCATTTTATGGAGCTGTCTGGATGTCATCAGTGACATGAAAAAATTAATGGCTCAACCCCAAAATTACAAAGCTGATCTATTCATTCTCTTGCCCCGGGTAGTGACATTGGAAAGATTCAACTGCAAAACCAGCTCCCTTCCTGGAGAGGTGGGGGATGTGAAATGGGCTGCAGGATGTGCGTTCTGAGACCAGCAGGGGGAGCTGGTAGCCTGCACCTGAGAGCTTAGGGTTGTGGGCCAGGCAGGCTAGGAAAGCTCTCTGCTGGTTCTTGCACACTTGGGCAGGCAGTGTCCTCAATGAAGTGTGACTTGTTTGCATCTGGTGCCTCAGGTGTCGCATGATCACTGAACTCTGACTCACATATTTTTCTCATATTTTATCTTCTCCTTTTATGAAGTCATTTCTTTGGTCTAATTTGCAGGAAAAATAGGAAGGACATAACAAAATTAAATATTTTTTTTTGTATTTTTCTGAAGTTGGAAACGGGGAGGCAATCAGACAGACTCCCGCATGCGCCCGACCAGGATCTACCCAGCCTGCCTACCAGAGGGTAATGCTCTGCCCATCTGGGGCGTTGCTCTGTTGCAACCAGAGCCATTCTAACACCTGAGGCAGAGGCCACAGAGCCATCCTCAGCGCCCGGGCCAACTTTGCTCCAATGGAGCCTTGGCTGCGGGAGGGGAAGACAGAGAGAGAGAGGAAGGAGAGGGGGAGGGGTGGAGAAGCAGATGGGCGCTTCTCCTGTGTGCCCTGGCCGGGAATCGAACCCTGGACTCCTACATGCCAGGCTGATGCTCTATCACTGAGCCAACAAGCCAGGGCCTTAAATCTTCTTGAAGAAACACGACCCACAGTGCTCCGTGGGCAAAGGAGGAGACACCTAAGGAGGGATTTTCCCAGTGGCAACATTAGTCCTCAGCAAGCAGAGCTCTGGGCTCTCTGTCATGGCCCGGGTTCCTCCCCTCCCCTCCTCACTCCCTGCACAGGGAGTTTCCTGTGGTGGAAAGTGAACTGGTATAGGGGAAGGGCATTGCTTTCCCCTCCCACCAGCTGCACACAGCGGGGCTGTTCCATTAGCTGTGAGGGTGCTCAGCCTGCTTCAGGTTCCCTGGGCCAGAAGGTGCTGGGGCTGTCACTGCCATCCTCAGTGTTTAGGTGTACATAGATAATTTTATATACATGTATGTTTATACATATATAGGTGTGTGTGTGTATATATATATATAATACTAAATTATAATCAGTACCTAAGTTTTCTGAAGTAAACACTATACATAAATATGTAAGTGTTGACTTATGTATAAAATGGATTCACAAATGAACTTTAAAACATACATAAACACACATTCACATACAAATACTACATACAGACATACACAACTCATATCTGTCATGGGCAAGAAACTGTGACAGTGAAGAGATGCAAAGACTCAGCCTTCATAACGGATGCTAATTCAACCATGCGTACATTATTATTATTGTTATTGCTATTGTTGCTACAATATATTTTTAATTTGTGAAAGTCAAGAAAGCGCTTATTAAATGATTTTTGATAACTCAGTTATTTCAGTTTTTGTAACTTTCTAGCTATGTAATTTAGAAATAAAATTTTCTAATAAGGAATAGTTAAAAAATTTGCACAAATTAGGAAACAGAAGAAGTAACCCCTGAGTTATGATTTATTCCACTTATCAATGAGATCATACGGTTTTTGTCATTCTCTGTCAGACATATTTCAATTAGTTTATTGTTCAAAAATTCTATCTATCTATTTTTAGAAATGAAGAATATACATATATATTCATATATGTATTCATTTATTGAAGAACATTAGGTTGTTTCCTTATCTCGGCTTTTATAAGTAATGCTGCCATGAGCATGGGGGTGCATGCATTTTTTTTGAGCTAGTATTTTTTAGGACCAGATAAACACCCAGATTTGAAATAGCTGAATCATATGGTTGTGCATTTTTTAGGAATCAAACCATGGGTTTGTGAATAGACACAGTGACCTGGTGAGCTGCTGTAACTAGCTGGGAACCAGGCTCTTTGGCCATGAGAAGATGTGTGTTGAGTGACCAGCAGGAGGCGCTGTGTGACTTTCCTGAATTCCCACCACAGCTGGTAAGAACTATTCACTCAATAAAGCTAGGGCCTGAGGGCTGGGCTCTGTGCTCCCTGATGGGGACTAAGAAGCTGTTCTCACTACAAACTTGTAGTGTCCCCTGAGCTCAACTCTGTGTGGTCGCAGCAGGTGCTCCCTCTCAGGGCTCTCCCAAGGAGTGAAGCCACCTTCATCCTCCTCAGTGTGGGGTGTAAGCTGAGCTCAGCAACACGCTCAGGGAGGGGCTCGGTGGTCACTGAGGGACACACATTTGCATGGACAGCCCCTCCTCTGGCAGAGCGGGGAGAAGAAAAGGAGGCCTGGGGCAGCCCAGCCCCACTGTGGGCTCAGGGCTGTGAGCACCATGGCCTGGACCCCTCTCTTCCTCATGCTCCTCTCTCACTGCACAGGTGGGGACAGGCCTCCAGACACAGGGCAGCTGTCCATCCTGGATCAGCCACTTTTCTTCAGACCCTAAGGTACATTACCTTGGTCCTTGTCTGATGTGCCATTTGTGTTTGCAGGTTCCCTGTCCCAGCCTGTGCTGACTCAGCCGCCCTCCCTCTCTGCGTCTCTTGAGGCATCAGCCAGACTCACCTGCACCCTGAGCAGTGGTTTTGATGTTGGTGGGTACAGGATATACTGGCACCAGCAGCAGTCAGGGAGCGCACCTCATTATCTCCTGATTTTCAACTCAGACTCAGATAAGCACCAGGGCTCCAGGGTCCCCAGCCGCTTTTCAAGATCCAAAGATGACTTGGCCAATGAGGGCTCCTGCTCATCTCTGGGCTCCAGCCTGAGGACGAGGTGGACTATTACTGTGATATATGGGACGATGGTAGTAAGATTTACACAGAGCTCCAGAGTCAGGAGTAAGTGAGACTAAAAGCACGCAATGCTCTCCCTGCTTGTGGTTGTTAACTTTGTTCTGCCTGGGACCAAGGGTAATGCAGGGTGAAATCTATTGTCACCTCTTCAGTCAACCTCTTTGCACCCATAGTGTGCAAACACTTTCTCTTTTTCCTTAGTCAGAATGTTTATTCATTTGTTGCTAACACTTTCTCACCCTGACCATGTGCACAGAGACATCACCAGGTCTTAGGGCTGTGCTCCTCCCCTTGGGGTTGATGGGTGAGGAAGGAGATGTCTTATGTTACCCATGCTCAATGCAGGGTCACAGTCTGACTCACCACTGTGGGTGGTCTGAGTGATTCTGGTCAGTCACTATGTCAAGCTTTCCCCTCGCTCATCTCCCAGGGAACAGCTCCAAAGGTTATGTCACCTCTCTTGTACATGTGCTCATTGTGACCCATCTGTGGGGACCATCATTCTCCTCCTGAGGCTCAAAGAAAGTAGGTCTCTGGCTCAAAGGATGCTGAGAAAAAAAGAGTCTTTTCAAGAATGAGATGTGACTGTGTGTGACCTCCTTCTGCACAAGGGACACCAGTGTCAGCTTCCTCACACCCATGCAGGTTTTGTGAGGGTTCCCTCTCTTCCCCATCACAACATGATCTGAAGCTTATGTCAAGATGTCGAGGGAGCTGGGGACATTTAAAATTTTGGAACATCAAGTGATGGAGATCCACCTCACAAAGCTTTGAAGAAGGATCATGAAATTGTGGGAAGTTGTAGGGTCCCAACTCTGGAGACACTCTAGGTCCTCTCTCCTCACTTTTCTCTCTGCACAGGTGAAGGGCTGAGGGCATTCTGGAAATGGTCATCTAGGACAGAGTCCCTGTCCCTCTTCTCCTGGCCCTAGTACCGGGTCTGCCGTCTGTCTGCAGGTGACTCCCGAGTCTCTCTCAGGGTGCCCTGCCTGAGCTGGGTCGGACTGCCATCTGTGCCTCCCCCAAGGCCCTAACTCCCCGGGTCTCCAAGTGCCATGGACGTGGATCCATCATGGCCACACATCTCCTCGGAGCCGCCGCTGAGTCTCCTTCTCCAGGTCTCACCATGTCCTCTAGCCCACTTTATTTATTAAAGACACATAATATCAGGTGTGAGTACTTGTCTGGAAAGACAATCCCATATCCATCCTGCTGCCCCTGGTCCCACCCCGTCTGCTTCTCAGGAGGCTCAGGGGAGGGTAGAAGAGCCATGGTTTTTACCGAAACCTTTCCTGTAATTTTCCCAGTAAAGCCAGATGGGGGACACAACATGACATTGGGGTGCTGGCTTTTGCACATGGTGCCAGATGAGGATGATCACCCCTCGTGAATCTGGGGACTGGGTGGAATCTTACATTTGACCCCTCTGAAGAATGAGAGACAATTCAGGAATTAACAGTCATTCACCGTCGTCTGTCCACCCAGCAATTAGTTACCATTATTCTCCTTTTATGTTTACATCTTTACCTATTTTGTGCATTTTAAATAAATAAAGCTAAACATAATCTTGTGTGAATATTTACTTCATTTAGTGCTTTCACACAATAAATTTCAGTTCACCATGTTGTGGATGGATATTGCCTCTGATATGAGCACACACTAACATTGGAATATATGCTTTCTCATATGTGCCTTAACCTCGGGCCTTCAGCAGACTGAATAACCCCTTGCTCGAGCCAGAGATCTTGGGTCCAAGCTGGTGAGCTCTGCTCAAACCAGATGTGCCTGCACTCAAGCTGGTGACCTCGGGGTCTTGAACCCCGGTCCTCCGCATCCCAGTCCGACGCTCTATCCACTGTGAACTGCCTGGTCATGTGACACTGTTGTTTTGACGAATACTTTCCAGCTAATTCTGAGAGATGCGTTATAAGTAAAATGAAATTAAGAACATTGACAGGGAAGGAGGGTGTAGGACTGGTGTCATATTCCAGGGCAAGAAGGCAATGTCCAAGCTCAGGATAGAGTGATGAGGAGCACACAGAAGAGTCAAGATCTGTTTTTGTTGTAGAATCAGCAGAATGAAGGGTTGTTGGAGATTTGGGTGTGTTTTTGTTGTAGAATAAGCAGAATGAGGGGTTGTTGGAGATTTGGGTGAGGAAGGTGGATGTCTCTAGCATGACTCCGTGTCTATGACTGGGATCAGGGAGTATGGTTACAGCACCAATGACAGCAACCCTGTAACCGTGTCTTCATCCCTCATCTCCCGTGTGTTAGAGAGGGCGAATGGGCATTTTATATCTTAACACAATTTTTTAAAGACTTTATTTATTCAATTTTCAGAGAGGGAAAGAGAAAGAGAGATAGAGAGAGAAAGAAGGGGGAGGAGCATCAACTCCCATATGTGCCTTGCCCAGGCAAGCCCAGGGTTCGAACCGGTGACCTCAGTGTTCCAGGTCGACGCTTTATCCCACTTCGTCAGTATAGGTCAGGCTTGAATGGTCATTTAAAAAATATGTTTAATAAGTTATTTATATTTTCATCCAAAAATACTTTTTTCTGACTACTAAGTGTCAGCACTCTCCACGGTTTGGGTTCCAGAGCCAGGAAACCTGATTGTAAATGTCATGACATCCAGTGGGTTTTAGTCTGATTCAGTGCTATAGACACTGATTTGATTTCATTTGTAAATCATATAGGTGAACATATGGAGTTCTAACAACAAAGAGTATAGAAGTCTGAAGTTGAAATGCAAGAGTTTGGCTAGAAAGGTGTGTATAATTGATTATAGTTCATGAACACCATTGAGACTACATGTGTGAATTAGGTCTCTGGGAAAAGTAAATATTAATATTCATAAAGCAATTAGAATGATATCCACCATAGCAGATCCCACAGGAGGATGTGTAGAATATTAAAAGTGGTTGACTTGTGAGTAGTTAGTGGGCTGAGGCAGGAATTCTGGAACTCTGTGTCATTTTCCTTATCACTGTCCTTGCCACTCCCACCTGTCTGCACCTCCTAGTCCCAGCAGCACCGTGCAGCCCACCCTGACCTGTGTGGAGACCCGTTCCCCTGGTGTCCAATCTAGGGCTCTGGGTTCCAGTTGCATCTGGGTGGGTGTCCTTGCTCAGCTTCCTCAGGGCAAAGGGGCCACAGAGAAGCAGTTCTCTCTAAATAATACAGATTTGTTTTGGGAAAATTTACTGGGCATTTGTATTTATGGATCCTGCTTACTTAAATTTAAAGATAAGGATAACAAATGAAGAGGGTTATGGACACCTGTCTTCTAGGAGGGAATTGAAATGTGATGGGTGGGGTCTGGTTTCCCAGTCACCACCCCCTTGCACAGAGAGGGTGTATAGGGGTGTCAATATAGTCTCCCTTTCTCTCACTGGGTGCAGGTCACACTGCTTCTGGGTCATTAGTCACCTAATGGCCCTTCTAAGGATAATGATCTAAACACTAGAGGAGCACAGGATGACTTCATGCTGAGTGAATGTATTTGAAGTAAGGAGTGAGGTGTGGGCAAACCTGCAGCACAGTAAGGAGCCCCTGAATGATGAGAAGTCCCTACCCATTGGGGGTGGGTGATGTGTAAGGAGGGGCTGAAGACCAGAGTCTCAGTCCCTCTCTGCTCAGCTCCTGCCTCTCCTTCCCAGTTACAAGTGAGTCTGCACTCTCAGACAGCAGGGGGCGCTGTGGGCTTGTCCCAGAGGGAGGGCTGAGGGGGTTCAGTTGGGAAACAAGCCTTAGGGCCCTAACCTTTTTTCTCTGCTCTGTGCTCCCTGGGACCAGCAGCTGTGACTTCCCAGTGCCCAAAGATGCTCCTCATACTCAGCTTTCAGCAAATTATAGCCTGGAAACACCCAAGAGAGGTAAAAAAAAATTTTTTTTCTAATAAATAAATTTTTATTTTAATGGGTGACATCAATAAATCAGGGTACATATATTCAAAGAAAATATTTTCAGGTTATCTTGTCATTTAGTTCTGTTGCATACCCATCACCCAAAGAGAGATCATCCTCCGTCACCCTCTATCCAGTTTTCTTTGTACCCCTCCCCCTCCCTCTCCCCCTCCCCCTCTACCTCCCACCCCCCGTAACCACCACGCTCCTGTCCATGTCTCTTAGTCTCGCTTTATGTCCCACCAATGTATGGAATCCTGCAGTTCTTGTTTTTTTCTCTCTCACTTATTTCACTCCGCATAATGTTATCAAGATTCCACCATCCTGCTGTAAGTGATCTGATGTCATCATTTCTTCTTGCTGAATAGTATACCATGGTGTATATGTGTCCCATCTTCTCTATCCAGTCTTCTATTTTTTTTACAGTGATTAAAAGCCTTTAAGCAAACTCTTGGCCAATACGGCAAGAATACATAAAAGAGTAGTGTCCTCAACATGTTCACCAAGTCCAAGTTGGCCCCAACACCATGCCAAATCCCTGAAAAATGCAACCCAACCACAGTTCAGTCTGTTAGGAGCTGTCACAGGGAGCAGGAGTCCAGGAAAAGTCCACATCCAGGAAAAGTCCGCATGGCACTGGAATTGTTGTCACCATTCTATACTTTGCAGCTCATGTCCAAGTCCCAACGACTGCTGCTTCTAGCTGGTAATGGTTCAGGTAGACTGGAAAGAGAGGTAAAAATATGCATGAGGGTTCCTCCCTGCCCTCCCCTGAGGGGACAAGATAAGAGAGACTGTGTGCAGTTCTCTCACATGTGGGGCTCAGAAGCAGAGAGTGGGCATCTCCACCATGGCCTGAACCCCTCTCCTCCTCGCCCTCCTCGCTACTGCTCAGGTGATGGACTGAGGGTGGGGTGGGAGTGATGATGGGGGACACATTTTTTCCTTATTTAATGAGAACAAGCTGTGAGAAATAACCCCAGTCTCACGTCTCTGTGTGTCTACAACTCTGTTGCAGGGTCCTGGGCGCAGTCTGGGCTGAGGCAGGAAGCCTCGGTGTCAGGGTCTGTGGGACAGAAGGTCACTCTCTCCTGCACTGGGAGCTTCACTAATGTTGGAATATATGGTGCAGCCTGGTACCAACAGCTCCCTGGTGCTGCCCCCAAAACTGTGATGATTGGAAGCTCTAGGCCCTCGGGGATCCCAGATCGGTTTTCTGGCTCCAAATCCGGAAACACAGCCTCTCTGACCATCACCGGCCTCCAGCCTGAGGACGAGGCCGACTATTACTGCTCAGCATACGATGCTACCACTGGTGGTACCACAGTGATTCAGACCCATGTGAAACTCAGACCAAAACCTGCCCCTGTTCTTCGTGATCTCTCCTGAGACTGTGATAAACAACAGAGAGGGTGACTGTAGCAGGTGGAGAGTGTCAGAGGCCCACTTTACAAGTACAGATGAACTTTAAAGGGCCAATGATGCTCACATGCTCTTTTTAACAGGTTTGTGAAATTACAAGATACATATGTTAAAGTTATTTGTTTAAAGCATATATTTAATTGTAATGAATATAGTTATTGCATTTTGCACTATTGCCAAAGTATAATTTTAGAACATTTCATTGTCTCTCAAAGAAATTTCCACCCATTTGCAAATCAATCCTCGTCCACTCTGCTCAGTCCTAGGTAACTGCTGATCCTCTTCTCCTCTGTATAGATTTCCCTCGTGAGGACATTTCATTAGGTCAGATGCAAAGGGTTGGGGGATTTTATGACTATTCTATTTTACTTAATTGTTTTTGGGTTTTTTTCTGTATTTTTCTAAAGCTGGAAATGGGGAGAGACAGACAGACTCCCGCATGCGCCCGACCGAGATCCACCCGGCACGCCCACCAGGGGGCGACGCTCTGCCCACCAGTGGGCGATGCTCTGCCCCTCCGGGGCGTCGCTCTGTCGTGACCAGAGCCACTCTAGCGCCTGGGGCAGAGGCCAAGGAGCCATCTCCAGCGCCTGGGCCATCTTTGCTCTAATGGAACCTCGCTGCGAGAGGGGAAGAGAGAGACAGAGAGGAAGGAGAAGGGGAGGGGTGGAGAAGCAGATGGGCGCTTCTCCTGTGTGCCCTGGCCCGGAATCAAACCCCAGACTTCTGCACGCCAGGCCAATGCTCTACCACTGAGCCAACCGGCCAGGGCCTACTTAATTGGTTTGTATCTTGTTTTTTATATCCATCAATGTTGTGATATGGTGAGTCATTCATTTGTATGGCCATGTAACACTGCATTGTATGAACACAGTTCAGTTTGCCCATCTATCCATCTGCCCATCCACTCACTGACATTGGGTTGTTTTCTGTTTGTTTGTTTGTTTTGGTTTGGGTTTGGGTTAGACAGACAGACAGACAGAAAGGGAGCGAGATGAGAAGCTTCAACACATAGTTGCAGCACTTTAGTTGTTCATTGATTGCTTCTCATACTTGCCTTGAACAGGGGATTCTAGCTGAGCCAGTGATCCCTTTGTCAAGCCAGTGATCTGTCCTTAAGATAGCAACCTTGGGATTCAGTCCAGGGACCTTTGGGCTCAAGACAAGGACCATGGGGTTATGTTTATGATCCTGTGCTCAGGCCAGCAACCTTTGGGTTTTGACTGTGAGTCCTCAGACTCCTAGGCCGACGTTTCATTCACTATGTCCCACCACGTCACGCGACATTGGATCCATTGTCATCTTTTGACAGTTGTGCATAGTGCTGCTTGAAACATGCATGCATTTTCTTGGGACATTTGTGTGCAAGTTTTGTTTTTTATTTAATTTTGCAAATTGAGGTTTTCAATTGTTGGATCAAAATATTGTTGGATTGGGATTTATGTGTCATTATGGTAATGGCACATTATATTTTTTGAGGAACTATAAGGTATTTTTCAATATGACTGCACAGAATAAATTTCTACCAACAATGTATAAAGATTCCATTTCCACCATGCCTTCACGAACAATAGATATTACTTTTCATTTTGATCACAGCCCTTCTTGTCTGGGTGGAACGATATCTCACTGCAGGGTGACTTGCATTGTCCCTCATTGTCAGGGATGTTAGCCTGTCATGTGCTATATCATTGTCCTCCTGTGATAAAAAAAAAGGAGGCTCTGTGGGAGCCCATGGATCACTGACTTTACGAATCTATAAACTGAATGCTGAGATCACACACTCAGCCTGTGCTCAGCTCTACACAGCAGAATATTTGTGTTCAGAAATATAATTGCTCTCAGAGACAATGGAACGAGTAGTATGAGGCCACAATTCCATGGGATGACCAGAGACAAGGATGTACTATGGACACGAGCTGGGATGGGCATGCTTCTTCTCTGGAACTGTTGTAAAGTCTGGTTTCTGACCGTGTTTGTCCCTTCGTCACTGATCCAGGAGAACTCCCGGCCACTGTACATCTTCTGAGGGCTCAGCTGAGGTCCTTCCACTGGGAAACACAGCCCAAAGGGAACCTGACTGTGGCCCCTTCTTACACAGCACCGTTTTCACCGTCCTCACGGCCCACACGCACTCTGACAGCCACATGACGAAGATTGCATGAGGACGTTCTAGGACATAATTAAAATTTCAAAAATTGTGATGGGGGGAAGACCCGTAATTGTGAGAAAATCAATTTGTGTTGATTAAGCCTCTAGTAGTCTTTCCTTGTTATGGAAACCCAAGTTGACTAACACAGAGGTACGCAGCTTGGATGTGGATCAGGGCAGCCTGGCGTCCCTGTTGTAACCACCAAGCTTCACCCGTAGGTACTGAAGGCATCTTAGCACCTTATTGAGACTTTCTCCTGTGGTCATCTGAGAATAGCAACTTACTCTATAATTTAATGTATGGCCATGCATCACGGGAAATAATTTCTAAGACTGTCAGGGTTTATGTCCCTCACTTCAGGAAACAGAAACCTGACCCATTAGGATTAGCCTGTATCCGTGACTACCCGCATTTCCACGACACCCAGGGGTCAGCAGAAAAATGTGAACTGACCAGTGTTGTTAGTAAGTTTTATAAAATTAAGAGGTTTTTGACAAGTTTGCTCACTGCATTGTCCTGAGTACCTTAAGCAGTGTCTGGCACGTGGGAGAGTACATTAAGTACACTTTAAATGAATAATGGCAGCAATATTATTTTCCTGAGCCTGTGATTTTCAACCAGTGTGCTGCAAGAACATCTAAAACATGCACTGACTATTGAGTCAGGAGTATTGACCCCTTTTCCCTCAGACTGTCAAACAAAAAAAATCACAACAGTCGATGCAACAGTGGCTGTGCAGTGTGAATGAATCAAAATTATACCTTTTTTATTCATCAGAGCAGTCAGAAATATATCTTTTGGTGTGTTGCAGCATTTTAGTACTTAGTTTTTCAGTGCCGTGTGACGGGAAAGGTAACAGAGAGAGGGGCCGTGCATACCTTTGCATACATGGCCGAGAACACAAGTGTCTTTTCCAGTGATCTCACAATAGTCTGGTTACAAGAAGGAGAAAGTCCCCTTCTGGGGTAGTGGGTCTCTAACGCCTCTCTCACACCTGCTGATCTCCCTCAGTAATGGCTCCTAACCTCAGTTCATGGGCTCTTCCAGGCAGCCGTGTTGGGTAGAATGGACCAGCACTGCTTTATCTGCATTGTGTTTAGATTATAAGTTTGTGTTCTATTTCTGGTTTCCTGTTTACCATGGTGATACAGAGCATCTTTTTTTTTTTAAAACACAAATACAGTTAAATAAACAAGGTTTATTTAAAGAAAGTTGTTAAATGAATACGAGTTCAGGTGACATCTGGAAATGGAGGAAGTAATGGCTTGACCGTGGTTAGCATTGGACAAACAGCTCTATAATGGGGAGAGGAGAGTGGGGATCTATGGGGTGGGTCTAAGTTGCTCTACATGCTCCATTTCTCACAAAAGGCGTCTGAGAATGTTTCCTTTCTTTTCTTTTTTTAAAATAATTTTTAGTGAATTTATTGGGTGACATTGGTGAGCAAAAGTATGTAGATTTCAAGTGCCCATTTCTATAACACAGCATCTGTACACTGTCTTGTGTGTTCACCATTCAAAGTCAAGTCTCTTTCCATCATCATTGTCCCCCTGAGGCTCTTCTTCCCTCATCCATCCTTCCCTCCTGAAGTCAGTACACCGACCACATCAGATGCTCCCAGGACACAGAGTATCAGGAACTCTCATTTATGCTCCAGTAAATCAAATGCCACCGTCACTGTGGGAGACACTTTACCAGTTTCTTACAAAGCTAAACCTACTCTTATGTGATACATACAGTACAGATATTGCACGCCTAGGCATTTTCTGAA
Source organism: Saccopteryx leptura (assembly GCF_036850995.1). Classification (NCBI taxonomy): domain Eukaryota; kingdom Metazoa; phylum Chordata; class Mammalia; order Chiroptera; family Emballonuridae; genus Saccopteryx; species Saccopteryx leptura. Next base: position 385,152,624 of record NC_089504.1, on the reverse strand, counting down.
ATAAGCCACTCTTGTCCAGGTGGAGTCTACCAACTCCATGCCTGCCCGTGCTCCTGGCAATATTTGATTCTCATTCTTTGAACCCTGACACCTGAAAGAAGCTGGGTGTTATTTTTTTCTGAGATGACATTCTGAGGAGCTTCGGACCTCCAGGCCCTGGGAGCTCTGCTCCTGAATGGGCATGGCTCTGAGGCCTGTCTCCTGGTCACGTCCTCTACTTTAACCCTATGGTCCGTTCTTCTTTCCCTGTGGGTTCTCCTGTTGGAAGGATATAAAATAAATATTACTTGATATGGACGTGGACCTTATTAATCCAATCCCCATTAAATCCATAGAGCTCTTAACAAATGAACTTGAGCCTGGTAATGTAGATTGGAGAACAAACAGAAAATAAATAAATCTTACAATGGAGACAGAATCTCTAAAATGGGTACAGTTCCTAGCATAATAATATTTAAATTAATTTTTCTACTGAGAAATTGCACAAATGGACAAAACTATTTTAAATTCCTCAAGAGTTAGAAGAAAGGAAGTCTTGTCAGTATGACATTTAAAGGGAATGAGAACCTGCAGAAGCATCAAGAACACAGACATTTGTTCCCTTATGGCGCTATGTTCTCATGGCAAAGGACACATAAAAAAAAAGTCAGGACACATCCATGGGTCCTGGGAACCTAAAAGAATTCCTCACGACAACAACAACAAACAAGAGCAATAATAACTATATATTTCAACCTGTAAGGATCATCCAAGTGAAATTATTGCCAGGAATGAACTATTGAGATTAATGGATAATTTTCAGACTAAGCCTTGGCTCAGTGTGGTCATGGCCCTGGTTGGATAGCTGGGTTAGTTAGAGCATTGTCCAGATATGCAAGGGTGTGTGCTTAATCCCTAGTCAGGGCACATACAGGAACGGATTGATGTTTCTGTCTCTTACTCTTGTCATTCTTCTCTCTCTAAAATAAATAATGAAAAATGTCCATGAGCAAAAAAAGAAAAAAAAAAGCAATCACGGACTAGTAATGAGTGAGGGGTCACGCAGAAGTAAACAGAAGCATCAGGTAATCCTTTAATTTCTGGTAACAGCATTTTATGGAGTGGCATAGACATCATTCATGACCTTGAAAAATTAATGGCTCAACCCCAACATCACAGAGGGGATCTGCTCCTTCTACTGCCCTGGGTAGTGAGTGACATTGGAAAGATTCAACTACAAAACCAGAGCTCTTCCAGGAGAACTGGGTGGTATGAAATGGGCTGCAGGATGTGCATTCTGTAACCAGCAGGGGGCGTCGGTGGACTGTGCCTGGGAGCTCAGGGTTGTGGGCCAGGCAGGCTAGGAATGTTCTCTACTGGCTCTTGCCCACTTGGGCAGGCAGTGTCCTCACTGAGGTGTGACTTGTCTGCACCTGTGGGCCCAAGATAGGCACATGAGCTGTCGGTTCTGACTCAAACTTACCTCATATCTCAGCCCCTCCCCACATGATTTCAATTGCACAAGCCTGATTTACAGCTCAAAATAGAGAGAAAACAACATAACAAAAGTATGTTTGCAGAACAGGGCCTACAGTGGTATGTGTACACAAGACAGCAGACCTTGAAGTAGGGATTTTTTTTAACGCCAACCATTAAGCCTCAGCAAACGGAATTCTGGGGGTTCACGAGCATGGTTGATATTTCCTCTTACCTTGTTTCTCCCTGAACAGAGTCTCCTTTACAGGAAAGAGACGGAATAGAAGGAGTGGGCGTTTGTACTCTTTAGCGCCATCATGTGGCACCGGTGCTCATCACCCAGGATGTCTGCCTCAGTCTAACCAGCTTCGGGGGCCGGGTCAGATGCTTCTGGCTCTGCCATCCACAGTGTGGAAGTCTTTGTTTACATGTTTTGGAAAGTATTTACTAAAATGTATCCTAAACTCATTCTCTCCTTCTAACAAATCAAAGGATCCCAACCCAACAGGGACAGTATCAGGATTGAAGATTAGAAGCCAGTCTCATTTATAATCATAACTGATAGTTGCACTGACTACTCAGAAAATGAGCGAGGGGGAGGCCTGAGGACGGGGTCATGACAACATTCCCGCAGATGATGAGACTCAATGCGCACAGTGCTCTGTGCTCAGGAGGAAGCGAGACCCATAAACCCCCTCTGAGCTGGCAATGATTGTACTGTGACTGTTGTCACCTCTGTCACCAGCATGTGGTGATCTGATGTCCTTCCACGTGTCTGTTTATTTAAGACTGTTCCCTTCTCTGTCCCCATCTAGCTGTTCTTAGTGGCACCTGCACTGCCCGGTCATGACCACACAGGACGGAGCTCCTTGGACAGGGCACAGCGTGTGTCCAGACAGACACCAGTGGACAGAGGAGGCTGATCCCACCCATGTCAGGAGCAAAGACTAAAAGATTGCACATGACTGGACACAGCAGCTTCAGTCTCACCTGTGTTTCTTGCAACTGGAGATGAGCGAGTGGAGAAAAGAAGTGATTTAAACTGGGACATCTGGACTGTGAAAAACTGAGGAGAAAATAGTCTTCATTTTTGGAAGTGAAATGGATGAGTACTTAATGTCTGTGTGTGTTTTGCTGATCAACCTGAAACACAAAGGCTCTGAGGCCCCTTAGGAGTGAGAGGGGCACCCTTATCCCCACAACCCCTTTGTCTACAATCGCAGTGGGCCTGGGTTCTTCTGTGACGTCACAAGGGGCTTAAGAAAAGAGGATCCGGACAGCAGTGCTCCTCTACTGGAGGGCCAGGTATTTGTGGCACCGGTGCTCATCACCCAGGATGTCTGCCTCCGTCTAACCAGCTTCGGGGGCCGGGTCAGATGCTTCTGGCTCTGCCATCCACAGTGTCAAAGTCTTTGTTTACATGTTTTGGAAAGTATTTACTAAAATGTATCCTAAACTCATTCTCTCCTTCTAACAAATCAAAGGATCCCAACCCAACCGGGACAGTATCAGGATTGAAGATTAGAAGCCAGTCTCAGAGAGGACAGGACGGGCTAGGACCTGAAAGCAGAGTGGGACAGTGTGTGACAATCCTGAGGTTGCTCCAACCAAATGACAGCTCCCTCAGGGCCACCTGGAAGCTTGGCCATCAGTGTGCTCACTGGGTAAGCTGTCCCGCCAGGACCCATGCTGATCAATAGCCACGTGCCTCTACCCTTGGTTCACCTGCTTCTCCTCTTTCCCCTTCTGGTCTGCGAGGACCCCGGCCACAAAGTCCAGGAACAGACAGTGTGGAGATGGCAGATACACGTCGTCAGAGGCTCTATCTCTTAGGTCTCAATTGGCCATTTACCAGCATCAGCCGCAAATGACCTCCCCCTTTCTCTTTCATTTGCACCGGCCCTGACCCCTGACATGAGTGAGCGCTCTCCCCCCTTTGCCGGGAGAATCACCTGACTCTCCCACTGATCCCAACTCACATACCTCAGATTTGTTCAGGCTACTGGGGACAGCTCCCTCTGTATCCCCAACTTGCGCTCAGGCACTGCTGCCATTAGTGTGTTCATGTGTCACCCGTTACCTTTTACCACACGTAGGGTGGGGTGCCTGGCACAGCAGACATGTTAGGAGCTTCAGTGGTATAGTGGAGAGAGATTGAGAATTTGAAAACAAAATTACATTTTTCCATTGAGATAAAAGGCCAAATGTTAAAGCATCCCTGTGCCCATGGAGACTTAGAAAAGTTCTTTCTCCCCTCACAATCTAGATGTAGAAAAGACTCCTGTGAAAATACCCCTCTGCCTGGTGTGCTCAGGGACATCAAGTGGCTGGAGGATGTGCCCGGTGGCCAGTAGGGGGAGCAATGCCAGACTGCGGGTGATCCACTCAGGGGCTCTAGGGCAGTTGGATACACTCTGTGCTCATTGATGGGTGACTTTCCTGGCCTTGTGAAATCCTCAGCACACTATGAGGTCCGGGGTGTGGCTCTCTCAGCAGATGGTTTTAAATTGCTGTCATCTACTTGTTCTCTGTGGGATCTTTGGCCAAATCTTATACATGTTGGAGCTGATAGACAATAAGGACCCAGAATGCATTTCTGAGGAGAAAGTGGGCTGCTGGGAAAGTCTGTGTAGAAAATAAGAATGAGCCCTGGCCGGTTGGCTCAGCGGTAGAGCGTCGGCCTAGCGTGTGGAGGACCCGGGTTCGATTCCCGGCCAGGGCACACAGGAGAAGTGCCCATTTGCTTCTCCACCCCTCCGCTGCGCTTTCCTCTCTGTCTCTCTCTTCCCCTCCCGCAGCCAAGGCTCCATTGGAGCAAAGATGTCCCGGGCGCTGGGGATGGCTCCTTGGCCTCTGCCCCAGGCGCTAGAGTGGCTCTGGTCGCAACATGGCAACGCCCAGGATGGGCAGAGCATCGCCCCCTGGTGGGCAGAGCGTCGCCCCTGGTGGGTGTGCCGGGTGGATCCCGGTCGGGCGCATGCGGGAGTCTGTCTGACTGTCTCTCCCTGTTTCCAGCTTCAGAAAAATGAAAAAAAAAAAAAAAAATAAGAATGAGCTTATTGTCGGATTTCCCCTGTGGGACTCAGGACACAGAGCTTCGAGCTGTCTTTCCATGTTCGTCAGACTTAGGGAAAGGAGCACTGGGGCTCGGACAGGGTCTGACCTCCCAGGTCCATGCAGAGCAGGTCCTGTGACACCAGACTCACATCCTCACATCCTTCTGTGTAGCATGTAGTTCCCTTGGGCAGAAGCTCCCCCGTCTGCAATGGGAGCCTCTGGCTCTGTGACAGAAGCCCCATGAATGTGATGCAGCCCATGTGAATGGGAGATTGTGACATCGGATTGGGCTATGCCTCAGGTCTCTCAACATGCTCTTATTCCCTGGGAAGAGGGCCGAGGTCACCTCTCGCTCCTCTTGTTCCACCCATTACGTCTCCATCACCCATTGTCACTAATACTTGTCGCAGGAAGGTCCCTGCTGTCACTTCTGCACCAGCACCAGACTGTCATACATTCCATTTGCATCTTCAAGAATGTCTACTTGGTTGTTACCCTCAAAGCTAAGACCTAAACATAGATTTCTCTTGTTTAATTTTATTTTTTAATACTTGCATAATAATGGAAATAAAGGTGACCTTAGCCTGTTCCTGATAGCTGTGTAAATGCCCTTTCTGCATTTGATTAACTAAGATGTTGCATTTAGTACAAAGTTATGCATGTGTGTGAGTGTTTATTACCATATTATAAATGCACCTTTTCCTCTTTATATGGCTTTTTAGAGTTGGTGTTAATATTCTGAAATGCTTTTTCCACATCAATAGAGAAAGTATGAGCATATTTATTGCTGTATTAATACATTGTGTTATATAAAAATATTTCTTAATATAACTCAAAACTTGCATCATTGCAATAAATCACACTTTGTAAGAGTGTATAACGGAATTTATCTGATACTGGGCTATAGGTTAATATTTTATTTAAAATATTTGTAGCAATATTTAATGTTATTGGACTGTAATTTCTGTTTTTGTATAATTTATATGTCAAGTAACTCTATCAATATTTTGACAAAAACTATGACGGCCTACCTACTTTTAAATATGATGGAAAATATAGAGCAATTAAATGGGACCTGTCTGATCTCTGAAGGATTGGTCGTATTTCCTTGTGAATTATCTGTATCTCATGCTGTTCAGTAGAGTAGTTTCATCTCATTTTAACTTTTATACTAAAATTCCTCTGTTTCTTTATTTCTTCCAAAGCCAAATTTGTGTCTTCCAATGAAAGTGTGCATTTTATCTATTTTTTTATTTTTTTTTGCATTTTTATGAAGCTGGAAACGGGGAGAGACAGTCAGACAGACTCCCGCATACGCCTGACCAGGATCCACCCGGCACACCCACCAGGGGCGATGCTCTGCCCCTCCGAGGCGTCGCTCTGCTGTGACCAGAGCCACTCTAGCGCCTGGGGCAGAGGCCAAGGAGCCATCCCCAGCGCCCAGGCCATCTTTGCTCCAATGGAGCCTTGGCTGCGGGAGGGGAAGAGAGAGAGAGGAAGGAGGGGGGAGGTGGAGAAGCAAATGGGCGCTTCTCCTATGTGCCCTGGCCGGGAATCGAACCCAGGTTCTCCGCACACCTGGCCGATGCTCCACTGCTGAGCCAACCAGCCAGGGCCCATTTTACCTATTTTTAAAGAGGTTATCTTTTTATTTTTTTATAAATTTTACATTTTTAGATATTTGCCAGGTGGGGGAACTGTTGGGGAGCCCTGTGGTCCTTACACAGCTGCTCACTGAGGACCATTTACTTGAACAAATCTGGGGCTCACAGAATAGGCCCTGTGCTCACTGATGGAGACACAGCAGTTGTGTCCTCTCTGTCCTGGCAGAGTTCACTGAGCAGGGACCTTTGTGTGGTCTCAGCAGGTGCTTCCTCCCAGGGCTTTCTAGAGAGTGAAGTCACCCTCCATGCTCCTCACTGTGGGGTGTGAGCTGAGCTCAGCCCCAGGGCTCAGGGAAGGGCTGGGTGTCACTGAGGGACACACATTTGCATGGACAGCCCCTCCTCTGGCAGAGGAGGGAGAAGAAAAGGAGGCCTGGGGCAGCCCAGCCCCACTGTGGGCTCAGGGCTGTGAGCACCATGGCCTGGACCCCTCTCCTCCTCGTGCTCCTCTCTCACTGTGCAGGTAGGGACAGTCCTCCTAGACACAGGGCAGCCGTCCAACCTGTATCAGCCACTTCGGTTCAGACTCTGAGAAACTTTACTTCAGTTTTTGTTCCATGTGCCATTTGTGTTTGCAGGTTCCCTGTCCCAGCCTGTGGTGACTCAGCCGCCCTCCCTCTCTGCGTCTCCTGGAGGATCAGCCAGATTCACCTGTACCCTGAGCAGTGGCTTCAGTGTTGGTGACTACTACATACACTGGTACCAGTGGAAGCCAGGGAGCCCTCTCCGGTATCTCCTGAGGTTCTACTCAGACTCAGATAAGCATCAGGGTTCCGGGGTCCCCAGCCGCTTCTCTGGATCCAAAGACACCTCGTCCAATGCAGGGCTCCTGCTCATCTCTGGACCTCAGCCTGAGGATGAGGCAGACTATTACTGTCAGATCAGGCACAGTGGTGCTTCCACAGTGACACACACCAATGGGGAAGTGGGACATAAAGGTCAACCTCCACAGCCTTGATTAATGACAAATTAGCATTAAAAAAAACAACTTCTACGTGCAAAGTATATTTGAAAGAAATTTCTGGTTTAGAATATCTACTACCAAGTTTTTATTCCATATTTATGAAGTCTAAGGGAAATGATACCAATACTAAAAATAGATTATTCATTATGTCACTAAAATTTTGCCTATTATCTATGTGTTATAAAACCTGAGTTTCTGGGACTGCTGCTCTTCTCTCGGAATAAGAAAATGACTTTTTTTTTTTCCAGAACCCGGGGACCATCCCAGCAGGGGGACATTCTCCACAGCCTGGGCTCTGCCTCTCAGGAGTCAGACCAGTGACCTTCTCTCCTCCCAAGCACCTGTGCACAGGCAGCAGAAGAGCTCTGAGTACCCTGACGAGGCACCAAGATGTGAGGTCCCGGGTGGCGACTCTGGATCGAGAGGACTTCCAGCACAGAACTGGTGCATCCTTTGCTGGGCACCTGCGCCTGCTGTTCAATCAGGAGAGAGGGGGTTACCAAGTGAGAAATTTGTGAACTGTAGCCAAGAAATATTTTTTAGGTGTCTCAGTAGGGTGAGAATGCTCTGCCTTTGCTGAGGAAATGTGGAACCCACTCCAGGGAAGAGGGTCAGTTTGGTCCAAGGATGAGACGCTCTTATAGCCGACAGCGGTCAGTGCTGAGGGACTCCCAACAGGGGGCTTCCTGAGCCCCGAGGCTCTGACTGTGTCCCGCCCTCTCACCCCACAGGAGCTTTCCAATAATCTGGGGTGATGGTGGGCTTTGGAACCACAGTAGCAGGGACTCCCTAGAGTCTGTCACTACCCCAGTGAAGCCAAATGGACCAGTGCCCGAGGTCACCTTCTCCTGAGCATGGAGCAGCAAAAACAGTGAGCATACAGCCAGCACACCCCCCTACCTGTGACCTAGGACAAAGGTGCCTGACAGTCAGGGGTCCAGCCCTCTTCTGTGGCTCCTGGTTGTGATCAACATGGCCTTGTTGACCACCTTTGACCTCTAGCATGATGAGGAGGCTGACTATCACTGTCACTTAGATAGATACAACCTCATGTTCAGAGAACACCTGTGCCAAGGGAAAGAGAGTTAATCATAGCCCTCTTCTCTCCAAAGGCCCATTTTTCCTCTGTCCTTGATTGTGACCATTACCAGAGGCAGATTAAGGTTGGTTGAGGTCCCGGGCACAAAAGAAAATATTGGACCCCTCACATTACAAAAAAGTGTAAAGTTGAGGTTTTGCGGCACCCTTCAGAAGTTGGGGCCCAGGGCACGGGTCCAGTGCACTCACCTTTAAATCAGCCTCTGACCAATATCCCCTGGTCATAAGAGAGCTTCTGCTGTCACCTGGATGATTAAACCAAGCGTCCTCATGGTCTTGTCTCAGTGTGACTTGAACGGTCAATAAAATATTTACTTTTATTACTGGTCTTACAACTCACACAGAGTCACTTTGTACTGAGATACAAAATATCCCTCAGAGCTGCTGGGCAGGTGACAAGAAATGAACAAGTCTGGCATCTGTCCCCTGGGAGACTCGGGGGTCCTCTCCCGCCTCCCTGCATGGCCCTACTCCCGGCCTGGGCTTGATGCCCGTTCCCTGCACCCTCACCGCTCAGGGAAGCTGCTTTCTCTGCTTCCTGGAGGTCACCCTCTGAGGATCCCTGATCTCCAGGTTCTGGGGGACCCTCCCTGTGAGGACATGGCTCTCAGACCTGTCACCTACTCCCTTCCTGCACTGTGACCACATGACCTGTCATACCTTTCCCTCTGTGGTTCTTTCTTTCGTGTAATAATAAACAGATATCTATTTTTTCAACCTAGAATTTATTGATTTTACCCCATGAAAATTACCGAACCTTCTCATGAGCATGGAGCAGCAAACACTAAAAAGGAACTAAACAGGGCTAATGCGAATTATTAACAATAGGCCCTGAGGATCTTTGAAAAGTGATGAGGCCCTGGCCGGTTGGTTCAGTGGTAGAGCGTCAGCCTGGCATGCAGGAGTCCTGGGTTCGATTCCCAGCCAGGACACACAGGAGAGGCATCCATCTGCTCCTTCACCCCTCCCCCTCTCTTTCCTCTCTGTCTCTCTGTTCCCCTCCCACAGCCAAGGCTCCATTGGAGCAAAGTTGGCCTGGGCGCTGAGGATGGCTCTGTGGCCTCTGCCTCAGGAGCTAGAATGGCTCTGGTTTCAACAGAGCGACGCCCCAGATGGGCAGAGCATCGCCCCCTGGTGGGCATACCGGGTGGATCCCGGTCGGACACATGTGGGAGTATGTCTGACTGCCTCCCCGTTTCCAACTTCAGAAAAATACAAAGGAAAAAAAAAAAGAAAAAAAAAAGAAAAGAGATAAAATATTCTTTCGTAGTAATGTTGAGGAGAATTACAAACTAGACAAAAAATACCTTAAATTTATGATATATATATATTTAAGGGTGGGCCAAAGTAACACTGAGTTTATACTTATATTATTATTTATTATTTTTTATTATTTATTAATTATTATATTTATCTGTTTTGCAGCTATTAATCTATTTTTGCTCATCCCTGTGTATATGTATTTTTAGGATGAGTTCAAGTATCAATGAGAACACACTGAATTGATCAACAACGAAGGACCTACCTTCTCTGACAACATCCTGTTCTCATGGCAAAGACACAGATAAAGAGCCAGGACCTGTGCAGTGAGGACAGGGAGCTGACGGGAGCCCTGACAACCCCAGAAACCAAGTCAGTCCACCAGCAAGGCTGACCCAGTAGAATAATCACCAAGTTGGAACCAACAGGTTTCTCTGCAGAACCTTAATCCTGGATCTTGTTTTAAGGTGTTCACTTACCAGTAATGAACCCAGGGGCCAGACAGAAGCAAACTCAAATGTCAGACAATCCTGTAATATTTGGCAACATTGCATTTCATTTTTCTGTCTGGATATCATTAGGAAAGTACAAAGAAATAATGACTCAATCCCAGACTCCACTGAGGGGACCTACTCATTCTACTGCCCTGGGTAGTGACTTCAAAACGATTCAACTACACAAACCAGAGCTCTTCCAGTAGAGCTGGTTGGTATGAAATGTGCTGCAGGATGTGCGTTATGAGACCAGCAGGGAGCGCTGGTGGACTGTGCCTGAGAGCTCAGGATTCTGGGTCAGGCAGGCTAGGAATGTTCTCTACTGATTCTTGCACACTTGGGCAGGCAGTGTCCTCACTGAAGTGTGACTTTCTTGCACCTGTGGGACCAAGAAAGGCGCATGAGCAGTTGATTCTGACTCACACACTTACCTAGCATCTCAGCCCCCTTCCAACAAGGATTCAATTGCCCAGGCCTGATTTACAGCTTTCCCACCCATGTCAGGAACAAAGACTTAGAGACTGCACTTGACTGGACACAGTAGCCTTGGGTCTCACTTGGGTTTCCAGTTACAGGAGGTAAGAGTGTTGGGAAAAGAAGTGATTTAAACTGGAGTATCTGCACTGTGAAAAACTGTGGAGAAAATAGTCTTTATTTTTTGGAGGTAAAATGGATGAGTAATAAATGTCTGTGTGTGTTTTGTTGATCCACCTGCAAGACAAGCTCTCTGAGACCCCTTAACAGTGAGAGGGACACCCTTAGCCCCACACCCCCTTTGTCTACAATCCCAGTGGCCCCGAGTCCCTATGTGATGTCACAAGCAGCTTCAGAAAAGGGGGTTCAGTGCACCAGTGCTCCTCTACTGGAGGGCCTGGTGTGTCAGAGAGGACAAGTGAGGTGGGGTCTGAGGGTCGGGTGAACAGTGTGTGACAATCCTGAGATTGCTCCGACCAGCTGGCAGCTCCCTCAGGGCCACCCGGGAGCTTGACCATCAGTGTGCTCAGTGGGTGAGCTGTCCCGCCAGGACCCATGTTGATCAAGTCCCAGGTGCCTCTGCCTCGGGTTCATCTCCTCCTTCTCCTTCTGGTCTGTGAGGACCCCGGCATGGAGGGCAGGAGTACTTGCACAATGCTGTGAATAATGATGGAGATAAAGATCACCTTTGCCTGTTGCTGATTTTTGTGAATGTCCCTTCCCCATCTCATTAACTGAGATACTGCATTTAGTGCTAAATTATGCACGTACGTGAGTGTTTATTAGAATGTTTATCAATGCTATAACCAAAAACTATGACAGCTATATACTTTTGAGTATTCTTGAAAATATGAAGAATATAATTGGAACCCCCTAATCTTTGAAGGTTTGGTCGAGGTTCCCTGTGAAAATGTGTGTATCTTATGGCATTCAGTGAAGTAGTTTCATTACGTTTTTAATTTTTGTACAGAAATTGTTTTGTTACTTACTATATTTCTACTAGAGCCAATTTTGTATGTGTAAGGCCAGTGACGCTGGTCATGTAGGTTCACATTGGATTTGGGCAGACAGTTAAGGAACTGTAGAGACAGAGTATGGTGGGCCATTCTGTTTACTAAAGTCTCACAATGGTGGACAAATAAGCAGCAGGAAAGAACTGCTTCCCTCTCTCTCTCTGGACTCTTCAGCAAAACAGGCTGGAGGAACAAACCCCTTCTCTAGCAAACAATAGCAAACAATGGCCCCTCCCAAGCAGGCAGGCAATCCACAGCTTGCAATCTGCCATCCTGAGGGCAAGCACCAGTCTCACATAGACTGTACACACATGGCGCTGCCCCGTGCTCAGGCAATATTTAGGCAAAGTGCAAGCGAGCAAACCTAACACACTTGTAACACATTGGTTTGCCCAATAGCATGTTTCAAGGGAAGCATACATTTTATCTATTTTTAAAAGAGGTTATCTCTTAATTGTTATAAATTTTTCATTCTTACATGTTTGACCAAGAGGGGGCACTGCTGGGTTGCCCTGTGGTCTCGACACAACTGCTCAGTGAGGAACATTCACAAAAGAAGTTAAGAAATACAATAAAAATAGTAATAAATAAATAACCATGGACCTCAAGTCTGGTCCTGTGATCACTAATGGAGACTCAGCAGCCCTGTCAGCTCTGTTCTGGTGAAGTAGTGTGCACAGGGACCTTTTTTTTTCTTTTTCCCTGGGTAGGTGCTTCCTCCCAAGACTTCCCAAAGCAATAAAGCCAACATCCATCCTCCTCAGTCTGAGGTGTGAGTTGAGCTCAGCCCCAGGGCTCAGGGAGGGGCTGGGCGGTCACTGAGGGACACACATTTGCATGGACAGCCCCTCCTCTGGCAGAGGGGGGAGAAGAAAAGGAGGCCTGGGGCAGCCCAGCCCCACTGTGGGCTCAGGGCTGTGAGCACCATGGCCTGGACCCCTCTTCTCCTCGTGCTCCTCTCTCACTGCACAGGTAGAGACAGAACTTGAGGACCAAGTTTATTCCTTTCATGCTAAAAATCTCCTGAGAAACTTTCCCTGGTCCCTGTGCCATCATTGACAAGTTTCTGTATTTGCAGGTTCCCCGTCCTAGCCTGTGCTGACTCAGCCGCCCTCCCTCTCTGCATCTCCTGGAGCATCAGCCAGACTCACCTGCACCCTGAGCAGTGGTTTTGATATTGGCAGCTATACCATATACTGGTACCAGCAGAAGCCAGGCAGCCCTCCCCGGTATCTCCTGAGATTCAAGTCAGACTCAGATAAACACCAGGGCTCTGGGGTCCCCAGCCGCTTCTCTGGATCCAAAGATGCCTCGGCCAATGCGGGGCTCCTGCTCATCTCTGGGCTCCAGCCTGAGGACGAAGCGGACTATTACTGTAATGTATGGGACGGCAGCACTAATAGTTACACAGTGCTCCAGGGTCACGGGGAAGTGAGACTAAAACCTCTCTGTGCTCTCCTTGTCTGGGGCTGTCAACCTTGCTCTGCCTGGGCCAAGTGTAACTCAGGGTGACATGAATTATCACCTATTCAGTCAGCAACTTTTTTCCTTGTACTTTTGGGTTCACAAATGTCTTCTCATTTTTCATATTCAAAACATTCATTCACTTGTTACTAACACCTTCTCACCCTGATCATGTCCACAGAGGCATGCATCAGATTTAAGGCAGTGACCTCCCTTGGGTATGATGGTGAAGATGAGGTCTTTTTTCTCACCTATGCCCAAGCCAGGGTCAAAGTCTGACTCACAGAAGGGGATGATCTGAGTGTTTCCAGTCAATCACTGGGTCCAATTGCCCCACATGTATCCCTCAGGGACCAGCACTAAGAGTTCACTCACCTTCCCTCTACATCTGCTCACTGTGGCCTGTCTGTGGGGACTATCATATCCCTCTTAAATCTCAGAGAATGCAACTCTCTCTGGCTCCAGGGATGCTGAGAAAAAAACATCTTTTCCAGAGTGAGATGTGACTGTGTGTGACCTCCTTGTGCACACAGGACACCAGTGTCAGCTTCCTCACACCCCTGCAGGTTCTGTAGGATCGCCCTCTCTTCTCCATTTTAGGTGATCTGAGGCTCATGCCAAGATGTGGACAAACCTGGGGACATTTAAAATTTAGAAACATCAGGTGATCCACCCCACAAAGCTTTGAGGGAAGGTCATAAAGATGTGTGAACTTTTAGGGTCCCAACTCTGGGGACACTCCAGGCTTGACCTAGGGTCCTCTCTCCTCACCCTTCTCTCTGCACAGGTGAAGGGCTGAGGGCATTCTGGAAATGGTCATCAGGAGCATAGTCCCTGTCCCCCTTTTCCTGACCCTAGTACCGGGTTAGCCTTTGTACCATGTTCATTTCCTACTTAGGGTGAAGGTGCCATCTGCAGGTGACTCCAGTCTCTCTCAGGGTGCCCTGCCCTGGGCTATGTCAGACTGCCATCTGTGCCTCCCCCACTGACCTAACTCCCCGCATCTCCAGGTGCCGTGAACATGGATCCATCATGGCCACGCATCTCCTCACAGCCGCCGCTGATTTTCTCTCTAGGTCTCATGTCATGACCTCTCACCCACTTCACTTATTAAAGACACAGCATCTCAGGTGTGGGTACTTGTCCAGAAGGACAACCACACGTTTATCCTGCTGCCCCTGGTCCCATACCATCTCCTTCTCAGAAGGCTCGGGAGAAGGTAGAAGGGCCATGGATTTTTCTGTTCCCATTTTTGTAAATTTCTCCAATAAATAGTTGTGAGGGGGAGACACCACCTGACATTGGGTGTTTGCATTTGCACTTGGCACCAAATGAGTTCAATCATCCTTCCTGAATCTGCACAAGTGGATGAATCTGACAGTTGCATCATTTGTAAACGCGGCAACAACTCACAAATTAACAGTCACTCCGCACCCCCCTCCACCCAGCGGTTAGTAACCACTGATCTGTTTCCATCTCTAGGAATTTACCTTTCTGTGCAGTTCACACATTAAGTCATATAACATGTGGGCCTGTGCACGTGGTGCCTTCATTTAGTGCTTTCACATGGTGACTCTGGACTCACTGATGCTGTGGAGGGATGTGTCCCTTTTCTTTCTATAGCCGGATCATGCTCCATCCTACGGACATGACACAGTTTGTCCATCCGTTCATCAGTGATGGACATTTTGGGTGTTACAACTTTCAGTAATTAAGTATATGACTGCCATGAACATATTTGAATGTGTTCTTTTGGGCACAACTGTTTTTATTTTTCTTGGATAGTTACCTGGGAGCAGAACCACTGGATCACATGGTCATTATATTATAAGACACACTTTGTGAGCAACTGTCAGACTGTTTCCCAAAGCAGCTTCAAGTGTTGACATTTCCACCAGTGCTGTGTGAGGGTTCTACTTCTCCACATGCTCACCAGCATTGGTAATTGTGTACAATTTTAAGTGGACACATTCTAGTGGAGATACAGTGGTATCTCATTGAGGACTCGATATGAATTTCCCTATTTCCTAATCATGTTGAGTATGTGCAAGTACTACATACTTTTCCCTAAGTCCTGAGCTGATGTCTCTTAAACATAGTTAAGAATTCTATACAAGCAATAGTTAACACACAGAGCACCTACTGTAGCCAACCACAGCATTAAATTCACACACAAATTATCTGCTTGTTAAATAATTTAAAATGGGTATATTTGGACTTAATTTGTCTGATGTCAGTGTCCATCCATTAACTGCAATGGCACATGCTGTTCTCTAATCAAGTTACTTGTGTAATATATGTAAAAACCCAATCCTCCAAGTACAGATTTCTGTTTGCCCTTTTTACTCTTAGATAAATGGTACACACAAGGTCATTTGGTAATGACCCTGCCAACTTTTGACTGTGAGTTGGGGAATAGACTCCCAGGAGGACCCACTACTCACGGTATGAGGAGAGCTATGGCTTCCTGCAGGTGGGGACATTCACAGACAATAAAGACATATGTACACAGTGTCACCCACCAGAAATGCATGTGAGGGCTTCCTCACCACACCCTTCCATCCCTAGAGAGAAGGGCCCCTTTCTCCTCAGTTCTGCTGAGGACTCACAGGGAAGGAGACCTCTAGCCATCAGGGGAGAAAACCTTT
Source organism: Saccopteryx leptura (assembly GCF_036850995.1). Classification (NCBI taxonomy): domain Eukaryota; kingdom Metazoa; phylum Chordata; class Mammalia; order Chiroptera; family Emballonuridae; genus Saccopteryx; species Saccopteryx leptura. Next base: position 385,137,033 of record NC_089504.1, on the reverse strand, counting down.
GTCCTGCAGCAAAGGGGACATGCCTCCATGGGCCGGTCACTGCTCTGGATGTGATTCTGGTCTGAGGGTTTACATAAGAAACACCACCTCAGTCCTGATCACTGAACTGCCAAGGGTGTTGTGGTCAGACTCACCCTGAGGACCCTGAGTAGAGCAAAAACTGCCCTGAGTTGATGGGGAGGAAACAAGAGGGGACACATGGCCTCAACTTATGACAGGGGACAGAGAGCAGAACAGTGGGAAGAAAGTTTTCTCTAAAGGGTCTGGTCACCATGTCACACAATGGTGTGTCTGGGCCTAGACACTAGAGAGCACTCGGGGTCTGTTGCTGAGGGATCTGGGGTGATGAGAGCTGAGACCAGCCTCCTGGCCCTGCCTAGTGCTCTCTGCTCAGGCTCACAGCTGTGACCTCCCAACCATGGGCCTCACACAGCCCCACCCTGCAAACACCCATGGCCATCCTCAGGCAGAGGGACCTGACCCAGGGCCCAGGGAGGGATCAAGTAGCTGGGGGTTCTCATTTACATGAGTGGGTCACCCTCTCTCAGATTATAAAGAAGAAAAGGGAGAGATTGGAGTAACTCCTGCGTTTGCAGTGAAGACACTGAAGGCAGAACACAGTGACAATGTCCACCATGCCCTGGTCTCCTCTTCTCCTAACTCTATTGTTCAGTGTTCAGGTGACTGGATGTGGAGAATCAAGAAGGGACCCTGGAAAGATGTGTGGAGCTCTGCTTTTTCCTCTTATCTCCTGACCCAGAATCACCATCTCTGTGTCTCTCCCTCTCCCAGGATGCTGGGCCCAGTCTGTGCTGACTCAGCCCTCAGTGTTTGGGGCCCCAGGGAAGAGGGTCACCATCTCCATCACTGGGAGCAGCTCCAACATTGGAGGTTATAGAGTGCGGTGGTTCCAACAGCTCCCAGGAACAGCTCACAAATTCCTCATTGACAATAGTAGCAATCATTTCTCGGGGGTCCTTGACAGATTCTTTGGCATCCGGTTTGGCAACTCAGCCACCATGATCATCACTGGACTCCAGGTTGAGGACGAGGCTGATTATCTCCAATTCTGGAGATAATTTTGTCTTTTACATGGGAGATTTATTCACCAACATTATTCTGTTTGTGGTCAACTGTAGTTCAGATACATTAATTAGTGATCCTGACTGATTCAAAATAAGATAATGTGGTGTGTGTTCAACAAACAGATAATATATAAATTGGTTATGAGAGCATCCCAAAACTCTGATGAAGATTGTAAATCATGCCCTGGCCGGTTGGCTCAGCGGTAGAGCGTCGGCCTAGCGTGCGGAGGACCCAGGTTCGATTCCCGGCCAGGGCACACAGGAAAGCGCCCATTTGCTTCTCCACCCCTCCGCCGCGCTTTCCTCTCTGTCTCTCTCTTCCCCTCCCGCAGCCAAGGCTCCATTGGAGCAATGATGGCCCGGGTGCTGGGGATGGCTCTGTGGCCTCTGCCTCAGGCGCTAGAGTGGCTCTGGTCGCAACATGGCGACGCCCAGGATGGGCAGAGCATCGCCCCCTGGTGGGCAGAGCGTCACCCCTGGTGGGCGTGCTGGGTGGATCCCGGTCGGGCGCATGCGGGAGTCTGTCTGACTGTCTCTCCCTGTTTCCAGCTTCAGAAAAAGGAAAAAAAAAAAAAAAAAAGATTGTAAATCATGACATTGTAACAGTGGGATCACTGACGTCCCTGCAGTGTGTGGCAAGAGAAAAAAGGGAATGAAACTGGCCAAGTGGGGATCCTCCAGACTATGGTGACTCCAATGAAAGACACCTGGGGAACCCAGACTTCCCTCTCTAGATGCAGGGAAAGGGTTACATCCTGCTACTCTGCTTAAAGGGCCCACTGTGCTCTATAAACACAGGACTGTGCTTCTGCTGCCCCCAGTGGGTCTCACAGGGTGTGAGAGGCTGACCGATGCCCACACTCCACTCCCATGTGGGAGAAGCCTGGGTCTGCTCACCTGGGACTGGGAGCAGTAAACGTCACCCACGTGTGAGTCTCCTGCAGCTGTGACTGCTCTAACCCCGAGGAGAACCCGGGTGCTGGTCTCCCTCCGCCCATGGGAACCCCAGGTCCTCTCTCCCTTCCCCACGTGACTAGCGCCATCACACAGCCCAGAGTCAGCCAGGGACTAGAATGGGGAATGGCAGCAAAATATTTCATAAATCAAAACTGTTACCAAAAATAAAGGTCAAGACTGAGAGACCCAGTGTCCCTCATTCCCCTGTGGATATCAGCAGGCTATGCTGTGAGTGTCTCCCATGGGACTTCATGTTCATGCACAATGAGCAGCCACGTGAGAGCCCTGGGAACACTGCAGGCTGCACAAGTGCAGCTCAAAGACCCGTTCTCACCCTCACCTGCCATGAGGCACTGCCCACGATGACCACACTGTGTGGGTCCCAGGACTGTCCCTGCTCCCTGTGAGGCCTGGAGCAGCAGAAGTAGCAGTAAAATTTCCAGCAGAATAAATTTTTCTGCCCTAATGACAAATGTCAGGGAGGGCGGGGAGGGGGAGAGGTGGGTAGTGCTGTTCTGAAGGGAAGGAGGCACGTAGGGGGTCCTCGAGAGAAGAAAGGAAGGAGCTATCCCAAATTAAAAGGCACAACTTGGATGACAGGGGCCAGGGGCCTGAGCTCATAGAGACTGCTCTGAGCTGAGACCGGGCTGCACTGACTGAACCAATCTTCTCGCAGGTTCTCTGTCCTTTTAGCTTCCTCGTGTTTTCTGCCACTCATTCCAGCACACCTCCAGGTCCTGTAGAGGGTGAGTGCTCTGTGTAGGACCCCTGAGAGACAGGTAGAGGGGGTCCTTCCTTTCCAGCTCTTTCTTGGTCATCGTCTCTACCTCTCCAGTGGAACCCAAAACCTTGAGCTCTTGTTCTTTATTGCAATTTACCTATTTCTCCCCAAATAAAGCACCTGTTATTCTCAGAGGACAAGGAGGAACTCTGACTGTCACCTGAGATTCCATGAGGTACCCATTGTTCTTTTGGTCTAATTCCCCAGGAAGGGCCCTGCCCTGGTGCACACTCACCTCTGCTCTTCCTGAGAAACTGTTCCTTATTCTTATCTCACCTTGTGGAGGATGTGTCTGCTGTGACAAACAGTGCCAGACTGCTGGGAACCCGCTCAGCTGACTCTAGGCAAGCTGAGCAAACTGTGTCCTCACTGTGTGACTTTCTGGCCCTGTGAGGTCTTCATCACCACATGAGGTCCTGAATCTGGCTCTCTCATCAATCAATGGTTCTAAATTGCTGTCATCTATTTGTTCTGTGTGGTATCTTTGGCCAAACCTGATACATATTGGAGCTGATAGACAATGAGGACCCACAACGCATTTCTGAGAAGGATGTGGCCTGTTAGGAATGTCTGTACAATATAAAAATCAGCTTATTGTTATATTTCCCCTGTGGGACCTCAGTACAGAAAGCTTCAAGGTGTCTCCACCATATGCTGAAGTAGTTCAATTTTAGTCCTTCAAATACTAAGTCTTTGTCAAGAATACCTGGAGTTGGACAGAATCTGTCGTCTAACAGAGCAGGTCCTATGACACCAGACTCACATCCTTCTGTGTCAGCATGTTGGTCCCTTGGGCAGAAGCTCCCCTGGTCGGCACTGGGAGCCTCTGCAGTGCGGGGATTCCGGCTCTGGGACAGAAGCCCCATGAATGTGAGGCAGCCTCAGTGAACGGCAGATTGTGACATCGGACAGGGTGATGCCTCAGGTCCCTCAACATGCTCTTCCCCCTGGAAAGAGGGCTGAGGCCACCCTTCACTCCCCTTGTCCCATCCCATCATGCCTCTGTCACCAACTGTTATCAATACTTGTCACAGTGAGGTCCCTGCTGTCGCCTCTGCACCAGCACCAGACTGTCTAAGGCCATATCTTCCATTTGCATCTTCAAGAATGTCTACTTGGTTGTTCCTCTCAAACTGAGACCTAAATAAAATTTCCCTTGTTTAATTTTATTGTCTAATACTTGCAGTACTGTGTGAATATTAATGGAGTTAAAGGTCACTTGACTTTATTTCTGATTATTATGGACATGCTCCATTCCCATTTTTTAACTAAGATGCTGCATTTAGTATGAAGTTATACATGTGTGTGATAGATTTTATTATATTATAAATGCATATTTTGTTTATATATGGCTTTTAGCAGTTGGTATTAAATCTCAGAACTTTTTCAAGACAAAATGATATTTTTGTGTAGTAATATATTTTTATATTAAAATATTTTTCAGTCTTAAGCAAAACTGGTATCATTGGACTATATCACATTGCTTAATAGTGTATAAATTTATTTATCTGGAGCTAGGCTATCTGTTAGTAATTTATTTTAAATATCAATATTTCTAGGAATATTTAATGTTACTGGTCTGTAATTTCATTTAAATAATTTAGAGTAAGGTGTATTTATCAATATTATAACAAAAAAATTATGAAATCCTGTTTACTTTTAAATATTAAGAAATAATATGAAGCAACTAAATTTAAACCATCCCTTCTCTGAAGGTTTGATAGAGGTTTCCTGTAAAATTATCTGTCTCATGCTATTTAGTGGAGTAGTTTCATTACATTCTTCAGTATTTACTAAAATTAGTCTTTTTAATGAGTTTATTTTTTCTGGAACCAATTTTATATCTTCCAGAGAATAAGTATTTTCTGTATTTTGAATAAAGGTTATCTCTTAATATTTATAAATATTTCATTCTAACATGTTTGACCAGGAAAGACACTGTTGCATTGTCCTGGGATCGCTACACAAGGACTCAGTGAGGACCATTTATTTAAAACAAACAAAAAAGACAAGAGTCTCTAGGCTGGGCCTTGTGCTCACTGATGGAGACACAGCAGCTGTGTCCTTTCTGTTCAAAGTCCCCTGAGCAGGGACCGATGGGCTGTCTAAACAGGTGCTTCCTCAAAACACTCTCTGAAGCAGTGAATCCCATATCCAGCCTCCTCAGACCTGGGGTGTGAGCTGATCTCACCACCAGGGCTGAAGCAGGGGCTGGGCAGTCACTGGAGGGACACACATTTTCATGGACATCTGCGCCTCCGTCAGAGGGGGCAAAATAAAAAGAGGCCTGGGGCAGCCCAGCCCCACTGTGGGCTCAGGGCTGTGAGCACCATGGCCTGGACCCCTCTCCTCCTCGTGCTCCTCTCTCAATGAAGGTAGGGACAGTCCATGCAGACACAGGAAATCCATCAACCTTTATCAGCTTCTTTGGCTCAGACCCTAAGCTTTCTTTTGGTCCTTGCCCCACGTGATATCTCTGTTTGCAGGTTCCCTGTCCCAGCCTGTGGTGACTCAGCCGCCCTCCCTCTCTGCATCTCCTGGAGCATCAGGCAGACTTACCCGCACCCTGAGCAGTGGCTTCAGTGTTGGTAGATACCACATACGCTGGTTTCAGCAGATTCTAGGAAGCCCTCCCCGGTATCTCCTGAGGTTCATGTCAGACTCAGATAAGCACCAGGGCTTCGGGGTCCCCAGCCGCTTCTCTGGATCCAAAGACGCTTTGGCCAATTCTGGGCTCCTACTCACCTCTGGGCTCCGGCCTGAGGATGAGGAGGACTATTATAATGTATGGGACAGCAGCAGTAATAGTTACACAGTGCTTCACAGTCATGGGGAAGTAAGACTAAAACCTCACCGTGCTCTCCCTGCCTGGGGCTGTCAACCTTGTTCTCTGCCTGGGACCAAGTTTAACTCAGAGTGACATCTGTTCTGGGCAACTCCTTACCTTGTGCCTGTGGATGTGCAAATGTCTTCTTACTTCCTTCAATAAAATGTTTGTTTATTTATTGCTAAAAGGCTACTATCACAGGACAAAGGGTTGGTGTGACACTGGAAGCTGGAACCTGCTCCTAGACCCCCAAAGGTCTAGAGCAGGGGTCAAGAAACTTTTTGGCTGAGAAAGCCATGAATGCCACATATTTTAAAATGTAATTCCATGAGAGCCAAACAACAACCTGTGTACATTATGCATTACCCAATAAAAATTTGGTATTGTCCCAGAAGACAGCTATGATTGGCTCCAGCCACCCACAACCATGAACATGAGTGGTAGAAAATGAATGGATTGTGCCCTGGCCGGTTGGCTCAGTGGTAGAGCATCGGCCTGGCATGCGGGAGTCCTGGGTTCAATTCCCGGCCAGGGCACACAGGAGAGGCGCCCATCTGCTTCTCCAACCCTCTCCCTCTCTTTCCTCTCTGTCTCTCTTTTCCCCTCCCACAGCCAAGGCTCCATTGGAGCAAAGTTGGCCCGGGCGCTGAGGATAGCTCTGTGGCCTCTGCCTCAGGCACTAGAATGGCTCTGGTTGCGGCAGAGTGATGCCCCAGATGGGCAGAGCATCACCCCTTGGTGGGCGTGCCGGGTGAATCCCAGTCGGGTGCATGCGGGAGTCTGTCTGACTGCCTTCCTGTTTCCAACTTCAGAAAAATAAAAAAAAATAAAAAAAAAAAGAAAGAAAAGAAAAGAAAATGGATTGTAATACATGAGAATGTTTTATATTTTTAACATTATTATTTTTTCTTTATTAAAGATTTGTCTGTGAGCTAGATGCAGCCATCAAAAGAGCCACATCTGGCTCACGAGCCATAGGTTCCCGACCCCTGGTCTAGAACCAGGGAGCATGTACTAGATCACAGTCCCTCCCTCTGCCCCATGAGGAGCAGGGAGCACAGAGGGTGGTGCATGTGCTGAACTTGCTCCTCCCAAGTTCATGTCAGACGCTGAGCAGAGGATGCCTTCCTCCTGCACCTGGGTCACAGCTTGGGAATTCTGCTGTCATTGCCTTCTTGTTTGGGACACTTTCCTTCCTGGATCTGACCTCAGAATTGTTGCCAGATAGAGGGGTGTCGGGTGGGGGAACTGTGTGAACAAAAGAGAATGGATAGAGAAGTGCAGATTGTTGGTTAAGGGAAGAGTCACAGGGATGTAAAATATTGCTTAGGAAATGCAGACAATTGTGCTATACTATGTATGGTGCCAGGTGGGTCCTTGAAATATCGAGATGACATTTGTAAAGTATATGATTGTGTAGCCACCATGCTGTGCACCTGAAAGTAATACAATGTAACATGGAAAGTAAAGTGTAATTAAAAAAAATAAGAAACATTCTAGGTTGTGATTATTAGAGTTATTTGTGAACAACATGAAACACACTCTGCCAGCACCTTCACGATTTATTTATTTGTATGTAGTCCCTTTCTACTCTTATGTAGATGCAAATAAAGTTTCAAAACTGCCCAACGTTGGAGCAATTTCACCTCACTAGCATGTGATGTGCAGGACACTATAAAATTCTCATATTTTATGAAGTTGTTAAAGTTAATTACAGAATAAATACGGCCCTTTCTCTTGACTGGTTTGTTTTAGGCTTTTAAGAAAAATTTCCAGACATAAATTACAGAATCCAACAATCTCTGTATCTAGAAAATACTGTAATGGAGGGCTGTTATTTTCATTATTATCTTTTCTAAAATACGGTGGCCAAATTAAACTGTCATCAGAAACATAAGTACACATTGGTGTCAACATATTTTGCCAGCGTGTAATTTCTGTCATCAAAATATTATTATGTAATTAGTACTTGCAAAGTTTACCAAATTAAGAAAATACATAGATATTTGAAATGATTACATTAATAGTGAGTTTAAACCTGAAATTTAATTAAAATTAATTTAAAATTTAATTAATTTAATTTAATTTAAAATTGTTTTCTGAGTTGGTAACTTCTGCCTGTTTGCCCAGTGAGGTCTCTGTGTTACTGTGAATTGAAATGCTCATTTAAATATTACATTTTATCTGCTGTATTTTAGGTAATTATTTTTACTCATATTTTTGTATGTTTTAGTATATTTTTATACTGTAGGTGTAAGCAGAATAAATTTGTAATTGAATTTCAAAGATTATATTTTTATTGTTTACAGCATAACTGTTTAAAAGTAAAAATCTTAAAGAAGAAGATCTGGCAAGGTAATGAAAATATTTTTATCATTTCTTCCCGAATATTCAGAGAACAGGATAGTCTGCAGTCCCTCAAATCTAAGGCCAAGTACGAAGGCAGAGGGGACATTGGCAGCTTTTCCTGGTGAAGGATCCTAATTATGAATTGCTGGGGAATATTCCAGTAGTAACTGTACAGTGTTCACTATGGGCTCATTCAGTAAGCAATTTGTTTGCTTACCAGAAAGCTACTTGGTTATAACTTTAAGTTAAAAATTTGGTCCAGTATGCGCATGACTTGTGGTGGATCAGCAGATAGAGCATCAGCCTGGAATGCCGAGGTTGTTAATTCAAAACCCTGTGCTTACCTGGTCAGAGCACATATGAGAAGCAACTAACATGAGTTGGTGCTTCCCACTCTTCTCCCTTCTGTCTCTCTCTCTAAAATCAGTAAATAAAAAAATCTTAAAAAACAGTATAGTCCAAAAGTATTCTTCTCTATTAAATATATAATTCAAGGACAACTGTGTTTTATACTGATAAAGAAATTATATTCACTCCCTAAATTGCTCACAAATACTTAGGAATTTAAAATATTTTTAAACTGTTACAAAAATCATAAATGTTAGAAAAATATTATCAAAGAGTTGATCAAATACATTATTTTAATACAAAAAAAACTTTCTAAATGGATAATCTTTAAACAAGCATCCATAGGGATGTAAAGTACAGCACAGGGAATATAGTCAGTAATATTCTATAAGCTATGTAGTGTCAGATGGGTATGCGATTTATCGGGATGATCACTTAGTAAGTTATATAATGTCTAATAACTGGAGTTATACTTGAAACTAATATAACATTCTATGTCAACTGTATTTGAAAAGTAACAAGTGATTTAAAAAAACAAGCATTTTCATTTTCACCAATGCGATCATAAATTAGCCATGCTTTTTGGAAACTAACATTTATATAAATATCTTCATAGAAAGTTGACCTCATTTGTGGTAACAGCTCTACTATTTCTTAATGATGACTAGAAGTGACCATGATGACCAATGTTTAGAGACCTTCAGTGCTGCTCACAGGGTGCTCACAGTCCGTGGGGACGTGTTCTCCAGGCTGGGTTGTCATTAATTCAACCTCTGCTGAAAATTATTTTGTCCCAATCCAAACTCACAGGGCTTGTGACATCATGAACATAGTCTCCTCTTGTCTCCACCCTTGCATGACTCAGACATGGGATCTTTGAGAGTGGGCCTTGGGTAGTTGAAATTCATTCCTTTAATCATTGAGTCATTGGATGAATGATTTCTCTATCCTGAAAATGGTAGACACAAGGCACAAGGACACATATGATATCACCATTGCTACATCCTGGGGTCTCTGCCAGTGGTGGGTGATCCCATCACTGCAATGGTTCTGAGGTTCACAAGAAGAGACCCCTCATGTGGTTTCACTGGGCACCAAGTCATGCTTTCCCATCTGCACCCAGACCCACCACACAAAACTAATATCTAACAACAAAAAGTGAGTTTAGAAAAAGGTTTATATGCCCTTTATTCAATTAAAAACATTGGTTTTCCATTGTTATTCCATCCATGGTATTATGTACAGTTTGCACCAATATTCATCACAACTAATTTTAAGTCAAAATTACTGAGGTGGATTTTATTTAAAATTACATACCTCTAATTTACATGCACAGTAGGGTAATAGATGACTAATTTATAAACTCTTTTTAAAGATTCTTTTAAAATCAATTTGAAATTTTAACTCACTCAGAAGTCTTTAACATGTTTGCCATTTTTTATTATAGTTAAATGTCACAAATAAGGTCATTGGGCAAGACCCCTGCTCACCTGTGACTGTGAAATTGACAATAGACTCCTAGAAGTAAATCACTGCTCACAGTATGTGGAGAATTTTGATTTCAAGTAAGTGGAAATGTTGACAAAGGTTTACACATCAACCACTTAGAATGCACAGAAGCTTCCTTTGCATAAACCTCCCCAGCCCCAGAGAGAGGAAACCTCCTTCCTCCTCAGTGTTATGGGATCCACAGGAGAAGTGTTCTGGCTCCCAGGGAGGAATCACATAAGAGGAAAAAACTTGAACTTGCACAGAAAGGGACATCCCTCCATGGGGGCTGGTCACTGCGCTGAACTTGATCCTGATCTGAGAGGAGTTTATAAAAGGGTCACAACATCAGACCTGACCAATGGAGAGCCAAGGGATCCATGAACAGACTCACACTGAGGAGACTGAGGAGAGCTTAAGGGCACCCAGAGACGATGAGGAGACCGCATGAGGGGTTGGGTGGTGTGGCCCTAAGGCAGAGGGTCAGTGGACAGAGCAGTGGGAAGTCAGGAGCTGTCTCTGATCAGCTTTGGTGACCTTACTACACACGATGTGTCTGGGACTGGACAACAGGGGGCATTCAGGGTTCCTAAGGGTCTGGGGTGCTAGGACCAGCCTCCTGGCACTGCCTGTGCCCTCTGCTCAGGGCTCACAGCTGTGACCTCCTCACCCTCTGGGTCACACAGCCCCACCCCTATTCACCCCCTTTCTATCCTCAGGCAGAGGGTCCTGACATGGGGCCCAGGGAGGGATAAAATAGTGGGGGCTTCTCATTATCATATGTGGGCCCTCCCCTCTCTCAGAGTATGAAGAGGGAAGGGAGAGATTTCGAAGGAGCTCTGCTTAACTGCGGGGCCACTGAAGGCAGAGCTTGGTGATGATCTCCACCATTTTCTTGTACTCTTTCCTCCTCGCTTTCATCGCTGGCTACACAGGTGCCTGGGAAGATGCTCAGAAAGACACAGGGAGCCATGCTTCCTCCTTTTGTCTCTCTATCCAGAATCACCATCTCTATGTCAGACCCTTTTCAGGGTCCTGGGTACAGTCCACACTGTGCCTCAGTATCTGGTGCCTGGAACCCAAGGGCCACCGTATTCTGCACTGGAAGCAGTTACACCATCACAAGTGAATGGGATCTGGTACCAACAGCCCCTAAATGCCTTATCTATAGTAACAGCAAGTTCCTCTCAGAGGTGCCTCACTGATTCTCTGGCTCCGAGACTGGCAACTGGGCATTCCCGACGAGCACTGACTCCAGTCTGCAGATGAGGCTGCTTATTATTGCTCAATATGGGACAATGGTCTCAGTGCTGACACACTGTTTCAGGCCTGCGGCAAAGTGAGAAAACCCCTACTATCCCCTGAAATGAGGTTTTCCTGGACAGACACCACTACTCTGATAAAACAGGTGCCTCTTCTGCATTTGATCAAAACTGAGGTCCAAGACCCGCTTCAGGGATCTTTGTCTGAAAACCCCGTGCACATTCTTTAAACCCTGCCCCACCCCCCACACCTGTCATTGCAGCAACAAATAATGTGATTCTCTCAGATTGAGCAGAAATTCCTAGAAAGCAAGGGGCAGGCTCCCTCAGTGACTGAGTCCATGATGACAGAACCAGGGACACAGAATCCAGCTCTGAGTCAGGTCACATCCGGAGTGTTTGTGTTCTGTTTACCAATGGCTCCCAGGAGTGGGCCCCAAAGTCATCTTCTATGACAGAATTTGACCCTAACTTTCCCTGATTGATTCTTTGGCTCACATTTGGCAATTCAAGTTCCTTGACCCTCAATGGGCTCAGGCCTGAGGACAAGGATGTGACAGCAAGGTGACAGCAGACTCAGTGCTCACAGAGCTCCAGGCCTGTGGGGAACTGAGACCAAACCCCTTAGCAAGAGGGAGAAAGATACCCCAGCAGCTGTTTCGGCTCAGCCTATGACTTCTGCTTCTGCTGCTATTGTGTCCGCCCTGGACCAGGTTCATCGGGAGAACCACCTGGAAGTGAAGGCTCTTCCTCTCCCTTCTGTCCTCAAAGTCACTCACAGCTGCTCATTTTTAGACAAAGATTCTAAAAGACAATGGAAAGTCCATGTCCCCATCAGCCAGGGAGTCTGAGTCTGTTTGAAGCTCAGGGACTGAGGTTGGATTGGGGATCCAACTGAGGTCATCAGACCTGAACACTCACTGGGAAATCGCTTGTCTTCATCATGAATCATTTCCCTATGCTAGAAGGTTCCAGAGCTTTGTCATCCCCTCATTAGTCCTCAGTATAAACGTCTAATCTTTTTGCTCATGCAGAAGTTTATTCTGTGACTGCTGCACTCACACCTGAATATCTCAGGGTGTATCATACATTCAGGTTTTCAGGAAAGAATCACTGTCCACTCCCATCAATGCTAACATCTAACTATTAATTTCTTCTTTAATTGCATTGTCTTATACATAAAAAAATTAAGTTTAATGATAATGGAGTTAAAGGCACATTGCCCTTTCCTGGTCTTTGTGGAAATGTCCTCCTCAACTCATTAGCTAAGATGCTGGTTGTAGGACTAAGTCATAGGTGTGTGGAGAATGTGTAAATGACTGTATTTTAAACATATCTGTTTCTATTTTTGTTTTATTTCTTATTTATTGGGTTGACATTGGCCAATAAGATTATATAGGTTTCAAGTGTACAATCTTATATAATCTGTATATTACATTATGCCCCCTCCACCCAGCGTCAGTTCTTCCGTCTCCATATATTTGACCCTTTCACCCTTTACTACCTCTACCCCCTTCCCTCTGGTAACCGCCACACTGTTGTCTGTGTCTATGAGGGTTTCTTTTCCTTGTTTATTTATTTTTTTGATTTTAGTTTTATATCCTACATAGGATTAGTTTTAAATTTGGTCCAAGAGTCTTTTAGGAACTATTGAGACAATATCATATTGTCTGTTGACCTATTAATATGATGTATAATATTAAAAGGTGTATAAGTAAGGAATCTAACTTGGGTAACTGTAATAAATCACATATGGTAATGGTGTATTCATTTATTTATCTGATATGGGAATCTGTTAATATTTTATTTATAAATTTGCATTAATATTTCATGTTATTGGTCTATAATTTTCCTTTTTTTTGTATTTTATCTGTCAGGTGTGGTATCACTGTTACACTTGCTTTCTATGATAATTGGAAATTTGTCATTCTTCTCAATGTTTGGATAATATTGTGTATATAATACATGAACAAATTTAAACCATCTGATCTCTGAAGGTTTCTTAGTGCTCTCTGTGAAATTAGCTGTATTTTATACTTTTTTCCATGGGTTATTTCCATAATAATGCTTTCTATTTTTTAAAGGAAATTGATCCATTAATTCATTGTTTTCTAATACATTCAATTGTTATATATCTAGGAAGATTGGTGTTTTATCTATTTTTAAAATAGGTTAACATTTAGATTTTTCTCTTCTAAATTTTTTCCATCTTTATTTGTATATTATTGAATTATCCACTTTTATTTGAAAGTAGCAAGTGGTTGTTCTATTCTGTCATTTAAGAACATGATTTCAATGTGCCGATTAGATATACAGTTTGTCTACTGTCTCCCTCATTCAGTTATATTTATTATGAGTGAGAGATGTTTTCTTATTTGTCGTTTTCTTTCCATGTACCTGGCCAAACTCTCAATGTCTCCCTCTTGATTGTTTTTCTCTTTACCAGATGGTCAATTTTCTACCAGCATTTCATCAAATAAGTATAAATACATGAATATTCATAAACCAACATAGTCCCACTCTAGCTGGGATCTGAAAGCATTTCCTTTACTCACTTGCATGTGAACAGAAATTCAGTGACACCCAGACAGCAGCCTGCAATGAAGTCTCCTGTCACAGAGGCTCCATATGGGCCCCAATGAAGACGCCAGCCCATCCCCTGGGGACATGTCAGTGGCAGCACCAGGGACAGCATGGCTGCCATCATTTTAGGAAATGTTAATCTAATACTAAAATTCAAACTGAAAGGTTGGAATAGGGATGGTATCATATAAAGGACCTGGAGTTGTGTGGGTTAGGGTGTGAATATTTTGTCATCCATTAGTCCCCAGGGCCCCAGAGATTTGAGGAGTCACAGTGAGGTTAACCCTATATTTTGATACTTATCTGGATAAGAAACTATAAGACTTTACTCCTCAGCCCCAATCTTAGGCCTCACTTCCACCCCTGGTCCTGCTCTTATTTAAATGCAGGCTCTAGGATGATCACTTGTGGGCAGGTAACTGCAGGTAGGACTTCACTCAGTGTGGCCAGGTCCCACACCGGTGGCAGAGACTCCTGCATAGTCCTCAGGCTTCTTCAGACCTTATGGTTTCTGAATCCATCAATTCACTGTCCAAGATGTCAACACAGACCCCTGGGAACCAAAACTTGCCTTATTAAATCCTCCTCACTCCTCATCCCCTCCAGACTCCAGGGAGGTTGTGCTCACCAAGGACGCCCCTGGGAGCCTCAGTTTGCCTAAGGATACAGACTAGGTCAGGGCTCTGCAAAAGACAGACCTGTCAGCTCTTTTTAAAAGGAGAAGGGGTTACAGTAGAAAGCCAGGTTTTTGAGTGTACAGTCAAGAAACTCGGTGCACAGAGAAGTAATCCCCTAAGCCTTTTTAGATGACAACAACTGCTCCAATCTGACACTCAAGACAACCTGATTATGGGACTTCCTCATCCTGTTGTGGACATGTTGGCCTTAATTAACACAGGACAGAAAAATGTCCCTTTTCTCCTTCTAAAATGACAGGCAGTGTCAGTGTGTGTATGAAGGTCAATGCCCAGTTTCTGCACGTTCATCCACTTGAACCACTTTTGTTTTTTGGTTTATTTGTGGGGTTTTTTGTTTTGTTTTGTTTTGTTTTGTGACAGAGACAGAGAGAAGAACAGACAGGGACAGACAGAGAGGACGGGAGAGAGATGAGAAATATCAATTCTTCGTTGCGGCACCTTACTTGTTCTTGGATTACTTTCTCATATGTGCACTGACCGGTGGGCTACAGCACACCGAGTGGCCCCTTGCTCAAGGCAGCAACTTGGGCTCAAGCTAGTAAAACTTGCTCAAACCAGATGAGTCCATGCTAAAGCTGGCGACCTCAGGGTTTCAAACCTGGGTCCTCCATGTCCCAATCCAATACTTTAAACACTGCATGACCGCCTGGTCAGGCAGAACCACTTTTAATCATGTGTTGCTATTTGGGGATCACCTTGACAATTCTCTTAAGTCATTTTTCCATTCCAATTCTGCCGTGATCAGCATGAAAGTGAAGACCTAAATGGAGGTGACGAAGAATTAATGAAAACACAGAGACATAGAAAGAGTTTGGGCCAGGTGGGACACTGTGCTTGGATAGAGACACAATGACACTGAGCCTAGAAAACCTGTCACTTGCCAGGTCACTCAAAGCCAAGCAGGGCCCTTCCTCTGCTCTCAGCAGCATGTAGGCCAGACACATTCAGATGCAGTGGCTCTCTACACAATTTTCTTTTTATTTTGTGTTTTTCTGAAATGAGAAGCTGGGATGCAGAGAGACAGACTCCCACATGCTCCTGACCAGGATCCACCCGGTATGCCCACTAGGGGGCAATGCTCTGCCCATCTGGAGTGTTGCTCTATTGCAACGGGAGCCATTCTAGCGCCTAAGGCAGAGGACAGGGAGGCATCCTCAGCATCTGGGCCAACTTTGCTCCAATGGAGCCTTGGCTGCAGGACAGGATGAGAGAGATAGAGAGAAAGAAGAGGGGAGGGATGGAGAAGCAGATGGTTGCTTCTCCTGTGTGCCCTAGCAGGAAATCAAACCTGGGACTTCCACACGCCAGGCCAATGCTCTACCACTGAGCAAACCGGCCAGGGCTCTACACAATTTTCTGATTAACTCCAAATACTACATCATTACATGCTTCTCAAACTGGAATGTGCAAAGCCTAGGCCTGGGCCAGCCTGCTACAAAACAGCACAATATCTGTGCACAGCTTCCTGGAGCATCAGTCTTCCTATCAGATTTGGAAGAAACAAGTTCAGTGAGTAACAATAATCCCCCTCCCTCCCTCCACAAACATGCAAGATAAGACAGAGAAGAGCAGGGGAGGGAAGGATTTCCAGAGATACAGTCCAGTCTCTGAAGTATCACCAGGTGGGCTAAATGGGCTGACATGCAGCGAGGGTGGTAGCCTCAGTTCTTGTTTCCCGGACAAACCTGGCAGCTGTAAAGCTCAATGGATGTTTTGGAATCAATAGTTTATCAAGTTCATGGAGGTGACAGCCAACCTCTTCATCTGAACCTTATTGAGGAAACATCCTGTAGTTCGCAAACCCTCATCCTTCACAAAACCAAGTCCTCTGTCCTGGTCGTGCCGTGCAAACAGGACGTGTGCTTCTTGCACAACTCTCACCACAGCTGCTTGTGTGTGGCACCTGGCTGGTCTCCTGCGATTCTCTAAAAGTCATGGTCTTCCTGCTCTATATAATGTGTGGGGAGTGTGGCTTCTCCACGCATCCTTGATCCTTAAATGGTAAATACTGACCCCAAGGCTGAGTGATACTTGCAGGTCAGTAGTTCAGAGCATTGAAACTGCCTGGTCCACACATTGGCTTTTCCACTTAAGAACCAGAGAGGTTGGGCCATTGAAGATCAACATCTCAGCATCTCCATCTGATGGGCTAGAGAAATAAAAAACACTCCAGGTGAAGCTGGTATGTGTATTGTATGAGTTAAGGTAAGAAAGTGTGCAGCTGTGACAGAATTTGAAGATGCCTTGCTCACCCGAGATCCGCACCTGTGACATGGTTCCCACCGCCCTCTGCCTGTTTCAGGTCCCTGGCTCTCACAAACTGGGTTGCATGCGCACGCGCAGTACACGTCCCTTCGGCTGGCCTTGGGGCTGGGCCCACTACAGACCACCTGCTCGGCCTCCAGGGAAGAAGGAGCCCACCCCATCCCCCAAATCGCTCTCAGGCAGCAGCTGCAAATGGGAGACAGCCCACAGTGGGACCTGGGGCTTCTTCAGAACCAGGGCTCATGAGTCTCTCCTGTGAGGACACAGCTGCTGTCCCTCCAGTCCCTCCCTGGAAGGCAGCCACGTTTCCTCTGTACTAACCCTCAGGGCAGTGAGGCCCTGGGTGGGTTCGGGGTCGCACTGGGATAGATACAGTGTCCACCCGAGAGACTGCGCTCAGGGCTGTGCCTCCCCGTCCCCGACCAGCTCCGCCCAGACCCCTGGCTGCCCGCGCCTGCGCACTTCTCACCGTTACCGCAGCCTGCGGAGCTGAGCCCGCCCTCAAACCTCCATAGTCTCCGGGTCAGAGGGAGCCAACGACCCCACATGGCTCCAAAGCAGCATCTGCAAATGAGCATCAGTGTGTCACCATGAGGATGTGTGGCCTTACAGGCTCCCAGGTCCTCCAGTGGAGGACACCCCGCCCGTGTCTCTCTCCCACCTGAAAAGCAGTTCGTTCTCCTCTACTTTCCGTGGACAGATGCGCATTGGGTAGTTTAGGTCTGTGCATGAGGAGCTGCCTGGTCCATAAGACTCTGCTCCCGTATCCAACCGTCCCTGCTGTCTGGCTTCTCCAACGTCTGCGGCTTCTAGAGCCCTGGCTGCGGGAAACGGTACCAAACGCGCATGCGCTGTATGAACCGTTACCGGCTGAGGCACGTGGGCCTCAATGCGGAGCTGAGGGATCCAGACAACCCGCGGGGCGGCAAGGTGGGGAGAGCCCATCCCCCTCAAATTGCTCCCGGGCTGCAACGGTCACTGGAAGGTGGTCAGTCCCCATGAGGACTTGATACATGGTGAAACCCGAGGCTTTTCCAGCAACCAGGGCTCCCGATTTTCTCTTAGGGAAGGTTCTCAGGCCACCCTGCCTGGCATCTTCCCAGCGTTGCGTGGAGGCTCCTCCAGCCCTGGATTTAATGAGAGTGGGTGTCATTAGTAGGTTAAGCCTTGCAATGAAGCAGATCATTTGTTCCCCCAACATCTTGAAACTCAGAACAAGACTCTCCCGAGCCCTTGTGTGTTTCCAGTCCCGTCTGTCCTAAGCTGTGCTGACCCTGCGTGAAGAGTGTGCACCTGTCAGATGCCCCGGTAGCTAGAGGCCATGGAGCATGCGCCATGCCGCCACCACCTGCACCTCGTCTGTGTGCAGGGGGCTCGCCCCACCCTCCCCAGGTGTGTGCCCTCTGCAGACAGAAACCCAGACACAGCACAGTAATTCTGGAAACTCCGAGAAAATGGAAACTATGAGCCAACTTGGCAAAAATACACAAATTGACCAAGAAATCATTACATCGTAAGCAAAGAAATGAATTGCTTTTGGAAAGTTAATGTGTACAAATAGAATTGTGGAATTTGAAGCTAGGGAATTCATTACCAGTCAACTCTCATTCATTAATCAAGGATGGCTTTGTGACGATGGAGGGTTTTTAGGCAACATGCAGATATCAGTAAAGTGAGCCTGCAATGCACTTGTACAGGTGAGGTAAGTGGTCCACTGACCGTGGATGGCAAGTAGCTTTCTCTCACCACATCATCCAGGCTCCTAAGAGAAGTCACAGAGCACATGTCCCATGTCTCTCTTCTCACTGAAGTCACAGGGTCACCATCACACGCAGATGGTGATAGCAAGTTTCTTATTCCCTGTAAACTTACAGCTCTCTACTACCTTTGGAATCTGGGGCTGCTTAGAAGATGAAGAAGAGGAAAAGATAAGGTGTCTGAAAGGCTATTTCCCCCCCCCCCCCCAGCTCTATTCTGGCTTCTCCTCACAGCCCTGGTTATCATCTTGCCGTCTATTCGGCCGCCTACATAGCTTTCAAACAAGCTGAGAAACTGGCCTTCAGCAAGAATACTTTGCAAGTGAAACAGCTTTAGCTGAAATTGCCTAGACATGTAACGGACTCTAAAAATATCTTCTGTTGAAGGGGCAGAGTGTGTGAACAGGAGTGGGGAGCAGGTTGAATTACTGCTGGTAATTACTGCTGGTGGTAGGTTTGAATTACTCAATTCTAAGAACACATTGGCCTTTGGTGGACATGACTTGGGTTTGCTGGCCCCTAGCAGAATGCTCTTTTATTCACTGCCTCCCCTGTCCCCCCCCCCCTTTCCCTTGTCCTGCCTCTGGGATGCAGCTTGCAACAAGGCCACATCATGTGAAGACCTGAAGATTCACTCTGAAGGCTCTGCTGTAGAAGCAGATAGAATGTTTCTTCTGAGCTGATCCTTGTCAAGCAGAAAGCCCCATCTTGACATCTGCCTGGGCTCCAGACAGTCCATATAAAATGCTCACTAATTCTGCAGACCCTGCAGTCACTAAAGCAGGGGAACTACCTCCTCCAGAGCTGGCACCCTTTGTGAAACCGGCACGTGGTTACTGCCCAGCTGCCTAATCAAGGGCCCCAGACACCACAAGGTCTGTCTCCGTGCACACCTCCAATGTCACCTTGTCAGGTCCAAAGGATCAG
Organism: Saccopteryx leptura; assembly: GCF_036850995.1. Classification (NCBI taxonomy): domain Eukaryota; kingdom Metazoa; phylum Chordata; class Mammalia; order Chiroptera; family Emballonuridae; genus Saccopteryx; species Saccopteryx leptura. The sequence goes on along the minus strand of NC_089504.1, from coordinate 385,117,706 downwards.
AACAAAGCTGCATTACATTCTCTCTTGGAGGTGTTTCATAAATGATGACTTAGTTTAGGAGTTTTCTGGTTGTTTTGCTTTGCTTTTCAGACCTATTTTGAAGGCAGCTTTCCTTCTAATGACATCTCAGTTATTGCCACACTCTCTTTATAGCTGCCGGTATTGCACGGGTAGCTTTTTCTCTAAAAACAAAAACAAAAAGAAACCTGCAGAATCATTTCTCTCTTTTATGTTCTGCACCAGAAAACTGCCTGCCAGGAGGTCCTTGAGACTTTGGGTGAACAGGCACTTGGCTGCTGCCTAGTGTCAGACCTGCGAGTTTAATGAGGTACAGAAGCAGGGACCACTTCCAACCCTGAGATTCCAGTCTGGAGCCTTCTGCTCCTGCTCGAGGTCCCTGTGACCCAGACAGACTCACCCCCGTGCTCCTAGCCCACTTCTGCCTGTCCATTTCTGCCTGTGCTTGTGACTCTGCTGTTACTTCTGTCCCCATTTCCTGAGTTGAGAGGCTCGTTATGAGATATGAGAGTTTAAGGAAGGCCGTATAGGTAAGTAACATCAACCCGTTCACGACAGAAACCATCCTAGAGAAGACGGTGGAGGGAGAAGAATGCTGTTTAAGGTTTGCAGAGGCCCATAGGAGAGCATGACTCACCGAGTACCTGGTTCCAGTCCTCAGACAAGCATGTGTGCACAGCCTGGCGAACTTCCCTGATAACATTCAGTCTCCTCTTACTTGGTGATCTCATAACCAAGGAGGCTCTGCTGAAATCAAGTGTGAGGGGAGAGACATGGTCCTTGAGCTCAGGGGTGAGGTCTCATCAGCTGTGCCCACCCACCCAGGGTCCCGGCAGAGTCCCAGATGCCTGTGGTTCCACCCAGCAGCTGCTTCCTCTAAGACATAAATTCCTGAAAATTTCTTTCTTCTAACTGGGTCATTTTACTTCTTCATATGTTAATTAGGAACAGTGTGTTTTAAACCACTACTCTAATATAGAAGTGAAGGAGGGGAGTGCATTATCACTAAAAGTGAGAACACTCTATATTCTGTAGAGCATGCGTGCCGTTAGACATGAGAACGTCATTCCAGGAGACATGCACAGAATGCTCAAGCTGCTACAGAGCTCCAAGCTAGAACAGCAAAAGCAAATCCCATAGAAAAATTGTTTGAACTTTGTTAAGTTTTAAATAGTGTGCTGTTTGAGAGACAATGTTAACAGAATGGCAACAGAGCCACAGACTGTTTGCAAATCACATATCTGAAAAAAAAAAAAAAAACTCACGTAAAGCACCGCTGATCAGATTATCAAAAGATGCTCCACCAAAGATGATATACAGATGACAAGTAAGCACATGGAAGAATGTTCAGCCTCAGAAGATCTCAGTGAAATGCAGATTGAAACCACAATGAAAAGGCACTGCATCTCTTGAGAATGGGTAAAGTTAACACGACTGACCATGTCAAGTGCAGACAAGGACGTGGCACAGTTATGTGTCCTTCTGGTTGAAGTGAAAATGATTAGATCACTTTAAAGAATGGTTCTGTTCTTTCTAAAAAATTAAACATATTCTTGTTAGCATGTCCCACTATTGTATATCACAAAGAAATGTACACATACTGTATGTGCTTACAATAAGTCCCCCACAAATATTTATAGCTGCTTTATTTATAATAGCCAGTTACTGTAAATGACCCCCATGTCTCTCAGTAGACAATAGTTTAAATGAACTGTGCTATATCCATAGAGTGGGTACTTTTAGCGACTAATGACTTATGGATATATGATAAAGTGTAGATTAAGTTTTTAAAATGCCACATGAAATCTAAGGACAAACATTGTAACCTTACACTTCATTTTGATGCCTGGACATCATTAGTGACCTACAAAAATGAATGTCTCAACACAAAATTACACTGAGGGGATCTATTGATTCTACTGCACTGGGTAGTGGCATCAGAATGACCCAATTTCACAAACCAGAGCCCTTCCAGGAGAGCTGGGTGGTATGAAATGGGCTGCAGGATGTGCATTCTGAGACCAGCAGGGGGCGCTGGTGGACTGCGCCAGAGGCTCAGGGTTCTGGGCCAGGCAGGCTAGGAAAGTTCTCTACTGGCTCTTGCACACTTGGGCAGGCAGTGTCCTCACTGAAGTGTGACTTGCCTGCACCTGTGGACCCAGGAAGGCCCAGAGGGCTGTGACTCACACACTTACCTCATATCTCAGCCCCTTCCCCTCATGGATTCAATTGTCCAGGCCTGATATACAGCTCAAAATAGATAGAAAATCACACAACACTTTAATTTTCTATTAAAAAACTAATTAAATGGCAAACAGAATGAAATACATATAGATACAAAATGGTAAAAAATGCTTGGAAAACTTCATTTTGATATCATCCAAAGAATGCAAATGATTATGTATAATACTAAAATTTAATATGAATACAGTATTACATTAATGTATTATTAAAGTTCTACCACTTAAAGGAGTCTGGATTGTATTTATTATTTGATGTATAGCGTTTCTGGCAATTGGTGTATTTTTACCAATTATTGAGGGATATTATATTAGATTTTAGTAAATATAAATAATCTTTATAATACAGCTCCAGTCCCCAGTACTAGGGAAATCCTGCCCAGTGAGCAGATCTGAACAGTCTCATTACTGAGGACTATGTACACCTAGGTGGTCAGCATGCGAGAATATGCTCAATACAATGTGTCATTGGGCATTGTAAGTTAAAACAAGAGATGCCACTAGTCCCATTAGAATGGTAACCCTCAGCCCTGGCCGGTTGGCTCAGCGGTAGAGCGTCGGCCTGGCGTGCAGGGGACCCGGGTTTGATTCCCGGCCAGGGCACATAGGAGAAGTGCCCATTTGCTTCTCCACCCCCTCCCCCCCTTCCTCTCTGTCTCTCTCTTCCCCTCCCGCAGCCAAGGCTCCATTGGAGCAGAGATGGCCCGGGCGCTGGGGATGGCTCCTTGGCCTCTGCCCCAGGTGCTAGAGTGGCTCTGGTCACAGCAGAGCGACACCCTGGAGGGGCAGAGCATCGCCCCCTGGTAGGCAGAGCATCGCCCCTGGTGGGCGTGCTGGGTGGATCCCGGTCAGGTGCATGCGGGAGTCTGTCTGTCTCTCCCCATTTCCAGCTTCAGAAAAAAAAAATAGAAAAAAGAAAAAAAGAAGAATGGTAACCCTCAATACAAGGATGACAGCAAATGCTACCCAAAATGTGGGCAGCAGGAACTCTAACTCATGCTGCTGGCAGTTCAAAGTCGCATGGTTGCTTTTGAGGCCCTATGTCAGTTTCATACAAAAATAAACACACTTTTATATGATACAATTCCTGGGTGTTTACTTATATCAGTTATTTGTGTCCAAACAAACAATGCACAAAAAGTTGTAGCTTCTTTACTCATGCTTATTATAACTTAAGGAAGCAACTGCTATGTCCTTTAATAAGTGAATGAATTGGCAAATTCTGGTCCATTTATACAATGGAATATGATTGGAAATATAAATAATTTATCAGGATACAGAAAAACATGAATGAATGTAACACATGCATATTATTAAGTGAAATGAGCCAATCTGAGAAGACTGGAATTGTGAGGGGGCCGGATCAGGGCCAGGATAAGGGCAGGAGCACCGAGACCCAGCTGTCACCTGAGGCTGCCCTGTCTCCTACATCCACCCGAAGGAGCGCGTGCCCCCAGTTCCTGAGCTGTGAGTCCCCTCCCTGCCTCTGCAGGTTCCCTGTGTCATCCTTGGGCTGAAGCCCTCCCACTCCTCTAGTTTCCTCATATCAGCTGGATCCCAGCTCTGTAAAAGGAGCCTAAGGAAAAGGAAGATTGCACAGCCTCCAGAAAGAGGAAGATTTGCATAGACTTCTGTGTCAGCGGGACATATAAGAAGTGTAAAGGCTCAGGCCTGGCTGTGGGTCAGGAAGCAGAGTCTGGGGCGTCTGCACCATGGATTGGGCTCCACTCCTCCTCGCCCTCCTGGCTCACTGTACAGGTGGAGCCTGAGGGAATTCTGGGAGGGCACCTGTTTGCCACCTGGGAGGATTGTTGTGGACTGTTAATGGCAAAAAGCCATTATAGATTCGAGGCTTGGCAGGGGGCTAAGTTCTACCCCCTCCATCTCCATATTTGGCTTTGATGCTGAGTGTTTGCACCCACTCCACTTGTTTCCTTGGGTTGCAGGAAGCAATATACATGCCCTTCCTCTGACTCTTTGTTTGTTTCAGATGTTTGTAAATTTCACTAATGTATCCTGTTTTTGCCTTGGGAGAGTTCCTGTCTTAGCCTTTGATGTGCAACTTTGTATCAGGGTCCTTGATTTGCATAGCTCTATATAATAAAGCGAACTGGGGCTGTGAGGCACTCAGATACTGCCAGGCAGTTTGAAGAGTCTTCCCGGTCCCATCGGTTTTGTTTTGACAAGTGTGTTTCCTCAATTCCGCACTGTTATTTAGAGCCGCGCTGGTCCGCGGCAGAGGATGACCTCTCCCCCCTCCCTGGGAAAGGGGTCGGTTCTGTCCTCCCTGATCTCTGTGTTGCTCCCTCCTTGCAGGGTCCTGGGCCCAGTTTGTGCTGACTCAGCTCTACTCTGTTTCGGGGTCTCCTGGACAGAAAGAAACCATCTCCTGCACATGCAGCAGCGGCAACGTAGGGACTACTATGTGTCCTGGTACCAGCATCACCCGGGCGGTACCCCCACCACTGTCATCTATGAATTTAACAAGAGACCCTCCGGGGTTCCAGATTGGTTCTCTGGGTCCACCCATAGCTCTTCCAACACCTCCTCCCTGACCATCTTCGGGTTGCAGCCCAAGGGCGAAGCCGACTACTACTGTCAGTCTTATGATTATGATAGCAGCTATAAGCACTCAGTGCTCCAGACTCAGGGGAAGTGAGACCAAAACTCTCCAGAGCCTCCCCGTCCTAGGTCTGCCCTCACCATCTGCACCACAGAGAAGGGTTCCTTTCTGTCCCCTGCTGGAAAGTTTGTGTTGAGATTGTTGATCTCTGAGTCCTTCTCTTTTTTCTTTTTCCAGATTATTCCCACGTCTTGATGATAATTGCCTATTTCCATTGCATTCACTTCATGGAGGTGATTTAGTTCAAAACAGGGTTTCTGAGCCTCTGCATGTCTGACATTGGAGATCGGGTCATCGCCTGTGGAGAGGGGTCTTCTGTACACGTGAGACATAGAAACATTCTTTGGGCTCCATGACTACATTGCTAGTAGTTCCCTGTTCTCTAAGTAATGACCCAGAAATACAGCTTCAGACATTTCCAAATGTCCTCTAAGGAAGCCTAATCATCCCAGTATGACAACCACTGTGTTAAAAGGACCTGCTCTCAGCTATTGGGACACCTTTGACTTTCAGTTCTGTTTAGGCCATTCAGCTGGACGGAGACTAGATGTGTCATCTCTCTGTGCTTCCGTGTTCCCGTCTGTTAGACAGGACAGTTACACACACTCACATGAGGTCAGAGAGCCTGTGACCCAATGACATGGAATCTCCTACCAACCAGAGAGCAGAGTACAATATTTGGCCAGACTATGTGTACAGTTCATATATTGAAACTTTATATAATGCACATAAAAATATAGCACCTCTGTCTTTATATATTATTTTTTGGTGTATTTATCTTTTTTAGAGCATTTTTTAAATGTATCTATTAATTTTAGAGAGAAGAAAGAAAGACAGACAGAAAGACAGAAACATTGACCTTTTCCTGTGTGTGCCCTGACCAGGGATCAAACACACAAACTTTGCATAGGCCCTGGCTGGCAAACTGCGGCTCGCGAGCCACATGCGGCTCTTTAGCCCCGTGAGTGTGGCTCTTCAAAAAAATACCACGTGCAGATGCTACCTCGATAAGGAATGTACCTACCTATATAGTTTAAGTTTAAAAAATTTGTCTCTCAAAAGAAATTTCAATCATTGTACTGTTGATATTTGGCTCTGTTGACTAATGAGTTTGCTGACCATAGCGGGACGACACTCTAAGCACCTGAGATATCCAGTAAGGGCTGAAGAATTTTTCAAGCATGAGACAAAAGGATGAATAAAAACATGATAGTTCTTATACTCTTGGTGTCCGTATTTTTCTGTGGGTCCTAAAAGAACAGGCAGCTGTTTAAATTTACCCTCTTCTCCCATTTCTGTAAATGTCATGGATACACTTAAACACCAAGAAAGACAATGCAAATCCCTCCTTTTTTGAAGCGTTCCCTAGGCTACACGTTGTGAAGAAATGTGAGAGCCTCAATTCATCATACAGGGATCACCTGTAAGTTTAAATCAACCACACCTGTAATATGATATCCCAGATGGATACACCCAGAGATGTTTTCACAGATTTCATCAGATGGTGTTTCTCTGGGGCAAATGCACTTCTTAAAACTTCAGAGGACACAAAACACAGAATTCAAAGCAGTGCATAGTCCTGAGGTCACCCCTCCTGGGGCTCTTTTAACTTCTCCATAATATATGTGTATAGATACACACTATATAGACATTAACATAGTAAATCAATGATATACTTTTAAATTGATTTAGTATATTAATTTACAAAACAAGCCACATGTTTTTCTTTGGGATTGTTTTGTTCTCTAATCTGGAAGTTGTACGCAAAGTAGATGACAAAGAAGGGTCATATTTTGGAGGAGGGAACGCTGGTTGTGGGCAAACAGGAAGGAGCTGGAGAGGGAGGGAAGCCTTCATAGAATGGCTGCTCCCGGGAAGGGGGAGAGAAGGATGGGTAGGAAGAGCCTCAGAGCATAGCGCAGGTCTGGGGAAGTCTCAGGTGGACAGGGGGGACTGAATGTCTCCTGCATGTGGGGTGCCTACAAGGACACTACCTGTAGCAGAAAAGGCTGGGCTTTAGGCACCTGCTGTGCCAACCTTTGCCTGGCACAGCCTCGAGGCTGTGAGACTATAGGGTACGTCGGCTCCCCAGTCAGCATCTCCAGGGCTGCCTTGATGGCCTGTGTTGCTGCATTCCACCCCCAGGACAGGGGCAGGGCCCTCCTCCTCTCTGCCTTCTCCTCTAATTTGTCCCTACATCCATAAAGACACTGTCCTCCCTGCACTAGCTGCAGACTTGGAGGGAAGGCTCTGTAAGACACCCACTGTCTTACTGGTTGACTCATCTGGGAGATGCCAGGAATCAGTCATCCCGGTAGATCCTCTGGAGCCATCTGCACCCCCGCCTGTGCCCGGATCCTCCTGCTCCAGTGATCCAGGCTCTGGCCTGGCCCTTTCCATGTCGTGAGTCTGACTCACAGGAGACATTTCTATCTTATCTGGATGTCCAGGCCACTCCCTGGCCCCATGCTCTGTGGAAACCTGATGCGTGTGCCATCTCCTCTCCTATCTGCCCTGGAACTGTGAACATTCTTCACCTTCTATGCCTTCTTCTGTGAAGATCTGTTTCTCTTTGGTTTTTATGTGAGAGGCAGTGAGATAGTGAAACAGATTCCTGCGCACACCCTGAGGGGCATCCACTCTGAAACCAGTCTTGTGCCAATGCTCCAATCAACAGAGCTATTTTTAGCACCTGAGGCTGACTCTCAAACCATCCGGCTATCCTCAGTGCCCGGCCCAATGCTTGAACCAGTCTATCTACTGGCTGAAAGAGCAGAAGAGAGTAGGGAGAGAGCGATTGGAAAAAAAGCAGATGGTGGCTTCTCATATGTGCCCTGACTGGGAATCGAACTGGGATTGTCCATACACTGGGCCAAAGCTATATCCACTGACCCAATTTGGACAGTGCCATGATTTGTGTCCCCTTAATACGCCTCTGTTCACACTCAGCACACAAAGTAATCCCTTCCACTGGGCCTCCACACCAATGGGACTCACTGTTTTATTGTTTGTTTGTTTGTTTGTTGCTTTCTGTTGCCCTCTCTGTGTTCTCAGCTCCACGGCAGTCCTCTCCTGAGTCAAGATTCATGTGTGTCCAAATCAATGAAGGTCAAACCAGACCGAATTTGCATTGTCCCCTGTAGGGATGATTCTTAACCTGTTGAAAACAGAAGAATCAAGAACAGGTGAAGGCTAGGCCCTGGCCGGTTGGCTCAGTGGTAGAGTGTCAGCCTGGTGTGCGGGGGACCCAGGTTCGATTCCCGGCCAGGGCACATAGGAGAAGCGCCCATTTGCTTCTCCACCACCCCCCCTCCTTCTTCTCTGTCTCTATCTTCCCCTCCCGCAGCCAAGGCTCCACTGGAGCAAAGTTTGCTCGGGCGCTGGGGATAGCTCCTTGGCCTCTGCCCCAGGCTTAGAGTGGCTCTGGTTGCTGCGGGGCAGCACCCCGGGGGGGCAGAGCATTGGCCCCTGGTGGGCAGAGCGTCGCCCCTGGTGGGCGTGCCGGGTGGATCCCAGTTGGGCGCATGCGGGAGTCTGTCTGGCTGTCTCTCCCCGTTTCCAGCTTCAGAAAAATACAAAAAAAAAAAAAAAAAAAAAAAAGAACAGATGAAGGCTAGATGTTGAAATGGCTTGAAAAAAAAAAAGCGGTTTGCCCGGCGACCAGCAGAGGGCACCACATGACTGTCAATAGGGATTTCTGCTAAACAGGAGCTCCCTGCTGGGCAGCACTCCAGTGACTGGAGGCTCCAGGGCTGGGCTCTTTGCTGCCTACAGACTAGCCGACATGACTCCTCTGGGCCTGGCCAAGTGCCCTCCATGTGAACCCCTGTGAGCTCCCAGTCATGGTGAAACTAGTGCAGCAGGCTGACCTCCCTGTTCAAGCGCCCTAGACCCTGTCAGTGTACTGGGGGAGGAGCAGGGGATGGGGCATATTTGCATGAGCTGTCCCTCCTCTGTGAAGCCAGCTTGGAGGGGATAAGAGGCCTAGGCAGCCCACTCTAGCTCTGTGGACTAAGGAGCAGCTGTGAGCACCATGGCCTGGACCCCTGTGCTCCTTGTTCTCCTCTCTCACTGCACAGGTGGGGACAGCACCCAGAGACCCAGAGCACCTGCACCCTGACCCTTCTATTCACTCTGATGTGGCTCTTTGCAGGTTCCCTGTCCCAGCCTGTGCTGATTCAGCCACCCTCCCTCTCTGCCTCTTTGGGATCAACAGCGAGACTCCCCTGCACCCTGAGCAGTGACCTCAGTGTTGGTGGTAAAAGCAGCTACTGGTACCAGCAGAACCCAGGGAGTGCTCCCCATTTCTTTTGAACTACCACTCGGATTCAAGCAAGGAGCTGGAACCCAAGGTCCCCAACAGAGTATCTGGATCTAAAAACACCTCAGTCAATACAGCGTACTTGCTCATCTCTGGGCTAAAGCCTGAGGACGAGGTGGACTATTACTGTCTGATCAGGCACAGTGATGGTCCTCACAGTGACAACACAGATAGGGAAGTGGGACATAAATCTCATCCTGCTCAGAGTCTTGTTCATGACAGTTTAATAAATTGCATATACATGAACTCTACATGGAAGTATTTCTGATTCACAATGTGAATAGTCGACAATGTGCTACTAATCAATTCAATGTTTCGAATCCACAGAAAAAATAAAAATTCAAGATGACAGTGAAATGTTGCCTGACTTTTCATGTGATAAAACCAGAGACATTAAAGCTTCATTTATTCTCTTGAAACAAATAAAATAGCCTGTTCCAGGTCATTTTCCCCAGAGCTCAGAAACCACCCCAGCAGGTGGACTATCTTCCACAACATAGACTGCCCATCCAGGGGTCAGGGCAGAAAACTTCCTGCCCCTTCTCAGCTCCCATACTCAGGGATGGTCGAGAACTGTGTCTCAGGGACCAGGCACTAACATATGAGACGCTGTGTAAGGACACAGGCCCGGGAAGAATAGGAAAAGGAGAAAACCTCAGAATAGAAATAGAAGTCATAAAAAGAAAATCCAATAAATATGTAGAAATGAAAGCACAATAGATGTAATTTAAAAATAAAACTCTCTGGAGAGATCAAGAATACATAATGTTATTTATTGTCTTATTTATTTGTGTGGTAATATGTTTATAGATTGTGGAAATTATTCACACTGCCATAAATATTCTCTAGAGGACTTCACCAGGGGGCGCTGCAGACCTTCTTATAAATACAAGGCCTGAAAGCAACTCAACCATCAGCCCTAACTAAATGGGCCCAGGGCTGATGCTCATGGCCTGAGTTAGAAGTGATAGACGGGCTTTCTGTTAAACGGAGAGCCATGCCAGCCTCATCCTGAGAGTAAAGCTATTTGTGTAATGCACCATCCAACACCCTTTACCAAGGAAGCTAAGGAGAAAATAAAGACTCCCCAAAGGCAAACACCAGCTTAAGCTCAAGGAATCCTGGGAAGTCTCCTCCATGACCTGGACTCCTCTCCACTTTCTTCCTCACTCAGTGCCCAGGTTCACGGACAATTCAGAGAGCAGTCTTATAATGGACCTATCTGACTTTATAGTTCATTCCTGACACGTTCTATTTTCATTTCATTTCATGGTCCCTCTCTCAGGCTGTGGTGACTCAGGACCCCTCTATGACTGTGTCCCCCGAAGGGACAGACACTCTCCCATGTGGCTCTGGCACTGGAGCATGTACCAGCAGTGTGTGGTCACACTGGTTTCAGCAGGAATCTGGCCAAGCACCCGGACATTCATTGATTTCTGATACAAACAATAAGCAGTTCTGGATCCCTGACTGGTTCTCAGGGTCCCTCCTTGGCCACAGAGCTGTCATGACCACTTTGGGGCCTATTTGTAGGACAAGGCTTGAGCACTACTGCTGAGAGTCTGTAGTAGTGATTGACACAGTCACAGAACCAGGAGAGGGACCGAGACACCACCTGCCCTTTGAAAAGCCTGGGCACAAACACTGTCATATGATATAAAATTACATGACCAGACAACTGAACAGCAGGGCAGCCAGAGTGTTGGCCATCCATAAGTAGAAGGTATGGAGGTTGTTATTAATACAGCCTCGTGTGATTGCCTGTGTCTGAAATGTTTTCTCCCATATATTGTTCTCCTTGGTAGTTCTACTTCCCAGGATGGACAGGAATTCGCAGGTGTACTCACAGCACATGTACCGTCGTCGGCTTCACTCTGCCCTCCACCTTTAATCTGATATTTGTGAACTGAGCACTAATTCAATACCCTGAATATTTCTCTGAAGAGGTAAATATTTGTCCTAAGTGGTGAAGCCAACATTCAGCCTCCTCAGTCTGGGGTGTGAGCTGAGCCCCAGGACTCAGGGCGGGGCTGGGCAGTCACTGAGGGACACACATTTGCATGGACATCCCCTCCTCTGGCAGAGGGGGGAGAAGAAAAGGAGGCCTGGGGCAGCCCAGCCCCACTGTGGGCTCAGGGCTGTGAACACCATGGTCTGGACCCCTCTCCTCCTCATACTCCTCTCTCACTGCACAGGTAGGGACAGGTTCAGGGGACACTGGTCATCCTGAGAATATTTACTTGGGCTCCTGACCCCTTACGCACTGATGACTGTGTTTGCAGGTTCCCTGTCCCAGCCTGTGCTGACTCAGCCGCCCTCCCTCTCTGCATCTCCTGGAGCATCAGCCAGACTCACCTGCACCCTGAGCAGTGGCTTCAGTGTTGGCAGCTATGGTATAAACTGGATCCAGCAGAGGCCAGGGAGCCCTCCTCGGTACCTTCTGTGGTTCAATACAGACTCAGATAAGGACCTGGGCCCTGGGGTCCCCAGCCGCTTCTCTGGATCCAAAGATGCCTCGGCCAATGTGGGGCTCCTGCTCATCTCTGGGCTCCAGCCTGAGGATGAGGCGGACTATTACTGTGAGATCTCGCACACTGGTGCTCCTCACAGTGATACACACAGATGGGGAAGTGGGACATAAACCTCAGCCTCCTCAGAGTCTTAGTTCATTAAAAATGAACATTTCAAAATAATTTCAATATGTAAATTATACTGGGAACTAACTCATGGTTTATGTGGTGTCTACTCTCATTTTTTTCCATGTCTCTGAATTCTAAGTATAACAAGATCAATATCAATGACAAGTTATTTATGAAGACATTAAAATTTTGCCTGTTAGCTATATGTAATAAAACTAGAGCATGAGGGACTGCTGTGTTTCTCTTGAAACAAGAAAACAGCATTTGAAAAAAAATTTTCCACAACTCGGGAAGCATCCCTGCAAGTGGATCTTCTTCCACAGCCAGGACTTTTCCCTGTGAGAGGTCAGAGCAGGGACCTCCACTTCCTCCCGAGCGCCTGAGCACAGGCAGCAGAAGAGCTCTGAGTACCAGGACGAGGCACCAAGATGTGAGGTCCCGGGTGGCGACTCCAGTCCGGGAGGACTTTCAGCTCAGAGCTGGTGCAACCTTTGCTGGGCACCTGAGCCTGCTGTTCAATCAGGACAGAGGGGAAAATTTGTCGCCTGAGCCCAAGAAATCTTTTTGGGGGTCTAGATGGGGAGAGAATGCCCCACTGTTCCTGGGGAAATGTGGATCCCGTTACGAGGGAAGGGGTGAGATGGGTCCAAGAGGCACTCATACAGCCGACAGCACTGAGGCTCGTGGGGAGTCCCGAGAGGGAGTTTCTTGAGCCCCAAAGCCCTGTGTCCTGTTCTCTCACCCCACAGGAGCTTTCCAATAATCTGGGGTGACATTGGGCTGTCAGACACCAGGAACAGGGACCCCCAGTGTCTGTAACTCTCCCTGTGAAGCTCCTGATGAGCCAGGATCTGAGATCACTTTATCCTGAGCATGAAGCAGCAAACACAGTGAGCACCCAGCCAGCACCCCCCCCCCTTACCTGTGTCCAAGGACAAAGGTGCCTGACAGTCAGGGGTCCAGCCCTCTTGTCTGGATCATAGTTGTCGTACACATGGCCTCTCTGACCATCTTTGACCTCTAGCCTGATGAGGAGGCTGACTGTCACTGTCACTTAGATAAGTACCACCCCATGCACAAAGAACACCTGTGCCAATGAAAACTGAAATAATATTAGTTCTCCGCTCCCCAAAGACCCATCGTTTTCCATGTCATGGACTGTGACCATCACCTACTGGTCATGAGACAGCTTCTGCTGTCACCAGGGCTATTACACTAGGCGGCCTTATGTTCTAGCCTTGGTCTGTCTTCAGTGGTCAGTAAAAGATTTACTTTTATTACTGGCCTTTCATTCAAAAAGAATCACTTTGTACTGAGATACAAAATACCCCTCAGAGCTGCTGGGCAGGTGACAAGAAATGCACAAGTCTGGCATCTGTGCCCTGGGAGACTCGGGGGCCCTCTCCCGCCTCCCTGCATGGCCCTGCTCCTGGCCTGGGCTTGATGCCCATCCCCTGCACCCTCACCACTCAGGGAAGCTGCTTTCTCTGCTTCCCAGAGGTCGCCCTCTGAGGACCCCTGATCTCCAGGTTCTGGGGGACCCTCCCTGTGAGGACATGGCTCTCAGACCTGTCACCTGCTCAGTTCCTCCACTGTAACCACATGACCTGTCATACCTTTCCCTCTGTGGTTCTTTGTTTGGTGTGATAATGAGTAAACATCTATGTTTGGAGGTATTAAATTATAAATCCAACCCCCATGAAAACCACCAAACTTTTAAAAAATGAACTGTATCAGGGCTAATGAGGATTAGGACACAAAAGGGAAGGAGCAGTTTTAGGTCAGAAATGAAGAATTAAGCTCTGAAAAGAGATGAGATGTGCTTTTATGATAATGTTGAGGAAAATCACAAAACTAGACAAAAAATATCTTATATTTATCAAATGTATATATGTGTGTGTGTGTGTGTGTGTGCACGCAAGTGTGGGCAAATGTGACTTTACATTTGTGAGTACGTGAAACATAGAGTTTACACTTGTATTCTTATTTATTAATATTGTATTGTTTATCTGTAGTACAACTGTAAACGTACCTTTGTCTACCCCTGTGTATATGCAGTTCCAGGTTGAGTTCAAGCGTAAATGAGAACACACTGAATTAATCAACAACAAAAGATCTTTCTTCTCTGACAGCTTCATATTCTCATGGCAAAGACACAGATAAAGACCCAGGACGTGTGCAGTGAGGACGGGGAGCCAGACTGGAGCCCTGACAACAACCCCAGAAACCAAATCCATCCACTGGCAAGGCTCACCCAGTGGAGTATCGCCAGGTAGGAACCAACAAGGTTCTTCGCAAACCTTAATCCGAGATCTTGTTATAAGGTAGTCACTTACCAGAAATGAATGCTGGGCAAGATAGAAGTAAACTTAAAACTCAAACAATCCTGAAAAAAAAAAAAACTCAAACAATCCTGTAATATCTGGTAACCTTGCACTTCTTTTTAATGCCTGGACATCATTAGTGACCTTTAAAAATGAATGTCTCAACACAAAACTACACTGAGGGGATCTATTGATTCTACTGCCCTGGGTAATGGCATCAGAATAACCCAATTTCACAAACCAGTGCCCTTCCGGGAGAGCTGGGTGGTGAGAAATGGGATGTGTTCTCTGACCAGCAGAGGGCGCTAGTGGACTGTGCTGGAAGCTCAGGGTTCTGGGCCAGGCAGGCTAGAAAAGTTCTCGACTGGCTCTTGCACACTTGGGCAGGCAGTATCCGTATTGAAGTGTGACTTCCCTGCACCTGTGGACCCAGAAAGGCACATGAGCAGTCAGCTCTGGCTCATACACTTACCTCATATCTCAGCCCCCACGCCTCATGGATTCAATTGTCCAGGCCTCATTTTCAGCTCAAAATATGTAGATAGAAAATCACACAACATTTCAATTTTCTATTAAATACCTAATTAAACTGAAAATGGAATAAAATACATATTGATACTAAATGGTAAAACATGTTTTGAAAACTTCATTTTGATATCATCCATAGAAGCAAGTGTGTACAATATTAAAATTTAATGTGAATATTACATTTTTAAATGATCACCACTTAAAGGAGTCTTGATTGTATTTATTAATTTGATATGAAGTGACTTTTGCAATCTGTGTATTTTTACCAATTATCGAGGGATAGTATATTATATTTTAATACATATAAATAATCTTTATAATACAGCTCCAGTCCCCGATAGTAGGGAACGCCTGCCCACTGAGCAGATCTGAACAGTCTCATCACTGAGGACTATGTACACCTGGGAGTCAGCACCTGAGAGTGTGCTCAACACAGCGTCATTGGGCATTACAAGTTTAAACAAGAGATGCCACTAGTCTCATTAGAATGGCTAACACTCAGTACACGAATCATAGTAAATGTTACGAAGGATGTGGGCAGCAGGAACTCTAACTCATGCTGCTGGGAGTGCAAAATAGCATGGCTGTTTTTCAAGGCCCTATGTCAGTTTCTTACAAAGCTAAACACACTTTTACCTGATACAATATAGACATCATATTGCTGGGTGTTTACCTATACCAGTTATGTCCAAACAAGCATGAGCACAAAAAATTGTAGCTTTCTTTTTTCACTTTTGTTATACATAAAAAGCAACTGCTATGTCCTTCAACAGGTGAATGAATTAGCAAACGCTTGTTCATTTATGCAATGAAATATGACTGGAAATATAAAGAATAATTTTTAAGGCCACAGAAAAACACAGGAACCTAACATGCATATTATTAAGTGAAATGAGCCAATCTGAGAAGACTGGAACCGTGAGGGGGCCCAATCAGGGCCAGGATTGGGGCAGGAGCCCTGAGACCCAGCTGTCACCCAAGGTCACCATGCCTCCTACATTCACTGGAGAGCACACACGTGCCCTTAGTCTTCAGCTGTGGGTTCTCTCCCTGACTCTTGCAGGTTTCCTGTGTCATCCTTGGGCTCGGCCCTCCCCCTCCCCTAGTTCAGCAGGAGTCTGGCTCTGTATGTAATAGGAGCCTAAGGAAAAGGAAGATTGCACAGCCTCCAGAAAGAGGAAGATTTGCATAGACTCCCCCCTCTGTGTCAGGGGGACATATAAGAAGTGTAAAGGCTCAGGCCTGGCTGTGGGTCAGGAAGCAGAGTCTGGGGCGTCTGCACCATGGATTGGGCTCCACTCCTCCTCGCCCTCCTGGCTCACTGTACAGGTGGAGCCTGAGGGAATTCTGGGAGGGCACCTGTTTTTCACCTGGGAGGATGACCTCTCCCCCTCCCTGGGAAAGGGGTCTGTTCTGTCCTCCCTGATCTCTGTGTTGCTCCCTCCTTGCAGGGTCTTGGGCCCAGTTTGTGCTGACTCAGCCCCGCTCTGTGTCAGGGTCTCCTGGACAGAAGGTCACCATCTCCTGCACCCGCAGCAGTGGCAACATTGGGATCACCTATGTGTCCTGGTACCAGCAATGCCTGGGCAGTGTCCCCAACACTCTTATTTACGATGATGACAAGAGACCCTCTGGGGTTCCAGATCGGTTCTCCGGTTCCACCAGCAGGTCCTCCAACTCACCTTTCTGACCATCTCTGGGCTGCAGCCTGAGGACGAGGCCGACTACTACTGTCAGTCTAGTGATAGCAGCGGCTATAAGCACACAGTGCTCCAGACTCAAGGGGAAGTGAAACAAAACTCCCCAGAGCCTCCCTGTCCTGGGTCTGCCCTCGCCATCCACACCACAGAGAGGAGTTCCTTTCTGTCCCCTGCTGCAGTGTTTGTGTTGAGATTGTCAGTTTCTGAGTCCTTCTGTTTTTTTCTTTTTTCAGATTTCCCCCACGTCTTGAGGATGATTATCGATTTCCATTGCAATCACTTCAAGGAGATGATTTAGTTCAGAACAGGATTTCCGAGCCTCTGCACGTCTGACATTGGAGATCAGGTCATAAGTATGGAGAGGGGTCTTCTGTACACGTAGGACATAGAAACATCCTCAGTGCTTCACACCTAAGATGCTAGCAGCACACTCTTTTCTAAGTTATGACTCATAAACACACTTTCAGACATTCCAAATATCCCCTGAGGGAGCCTAATCACCTCAGTCTGAGAATCACTGTGTTAAAAGGCCATGGTCTCAGCCATTAGGACATCTTTGACTTTCAGTCCCGTTTAGGCCATTCAGCTAGACAGAGACTGGATATGTTATTACTCTGTCTTCCTGCATCCCCATCTGTTAGGACCATTACACACACTCACATGAGGTCAAAGAGCCTGTGACCAACCATTTGAAATCTCCTGATAACCAGAGAACAGAGTACAATTTTTGGCCAGACTATGGTGCCTCTCTTTCTTTGAAATTGTATACAATGCACATGAAAATATTGCATATCTATCTTCATTTATTATCTTTTGGTGTAGTTTTGAGATTATTTTTGAATTTATTCATCAATTTTAGATAGAGAAAGGAAGAAAGAGAGGTAGACAGTACATTGATCTTTTTCTGTATGTGCCCTGAGCAGGGATCAAACCATGATTTTGCATACCTGGACCACACTCTAACCAGCAGAACTATCCAGCCAGGGCTGGAGTATTTTTCAAACATGAGACACAAGGATGAATAAACACATGACAAGGTGTTGTACTTTTGGAATCGTATTTTTCTATGGGTCCGAAAGAATGGACAAGAACAACAGGTGAATATGCAGCAAATTCTGGGGACAGAAGGCAAGACAAGCTCCATGAGCAAACGCACTGCTGAATGCAGGGAGTTGCTTGACTGTCCGCTCACATTTTACTTTATTAAGATTCTGTAAAACCATCAATGGTCACATGATACTAATACCCAGTTCAAAATCCATCACGTGACAAGTAAAATTTAATATTCAACTCCTCAACCAAAAGTCCCACGAAAGACTTTGGTCAGAAAACTCATGAAGGAAGATCGACGGGTTTGAACTCTGTCTGAAGAAAACAGGATTCTGCGCTGTGACATCGGTGAAGACAGCCGAAAATGATCGAGGACGTGCGTGCAGGTCTGGGCTTTCTTCTCAAACATGTCATCCATGAACCTCATGACTCCAAACACAGGATATTTTGTTCCTCATTCACTCTTTCAATTAGCACAACAATCAATTAGCTAACCATTCTGGAGATTCCAACACATACATTTATGGGGCAGTAGGGGAAATCCATTACTTTCACGGGCAAGTGCTTAGGGACATTAATTGTATGTTTATTCTAAAGCACATAGTGATGAGGGGATATGGTGTGTGAATGTGGTTTCACAGTCAGTGAGGGTGTAGGATGAGGGGATAGAGGGTGGAAGATTAAAGAAGAGGAGAACTATAGATGATGGTTGAAGTGCTATAATGGGTGCAGGTGATTCTATGAACTATTCTCTGTAGTTTGCATAACTTCAACATTTTCATCCTGAATTCCCTATTTCTGTCTGCATTGATGGTGCATGTCCTGGTACTGAGAGCCACTCAGGGGTGCTAAAATGTTTGTTGTCACCATGATTTCAGGTTTAATTCCATCTATTCTCAAAAGGCAGTGGAGGAGTTGTCCTGAACACCATAAAGAAACAGGAATTGAGGGTTTTAAAGAAACAAGGGAGTGAGAAAGCTGGAGGTCTAGACCAAAGGGAGGTGCTGCATGGTGGGGAGAGGTGGCGGGGCCAACCAGGAAGCCTCCGGAGGGGAGCCTAGGAGTTGGGGTTTTGTGCAAACAGCAGTGAGGAGTCACTGAGTATTTAAGCAGGGAGCGCCCTGCCTGAGCTGAATGACAAAGATCCCTCTGAGTGCCCTGAGAGAGTGCCCACGTAATCCAGAGATCCTGGTCATATGTCATTTACTAACAGGCCCTGTGAGTCTGGAAGTGTGGAGATCACCGGACCATTTGCACAGTTAATGCAGAATTAGAGTCAGGGTACAGTGTGGACGTGATGGTTTCTGCATTCAACTGCCCAGGCATTCATCATGTCTGAAATCACATCACTATCTCACATTTCTCTTGCTGTTAAAATAAGACCATACGTAAAAAAATGTAAGTAGAGAAAGTTTTGTTTAAAATATTAACAAGTTCTAGGATGCCAAAGCAGTGTCCTAACAAGAAACACATGACACAGATTTTCAGAACACCAACTAAGATGAAAAGTCAGTTTCTAGTATATAATGAGAAAGCATGTTGCAGTCTCCACTGGTAAATGTGAAGCCTATGACAGCCATTATTTTTAGCAATCACTTAATCCTATGAGCTCGCTATGAAAACTCTGCGTGCATGACTTGCCTTGACATGTTTGCTGACTGGTGGTCCTCCTTCGCGGGCTCCCTCTGGATAAAGGCAGCAGCTTCTGCTGTGTTCCGGTGAACAGGAAACAGCACTCTAGGAATTTCACAGGTCGGTGTGCAAGCAGTTCTCCAGGAAGCGCCTCAGTAGGAAGATGTGGGCCTGGGAGCAGTGTGGGAAGAGCAGCTGGGGGTTGTAGCCCAGCAAGGAGCTCAGGTGGCAGAGGCTGAACTCCACGTTGGCCCCGCCCGCAGTCCCCTTGTTGATGCTGCTGAGCTTGCTGAGCCTGTGGTGCAGGGTGAAGCCCTGGGGAAGCTGTGTGGCCCAGAGGCGCTTCCAACACCAGCTCCCCCTCCGCCCACTGCGGGAGGGGGGCCATTTGCAGTAGTGCGGTGTGGGGGTGCCAGGCCTTAGGGGCACAAGATGAGGGCAGGGTGGAGGGCAATGGTTAGGAGCAGCCCGGGGGATCCACGCCAGGGCCTGGACAGAGGGGCCATCCAGTGGCAGACCACGTGGGCGCATCCTGGGACCAGGGGTGGCCTGAGGCCCTGGGGCATGAGTGAGCACAGGGCCTGGAAAGAGGCAGAGGCCTGCTGAGCGCTCCCTGCTGTGTGGGGTGGAGCTGGGACCAGAACCCAAGGGTTTCTGAGTGTCCAGCTGAGAACTGGCTCTCCCTCCAGGCATCCCTAACCCCTCCATCTCCTTCAGGGTCTCGCTTCCCAGGGCCACCAGACCTCTTTTTCTTGATAGTAAGCAGGTGGGTGCTCCCACTTTTTCTCCTGAGTTTGAAGGAAGTCCAAAAGTTCTTCGGGGCCTCCTCAGACTAGAGTCTGTAGGCTGAAGGCTCCTGGGCCCAGCCCACAGGAGAGCTGGGGCCTGAAGGAGGTGTGTCCTGCAGGACCCCACACCCAGCAGGGTGCCCAGGCCTCTTCTCTCATGTGACAGAGAGGCCCAGCACACCTGCCGCCCAGTGGGCATGGGCCTGAGGCTGCCCTCCTGCCGGCACGCACTCTCAGGAGCCCATCCTCAGGTGTGCCCCGCAGCGCCCCTCCCCCCGGGGCTCCTCCAGCACTGCTCCACAGACAGCACACAGAGACAAGCCTGGACATTTGTCCCAAAGCTTTCCTTGGAGGTTGACACTCACATCCCTTCCTTTTTCTCAGCCTCCCTAACCCATTAATGCCCAAGAAGCCTCAGGTTTTCTAATTCTCTCTTTAAACCACAGCACTTTCCTCCAAAGGCAGCAGCAGTCTGAGGTCTGTTATGGCCCCAGGGCTTGTTGTCAGTGGTGAATGAGTGTTGAGTACAGTTTTATAGGGTATGCAAAGCAAAGCAGTCGGGCTCTGCATGGCTTAGAATAATCTCCACTGGGCTCCATGGACGCCAGTTGGGTGTCTAAGAAAATTGAATTTAGCACTAATAATTCCAGCCTCCTGTAAAGAAATAACAACATAGGGACCAAAAGGCAGAGGTGATCAAATATATATATATAGCTTTTCATTCTGATTCTGACTCTAATATTGTAAGAGATAGACACAGCAGAAGTGATGTGACATCACTTGTGATATTAGGTCATTAAAAGACTAGCCTGTCTTCGTTGGTCTTTCTTGGTTTGTCACTCTAGAGGACATGTTGAAACTGGCAGCAGACATAGGTCACAAGTTTGAGGTCCAGATGGTTGCCAGGTCCCCATGGCTACATGTACTGCAGTGCTTACAGGCTGGGAACGGGGACCATGGGTCGGACTTGGATTCCAGGGATCATAGGGTGACAGCGAAAGGGGCATGATAGTCCTCCAGGTACCAAGTAAAGAAGCCACAGGGAACAAGTGGATGGCAGAGCAAATTCTGAGCACAGGACACAAGTTTCATGGAAAAAAAAACTTGCAAAGTACAGTAAGTTGTATGAACATCTGCTAATGTTCCACTTAAATAACTAACTGGAAGATAGCTGTTTGTCCACAAAACATCAAATGCAGAGCTCAGTGTTCACCCCATGATCAAGAAATACTAACATTCGATGCTTTAAGCAAAAATCTCAGAAAGAATCTTGTTGCAAATCTCTGGGAAAAGATGATTGTGTTTGTGAGCTCTGTGGACAGAGAAGCTTCTGACCTGCGAGAAGTGGGTAATGAAAGCCCGTAAATGATTGTCAAGACTTGTGGTTCCATTTGACCTTTTTTCTTCTACTGTGTCACATGCTGTGAGTACGGGCACTGCACACATTACATACATGATGATTCTATCATGAGATCAACTAGAACAACAATTCACTTTGTTAGAAAATGGGAAACAAAAACCCAATTCATGTGAGAGTAGTAAAAGACTACATATTTCATGTATAATATATAGAAAAACCAATTTCTGGATAAGTTGTGCCATATTCCAATAAAGTGTACAATGTTTTTAGTATTGTCCATTAGGTGCAAACCCTTTAAGCTGTCATTTATGTACGTTTTCTACCCTCCATAAACCAAGAATCCTGTGGGAGAGAGAAGCCACAGAAAGCACGTGCAGCACTATGGGATCACAGTATCCATGAGCCAAACCGTAGATGTGCGACTAGAGACAGTGACCTGCTGAGCTGCAGAAACGAGCTCGGCTCTCAGGGCTTTGGGCCTGGGGGAGACGCAGGGGGGGCTGTGCATCTGCACTGAGGTCCCTACACAGCCGCTCAGTAAGGACAATTCATTCAGAGGAGCCTGGGCTTGATGACAAGGCTCTGTGCTCACTGATGGGGACTCAGCAGCTGTGGCCTCTATGGCACTTAAGGGTCCGCTGAGTAAGAATTTTGTATGGTTTCAGCAGTTGCTTCTTCCCAGAGCTCTCCCAAGGGGAGCTGATAACTGCGATCCTCCTTAGTCTGGGGTGGGCTTTGAGCTCAGAGAAAGGCTGGGTGGTCACTGAGGGACACACATTTGCATGGACAGCCCCTCCTCTGGCAGAGGGGGGAGAAGAAAAGGAGGCCTGGGGCAGCCCAGCCCCACTGTGGGCTCAGGGCTGTGAGCACCATGGCCTGGACCCCTCTCCTCCTCGTGCTCCTCTCTCACTGCGCAGGTGGGGACAGAACTTGGGGTCCCAGGAAAGCCACTTAGTTTGCATCTTTCTCTACTGGCCTAGAGCCTTGAGAAACTTAACCCTGAGTCCCTGTCCCATTACCTATGTGCTATGTGTGTTTGCAGGTTCCCTGTCCCAGCCTGTGCTGAATCTACTGCCCTCCCTCTCTGCATTCCCTGGAACATCAGTGAGACTCACTTGCACCCTGAGAAGTGGATTTAATGTCAGCAGCTACTACATAGACCTGTAGGAGCAGAAGTCAGGGAGCCAGAGCCCACCCCAGCATCTCCTTTGCTACTACACAGACTCAGATAAGAACCAGGTTCCTGGGGTCTCCAGTTGCTTCTCTGGCTCTAAAGATGCCTCAGCCAATGCGGGGCTCCTGCTCATCTCTGGGCTCCAGCCTGAGGACGAGGCTGCTGTTACTGTGTAAACATCACGGCAGCCCTTATACATACTTCAGAATCAGAGGGCACTAAGACTAAAACCTCTCTGTGCTCCTCCTGCCAGGGAAATTAACCCCTGTTCTGTCTGGGACCAAGTCTAATTCATGGGTGACATCTGTTGTCACTTCTGCAGGCAGGACCTGAATTTCCACTGAGCAGCAGATCTGACTTATCCCTCATCTGTCATCTAGACTGCCCTGTCACCACTGTATCTCACATGCTCATGTCCTCACAGGCAGAAGTTCCTTCTCAGAGACACAAATCTCCCAGTGGAGCTGTGGGAGGTGTGGACAGTGTCTGGTTCTGGCCGGGCTCAGCTCCGAGTCCAGGGAGACTCAGAGACGCTTCCTGCTAAATGCTTTAACCTGGGCTTTGAAATACAAAAGCAAGATGCAGCAATGAGTCACAATGTGCACACTTGCAACTTAGAAATCACTAGTAAAACTTCAAAAATATTTTAATAACAGTGCTTTTTAATGAGAAGTATTTAAAGATAAATCTAAAACACTGAAACTCTTA
Source organism: Saccopteryx leptura (assembly GCF_036850995.1). Taxonomy (NCBI): domain Eukaryota; kingdom Metazoa; phylum Chordata; class Mammalia; order Chiroptera; family Emballonuridae; genus Saccopteryx; species Saccopteryx leptura. The sequence continues at coordinate 385,094,601 of NC_089504.1, read as the reverse complement.
TAAAATGAGAGGTACAAAACATGCCTGAGATAAATGAAGATCTAAATCAATGAACACATATATCTAGTCTATGGTCAGAACACTCAGGATCAATTTTCTCCACATTTATTTATACGTTCATAGGGAGGATTTAAGTGACATCCACTAGCAATGAATGGTTAGATAGGAAATCTCAGAAAGGAATGGAAACTGTAACACAAACAGAAATGACAGTGCCCTGAAAGAAAATGCTCTTTTTCCACCTGATCTACCTCCACCTGAGGAAGAGGAGGTGTTGGATGTTAGTTTGACGTTAGGGGAACCTAGTCAAGGGGTCGGAGCAGAGCCCTTTCCATCCTTCCCAGGACACTGAGCTTGATGCTGCTGGATGCACCCTCTGTTCTAGAGACGAGGCCCTGGGAGGTGAGATGCGGGGTGAGGACGAAGGTCTGGGAGGAATTCCAGGCCCCTGATTGGTACCTGGGCGTTCAGTTGGGAGGTCAGGAAAGGGAGGGCCCACCAAAAGGAAGCTTGGGGCTTGGGGCCAGGAAATCTTTCCATGGGACATGAGAGGATGGGGACCCTCCATAGTTCCTGGGAAAATGCCGAGGCTGCTCCACCAGGGAAGGTGAGTCCATGGATGCGACACTGTTATACCTGACATTATTCAGGACAGTGGGGACTCCTGTGAGTGGATATTCCTGAGTCCACAATGCTGCCTGTGTCTTCTCATCCCCACCTGGAACTTTCTAACGATCCAGGCTGTGGGATGAGCCGTGGGACATCAGAGCTTGGGCTTCTTTATATGTACCTGTGTCACTCCCACTGAAAAACTCTTAATGAGCTCAGTTCCGAGGTCACCTTCTCCTGCACAGACAGGGAGCAGCACAGCTGTTGTGGTTACCATGGAAAAAATTTCAAGGGCTCCCAGTCAGAGCCTTCATGTTTGCTGACTAAGATAGCATTGAGGGATCTTCAAGAAGTTTGAGCCTGATGCTCCTGATCCAGATCTGTCACCAGACCTATTTGGTCACCTCTAAGTTTCAGCCTGAGTCTGAGGCTGATGACCATTGTGACAGATGAACCCCAATGCCACAAAGAGCTCATGATCCACTGGGACAAATGACAAAATCTGTACCCCAATCTCTTGTCTGACCCGTCACTCCCCTGCTGCTGCCTGTGTGTGTGCAAGCACAGGTGTGTGTGTGTGTGAAAAATTAGTGAGCAATGATCTTCTCTAACACTAAATCCAAGTCAGAAGGCACCATAACACATTTCCACAAAACATTCAAGGAGATAGTTATTCTAAAGACGTACAAGAGATGGCACATAGCCCAATCTAATTTACTCATATGGAAAAAAACAGAAAACCCAATCTAACAGGAAGAATATGAAATTTCAAAATTATAGAACAACATTATTTATGAACATGGGTACAAAACTCCCTCAACAGACTAGAGGAATCCATATTATAAAAAGTAAGAGTTATCTTGACCACCAGGGAAGACTGGGCTGAAGCTAGTGTATTTAAGAAGTTTCTTCAGAAATGGGAACATGTTTTACAGGAAGAGATGAAGTAAGATGTACTGAACTATATATGATATTAATATATCAGATTCCCCACTCAGGAAATGAGCCACAGAGCTGTCACTGATGGTTCCCTGACACCCCTTTGGAGGGTGAAAATGGTGTAACTGGATACTTTGTTACGGAACTCACTGATTCTGCAGTCCATGGTTCATAAAATGCATCAGCATGAATCTTCAGAGGGAAACAGCGCAGCTCAAAGATAGCCCTTACCTGAGTCCAGCAGATCACCCAGGAGCCACCAGGGGGAGCTGCTCTGTGATCCTTCCTGCCTTGTAATGGGCTCCTGGGCCCTGGGTTCACTTCTTCATATAATTGTGGATTCTTCTAACAAAAGAGAGTTGACGCCAAAGCCTGGCAGTACATGTCCAACCATAGTCCCCCTGACTGCTACCCCTGGAGACAGTGAACAGTCAATGGGAGACTCCTGTCCCTTCACACCCGACACTGGCTCTGTGGTTTCCTAGTGGGCTCAGTGTTAGAAGGAGACCGGGTCATCACTCACAAAGAGGACAGGAAGGGATTTCAGCAGAGAATTTAGAAAATGTTCAGGAGGATGTGGTTTGTTCAAAATAAACTAGATTGTTGAAGCAGAAGGATGAGACCTCACTCAGATCACCATTCAGACATCTAGCTTTCAAGAAAGGAAATGTAGGACCAAGGTCACCAGAAATTAGGGAAGCTATTTGGTGAAAGACATTACTTGCCCTCACTCAGTGTCTCAGTCACCATGCAGTCATTGGTCTGTGCGAGGTCCCAGCACCTGCTTTTTCAACATCTCCCCCAGGGGACATGAGGGTGACCCTGGGGCAGGAGGAGAGAGGAAGCTGATTTGCATGAAGCACCTTCTCCTCCCTTTGGGTCTGGGAGGCATGAAAAGGCCCGAGGAAACCTCTCTGCAGTCCAGGAGCCTGAGAGATTGTGTCCTGTGAGTGTCCCCGCCATGGCCTGGATGGTGCTTCTGCTCGGGTTCCTCGCTTACAGCTCAGGTCAGGGGAAGGGACTCTGCATCCTTGGGGGACAAACAAATGCAGGGTCTCAGGGTGACCTTTGTCTCTGATAATATCTGTCTCTCTCCTCTTGGTTTTAGGGACTTTTTCTCAGACTGTGGTGAGCCAGGAGCCATCAGTGTCAGTGTCTCCAGGAGGGACAGTCACACTCACCTGTGGCCTCAGCTCTGGGTCGGTCTCTGGTAGTAATTACCCCAGTTGGGTCCAGCAGACCCCAGGGAAGCCTCCTCGCATGCAACTAACTACCAGCTTTCAGGGTCCCTGGTCGGTTCTCTGGATCCATCTCTGGGAACAAAGCCGCCCTCTCCATCACAGGGGCCCAGCCTGAGGACGAGGCCGACTATTACTGTGCTCTGTACATGGGTAGTGGTGTTTACACAGTGATGTAAACCCACGAAGAAGGGCAACCAAAACCTCCTCATGTGCACAGAATGGCTCGGCCTCAGTAGCAAAAGTAAAGAAATGGGTTGAAAATGTTCAACAAACTATGGTGAAAGGTTCCTGGTTCTGTTCTGCTCTCCTGTAGCTCAGCACCACGTGCCTCCTACAGTCTCTCCCAGGGTGCATCCAGTTCCGCATTGAGACGCCTGGAAGAATGAGCTTCTCTCTCTCCCTCTCCCTGCAGTAATAACAGGATGGGGGCTGAGCTACAAATATTTTAACCAACAGTGATTCTCAGAGACCTGTCTGCTCCCTGTAAGACTCTCCTTATTCAAAGAGCAGTTACAGACATGCTCTGGCTCACTGATTTGACCTTGCAGACACACAAATGTTTTATTTTCTTTGAAATGGCAGTGTCAACATGACCGGACTGAAATGTGATTCCTCAGCTAGATCTACTGAGTCAGACCCTTGTGTGTGTGTGCAAGAACCTGTGTTTAGGAGGCTCTTCGTGAGATGTTTTTGAACATTAAAATTTGAGAAGTACCTCTACTTTTATTATTATGAAAGCATTCCTGAGAATTTCTGTTTAAAATTCAATCAAGCTAACATTCAGGACACACTCTTTTCCAAATTCCCTTCAAATACCCAGGACCACGCAGAAACAGACTTACAATGTCAGGTTGTCACTGAAAACTGTGACTTGAAATGAAACCACAAGTTGAGAGGAAAGTCCACAAACATGTTCTCTGAGGATGTATGTCATGGCTGGCATGAATATTCACACTGTAGGAAGTTATCTATTTACATCTGTCTTTCAGAAACAGTCCTACCACCCCTGAGCTGACTCCCCTGGTGACGGGACTGTGTCCGGGCTGGAGGTAGTGTCACTGCCTGAGCGTCCCCTTAGGTGGCCACACTGGGCTGTGAGGAGGAGAAAATGTGTGAAATTTTTGTTTTATTTTCTTTTCTCCTCTTTACCTAAAAAATAATTTTTGGAAAAGTTTTATTTTGTGGCAGCACAAAATAAATTTTAAAATAATAAGAATTATGTTAGGATTATATATATCTGACTATAGCTTTGTTTTCTGTAATGTTTATTGCATTAATGGATTCCTGGATTGGTTCTAGGAACAGAAGAAGGATATATTGGGAAATGTTATAAAATCTGAATAAAACCTACAGTTTAGTTACTTTTATTTTACTAAGGTTAGGGTCTTAGTTTTTAAATATGACCATGGCTTGCAATATTTTAATGTTAGATAAATGTTGTGAAAGTTAGGTAAGAGGTTTCTGCATTAACTTTTAAAATTTTATGTAAATATTACAAAATTAAATGTTTTACAACACACACACTAGAATATAAATGCACTCTGTTCCCTCCTCTGAGAATAGAAGTCAAAGCCTCACGTGCGGTATGAGGCAGCAGAGCATCTGGTAAAACTTTTCACATTGAAACCGTGGTCATGGGTTGTATTTTATTTCCATTTTCTCTAAAGAAAAAAATATGTGGAAATATTAATCACACTTACCTGGCATTTATTTGTATATAAATAGTCTCTGCAGAATCAGATAGCACAATTTCTCATCAACGCAATTATTGGCAGAAACCATTAAGATTGGATTCCACGAAGGATTTCTGATTTGGGTTCATATGAAATGTTCCATTCTTCCTCGAATCTCACCCATTTCTTTACAAAGCTGACTCCATCTTGAAGATAATTCACCATCTTGGTTTCTGCTGCCCTCTGCCCCAACTTTCTCCCACCCAAATACACAACACAAAAACTCTGTGTTCTGCCCTTGAAATTATCTGTCTCTTTACCGACTCTGGTGCCAGGGCCTGGGGGCAAATGGAGGTCCCCCCACCCATTAGGTTAAACACATGTTCTTTTATCAGCAGGGAAGCTCACTGCTTAGGAATACAGCAGATCCTCTGGGGATGAAGGTGCTCAAGTCACACCTTGTATGGAAGTCCCTTTAATGAACCCTAATGTAGTGATGGAGGTGTCAGCTTCTTTCCCTGGTCTCTTGGCCCCGGGAAATTTTATATACCACTGGACATAATGCAACAAAAAGCATAATTAGACTGTAAAAGGTGAAATGAAGATGGAAGACACTGTACATACTCAACCTGGAGGGAAAACACAGCAGTCATGTCTTTGTGTTCTTATTACCCTCTCCTATAGACCAAGCAGAAATATGCAGAAACCTCAAAATGTAGGTACAGACAACATAGATGGAAACACCCAGAGCACAGACAAAATAGATGACAGATACATAGAAGATAGGTAGATAGATAGATAGATAGATAGATAGATAGATAGATAGATAGATAGATAGATAATAGAAAATAGATAGAGGCTCAAAAAACAAACAAAAATCAACCCTGTCAAGAATAAGAAAATCAGCCCTGGATGAATAGCTCAGTTGGATAGAGCATTGTCCCAGTAAGGACTGATCGCCGGTTTGATCCCTGGTAAGGCACATACAGAACAGACCGAAGTTTCTGTCTCTCTCTCCCTCACTTCCTTGCTCTAAAATCAACAAATAAATTTTAAAAGGGAAAAAATGCGGGAATTGAGAGCCTAACCAGAGAAAATCTTTCTGACAGCACCGGCCCACCCCTCTCACACACTAACAGAACCCCTGACCTGCACCCAGATCCACAGGTTTCAGCCACGGTGAGCAAGGAGTCAGCCTGCATCGCCTCCCAGCAAAGGCAGGTAGTGACTCATTGCCCACCTGGGACAGTGTCAGTGGTTCAGTGGGAAGTTAAACCTCCATCACATCACAGACTCAATAAGCCTTAGCCAGGTAGGGCCAGCTGAGGCTGGTTAGCACTCTTGTTTTCCCATCCAGGACTCTGGCAGTCCAGTGGGCAGCTGAACTTCAACCTCACCCCCAGCCATGAGACTGACAGAGGATACAGGGCAGAGCTGGTCTGCGCTCTTGCGCCCCCTACTTGTTACTGTGGGAACCAGTGAGGAGCTGAGCCCTGACCCGTACCTTGCATTAAGAGCTCTGAATAAGCAGTGTGAGGCTGGGGAGTTGGCCTTGTACCTGACCCCACTCCTCCCTGCTGTCAGTGAGACCAAAGGGTCCCAGTGGGAGCTGAGTGCCCACCCCCACTGAGCACACACCTCCCCTCAGCCCTGTGCTTCCCTCCCTGAAGTCAGCAGCCCAGCAGGTGGTTTGCTTTACATTCTCCCTTGATGGGAACCTGCTGGTGACAATCACTGCCCCCCTGTCAGCAGCACAGCACAGTGGGTGTAACCGCTCCAGCTGTGCAGGACCAGTGGGAGCTGAACACTCCCCACCCTGACCTCGTGACCTACTGCAGCTCAGCAGGAGGAAGACCTGATTAAAGGAAGAGTAAATGAACATGGAGGCTTCTAATGTAATCTCCAAATGTCCAGGACCCAATAACTAATAAGATATTTTAAATCTAGAACCAGAAATAAATAAATAAAAAATTGAATAAGAAAATCTTCTGAAACCAACACATATATGATCCAGATGATGAAATTATGAGACAAATAGTATGTTTTTAGGACACAATCGTGAAATCTATTGCACAAGCAGCTACCAACCTCTCAGAAGAAAAGGGAGAGTATCTCAAATAGAAAATAGGAGTGATAAAAAGAAGCCAAATAGAAATGTAGTACTAAAAAATGCAATAGATGGACACTTTTCTAGATGCATCAATAACAGGCAATGTTTAGTGACTTTGATTGTAATATGTTGATAGATTTATTGGTTGATTGCTGAAAAGAAAATAGCTACCATTCTTACTGCAGTTCCCACCACCCTGAATAGTCTTTTTAGGACGTCACCAGGAAGAGCTGTGGATCTTCTCTAAGTTGCAAGGGCTAAAATGAACTCAAATGTTTCTAATTGAATGGGTCCTGTGCCCATGCACATGGCCTGAATTTGTGGTGATAGCAAGTGCTTCTTCTCGAGGAGCAAAGGCAAAGCTTACAACTACCCCTGCCTAATCCTAAGAGTAAAACTACAAACTGGGCCCAGGACCCAGAAATGGATGGTGTTGTGGGCTTATATTTGCATAATGCCCAATCAAACCCACCCTTTACCCAGGGGGCTGAGGAGATAAAGGGACACACCAGACAACATCAGCCAGATGAGGTCAGAAAATCTTGGAAAGTCCCCACCATGGCCTGGATTCTTTTTCTCCATCTACTCCTCACTCTTCCCAGGTTCATGGACATTTCAGAGACCAGCCTTTGGAGGGTTCTTTCTGTTTTCATTATTCATTCCTGTCTGTGTCGGTTTCTATTGATATTTCAGGGTGCAGTTCTCAGGCTGTGGTGACTCAAGGGCCCTCTATGACCCCAGGAGGGACAGTCACTCTCACCTGTGCCTTCAGCACAGGAACAGTCACCAATGGTCACTATTCACACTGGTTTCAGCAGAAGTCTAGCCAAGCTCCGAGGAGATTGAGTTATGATTCAAGCAGGAAACAATCTGGTACCCCGCCCAGTTCTCAGGCTCCATCATCCAGGGCAAAGCTGCCCTGACCCTCTCGGGAGCTCAGCCCGAGGATGAGGCTAAGTTTCCCTGCTGCCTATACTACAGTGGTGATTTGCACAGTGGGAGACCCAGAAAAGGAACCAGGCCATTAACCTTGACAGAGTCTGGGTATGATTAAGGTCCTGTGACATTGATATCATGTAACCAGACAGCTGAGCTCCCAGGGCAGCCAAATTGTTGGTCACACATGAGGAGAGGTGAAGGGAAGGGTCTGAACGGATTTCATCCCTGTCTGAGTCATAAATTTATGAATAACTTTGGAAGAACTGGTCCACAAAAAGCAGAATTTAAATATTTATTTTACAGAAGGAACAGTATTTGCTAGATCAGAACTAAGGCTTACACTCAAACACATTTCTTCCAGATAAAAGTATCTCCAAAGCTCTTTGCCAGCTATGAGCAAAGGGGGAAAACCCTCCTTTTGTATGTTACTGAATTTGATTTTATTAGGTTCCATTTAACATAAGGCATTTTTAATAAATATATTACATATATTTAAAATACATTAAAAATTATAAACACGAAATCATTGTTCATCCTTAATAGTCTTGGTTCAATTGTGTCCTCTATGAACCCAAAGACAATATACTAACATTATAACCCTCAATACCTAAGAATGTGACTGTATTTGTATTTGAAAACAAAGTTGTTGCAGATGTATAATTAGTTAAGGTGAGGCCATACTAGACTAGGCTGGATTCTTAATCCATATGCCTAGCATCCTTATAACAAGACAATCACGTGAAGAAAGGAGAGCTTCATGGGAAGATGGAGGCAGAGAATGGGGTCCTGCAGCTGCCAGCCAAGTAATGCCAAATATTGCCCTCAGGCCACTACTAGTCATGGAGAAGCAAGGGAGGTTCCCTTTCAGGTTTCACAGTGGCCCTGCCTGATGGATTTTGGACTTTTAGTCTCCAGAGCTCTGAGACAATAAATCATTACTGTTTAAGCCACTAGTTTGTGGTACTTCTAGGGAGGGACACGGAAATGCCATTTTCAGTGAAAAGCCTTGAGTACATTATTCTTGACACGCAATGCACAAAACAATAAGACAAAGAGTTAGTTTGCTAGACATGTTGGTTGGAAGAAGAATAGATTCAGACAGAAAAAGTACAAAAATTAAAAAACACACACAAAACACTTACTGCCTCCATGCATGTGTTAAACCATTGACTCATCACACCAGTGAGTCCACTCTCCACTAGGGATTCACCAGTCTGTGACACTTTTTGGATTACCTTCAAAAATTAAAAAATAATAATAATTACATCACAGTTTTAAATCCCATAAAAGAATAACAACACCCTGTTTCTAGAACAGCATGTTCTACAATTGGGAAAACTGGGAGACGCACTTTCAGGTGAGAAGAAAGACACGTGGGTTGATGCATCAGAGACAAACAAGGGTTCGGCTCACTCTGAACAAGGCGGCGCTCCTGCACTAGAGCCGGCCAGTCTGTTAGTGACCTACCGTCATGAGAAAGACGGAATAAGGAAAATGTCATGTGAGATATTCTGCAAGCATTAATATTGTTATAATGTGGACCTCTAGGGTTCTGGAGCAGTATGTAAGGATAAACCATTCAAAACTAGTAGAATGTTCCTGGGCCCTGGGAAGAGACCAAGGTTCTGACTATGAGATGGTTCAGAGATTGGCGAAATAGACACAACATCTGTAGGGTTTAAGGGGCAGCTAATTTGGAGAACCCAAGATCCCGACTCTTCACTCAGCGTGGGTGGGCGCTGTGTGAACTGGACTTAAGGAGGGAGGAGCTGGGGGTGCATTTCATCCTCCATGTTCCCTACTGCCGGCACCAGGTTCCCTGTGCAGAATCTCAGGCCCAGAGTCACCTCCCACAGTAACTGCACATTCAGACCTGAGACCAGGGAGAGAGAAATAGAAAGGTCTTCAGTAGTGTGTCCCTCCGCCAGTGCAGACACAGGGACTCTCGGCAGACCCTGGAAGAGGAAGAGCAGTCGGGGTCCTCCAGGGCCTGGGGGCCACTGACACTTGGTCACTGGCACGGAACAGCTGAGTTGCTATAACCTGGCCCCCTTGCTGCGTGCCCCTCAGAAGGGAGCTCATTTGCATGGCAGCCCCTCCCTCACAGTGATAGGAGGTATAAGGAGAGCTGTGCTGGGGGACCCTGTGGGGTTGCTGAGAGCACAGGACTGAGACTTTTGTAACATAGCCTGGGCTCCCCTCCTGCTCACACTGCTGGCTCACTGCACAGGTTGGGAGACTCTCCGGGCTGGTGGTGAGGCAGTAGGTGAGAGAGGTCACACTGCATCCCTTTGGGCCAGTCCCCTCTCCTGACCTTTGGGGTTTTTTTTGTTTTGTTTTGTTTTGTTTTGTTTTGTATTTTTCTGAAGCTGGAAATGGGGAGAGACAGTCAGACAGACTCCCGCATGCGCCGGACCGGGATCCACCCGGCACGCCCACCAGGGGTGACGCTCTGCCCACCAAGGGGCGTCGCTCTGCCGAGACCAGAGCCACTCTAGCGCCTGGGACAGAAGTCAAGGAGCCGTCCCCAGCCCCCGGGCCATCTTTGCTCCAATGGAGCCTTGGCTGCGGGAGAGGAAGAGAGAGACAGAGAGGAAGGGGGGGGTGGAGAAGCAAATGGGCACTTCTCCTATGTGCCCTGGCCGGGAATCGAACCCGGGTCCCCCACACGCCAGGCCGATGCTCTACCGCTGAGCCAACCGGCCAGGGCGACCTTTGGTCTTTTACCTGTTTTCAGGAGCCAGTTCCCAGGCTGTGGTGACTCAGGAAGCTTCACTGTCCATAACCCCTGGGGGGACAGTCACACTTACCTGCGGCTCCAGTTCTGGGACCATCACCACTAGTAACTATGCTGACTGGTTCCAACAGAAGCTCTACCAGGTACCCCGGTGTCTAATAGGTGACAACAGCAATCTAGCCCCAGGAGTTCCTGCCAGATTCTCTGGCTCTGTGCTTGGAGGCAAAGCCACACTCACCATCACGGGGCCCAGCCCGAGGATGAGGCTGAGTATTACTGTGCTCTGGATTTCAGTGGCCATTTCCACAGTGACAGCAGGTGGGGAAGTGAGACAAAAACCCCTGTTGACTCAGTACATCCTCACTCCAAATGCCGTCCCCCATCTCCTGCTCACAGAGGCTGTGTCTGACTGGTGTGGACTCAGGGGACTTGTTTTCCACAGTCTCAGAGGACATGGTCAAGTTCATTGATCACATCTTCAAAGTGTTTTATTTTTCATCCACTATTTTGTAATAACAATGAGTTCCTAAGAATGAATACAAATATATATATGTATGTGTGTGTGCATATATGTACATGTATTTATACATATATATACATACTGATATATATATATATATATATATATATATATATATATACACACACAATAACTAGGCAACTGATGATATATATCAGGAGTAACAAAAAAAAGTTATACAAACATACAAACACAAACATACACAAGCACACTTGTCAGAGTCAGGGTCAGATTCAGGTCAACCGTCATTTCCACACAATTTTCCTCTTTTTTCTAACCAGAATTTTCTAAATACCTATGAAAATATTTAAAATTATAAAATGCCGAGATAAGGAATATTAGTGAGAAAAATGAGCGTGGTATCTTCTATCCAGTTAGTTTCAACAATCAAAGCACTCCAACAATACCTCACTCTCTCTGACCTCGTGTCTACCAGGCAGGTTTCCATGAGTTTTCAGCCACTTTTCTCGCACATTATTCCTAAAAGCCTTACTTGAGTGTCCAAAGAAGAGAGTGACAATGATAACTCAAACAGGGTCCTGGTCAAGAGTCTGAATGATGAGCTACTGTGACTGGGCCACTGCCATAGCCAGTCTGTTCTGTGATTGTGCCTCACACAACATGAGGTGGACGCAGTCAAGTGGTACCAGGTCTGCCTCTCAAGACTGAGTTCTGTCCTGGTTGTTGGGAGGGCTCCAGTTGTCAGCGATCCAGGGGCTAGCCTTGGCTACGACATGTCCTCAGACAAGGATGCCATTCCAGGCCAGGGTTATCTCAAAATTCACATCCACCTGGAACCTCAGAATGTGATCTCACTTAGAAATAGGTTATTTTTCCGATAAACTGGTTAAAATGAGTAAGTTGGTTCAAGGTTGCCATGTATCAGTAATGAGCTCAGGAGAAGGGCAAAAGCAAAATCAATGATCAGGTTATCTTTTAATATCTGGTAACAGAGTATTTAGTATTTCATTTAGCTGTCTGGAGGTCATCAGTGATTTGGAAAAATTAATGGTTTAACTCCAAAACCACAGAGGGGACCTACTCATTCCACTGCCCTGTTTAGTGGCATCAGCAACATCCAACTGCAAAACCAGAGCCCTTCCAGAAAGGATGGGTGGTGTGAAGAGCTGCAAGATGTTTGTTCTGAGACCAGCAGGGGGCGCTGGTGGACTGTGCCTGAGAGCTCAGAGGTCTGATACAGACTCACTAAAAAAACACTCTTGAACACTTGAGCGGGCAGTGTCTTCACTGAAGTGTGACTATGGCACCTGGTTCCCCAATAGTTACATGAGCACTCAGCTTTGACATACACACACACATACACACACACACACACAAACACACACACACTTGTCTCATATCTCATCCTTCTCTCATGGAGTTATTGTTCATGCCTGATTTATAGAAAAAGATAGATGGACAATCACACAATAAAAATTAATCTCTTTGAATAAACTTGACCTACCGTGCTCCCTGAGCATAGGATCGGCAACACCCGGGCAGGCAGTGTCTCAATGCCAACAGCTGTGTCTCAGCAAGCAGAGCTCTGGGGCCCCTCCACCATGGCCCGGATTCCTCTCCTCACCTCCTCTGTCCCTGAACAGGGAGTTTCCTTTGGGGAAGTGTGAAAGGATGGGGGCAGGGGGAGTACTGGCTCTGCCTTTTGCTCCTTCGGGGTGAGCACAAAGGGTCATTGTCCATAATTTCTGCCACATTCTAAGTCTCTACCAGTCAGATGCTGCTGGCGTAGCCATTCACGGTGTCTAAGTTGCTGTTTTAAACTGTTAAAAATAGATATATGAATATAGAGAGCATGTAGCCTAAGCTCATTGTCTTACTCTAGTAAATAATAGAGCCCAACCCACTGGAAACAGGATCAGTTTTATAAATTCCAAGCCAATCTCGCCCTGGCCAGCTGGCTCAGTTGTTTAGAGCACAGGACAAAAGTGAAGAGGTTGCTGGTTCGATCTCTGGTCTGGACACTTATAGGAACAGATCGATATTCTAGTTTCTCTCTCTCTCCCCTTTATATATAATATAAAAATAAAAATTACAAACCAATCTCATTTATGATCTGATATTTGCACAACATAAGAGGAAGAAGAATTAATGTCATATTAAGAGAAATTTCCCTCTGCCCCAGGGATTGGACTGAGGCAGGATGTGTGTGTGGTCCCTGAGTGATGGCTGACCTGGAACCCAGGGAGAGCAGATGTGAGGGGACATGGTCAGCCCGCACAGCAAGGTCTCTCAGAGGAAGCTCCTGCCTGAGCAGGCCCTGACTCTCTGCACCCACAGGGGGCGCTGCTCTGTCTCTTTCCTGCATGTGAGGGGTTCTTGGGACCTGGGTGCTTCTCCCATATCCATCCCATCAAACCCTCTACTCAACACTGGCTCCTAATCCCCACCCAGAGCTGCCCCAGGGGAAGGATGATGGAACCTGTGCTGTTGGGGAATGTCTGAGACAGTTTGGAACACGTGGCAAACACCAGGCTTCCTTGATGCTAATTAGTACTTGCAAGAGTGTTAGTAACAAAATTTGTAATAAATGCATTCAGCCCTTTTCTGTCATCATCTAAGGTGTGATTTCTTACTAGTCCCTCATTTCTCATTTATCTCAACACTAGCATTTCAGCTTCCATGTCCCTTACGTCCAGCACCAGATCCCTGTGCAGAATCTCAGGCCCAGAGTCACTTCCGACTGTAACTGCACATTCAGACCTGAAACCAGGGAGGGAGAAATGGAAAGGTTTTCAGGAGTGCGTCCCTCTGTCATTGCGGACACAGGGGCCCTGGGCAGACCCCAGAAGAGGAGGAGCAGCTGAGGTCCTCCAGGGCCTGGGGGTCACTGACACTTGGTCACTGGCATGGAACAGCTGAGTATCTGTGACCAAGACACACTGTTGAGTGTCCCTGGGAGGGGAGCTCATTTGCATGGCAGCCCCTCCCCCACAGTGATAGGAGCTATAAGGAGAGCTGTGCTGGGGACCCTGTGGGGTTGCTGAGAGCACAGGACTGAGACGTCTGCACCATGGCCTGGGCTCCCCTCCTGCTCACACTGCTGGCTCACTGCACAGGTTGGGGGGACTCTTTGGGCTGGGGGTGAGGCAGGAGGTCAGAGACATCACACTGCATCCCTTTGGGCCAGTCCCCTTTTTGACCTTTGGTCTCTCACCTGTTTTCAGGAGCCACTTCCCAGCCTGTGGTGACTCAGGAAGCTTCACTGTCCACAAACCCTGGGGGGACAGTCACACTCACCTGTGGATCCAGTTATGGGGCTGTCACCACTAGTAATGATGCCCACTGGTTCCAACAGAAGCCCTACCAGGTGCCCCGGGGTCTAATAGGTTATGCCAAGAACCGGGTACCAGGGGTTCCTGCCAGATTCTCAGGCTCCCTGCTTGGAAACAAGGCCGCCCTCACCATCACAGGCGCCCAGCCTGAGGACGAGGCTGAGTACTATTGTGCTGTGTGGTTCAGCAACCATTTCCACAGTGACAGATGCAGGTGGGGAAGTGAGACAAAAACCCCTGTTGGCTCAGTGTACCCTCCTCCTAATGTCCCCCTGTCTCCTGTTCACGGAGTATGTGTGGAACTGGTGTGGACTCAGGGGGTTTGTTTTCCATGGTTCCAGAGGAAATGGTCTAGTCCAGTGTTTCCCAACCTTTTTTGTGCCATGCCCCACCTTAACCTTTCTAAAATTTTTATGTCCCCCCCTATGTAACATACATAATTTTTAACATTAAAAAATTGATTTGTTCACTTAATAAACATAAATGATAGGTTCTAGGAAGAAATCACTATGAAATTGTTAACAAAACACAGTAAGTAAAATTTCAAAACATATAATGAAAAACAGAAATTTAAATTTCAAATAACTTTAATACAGATTTTTCTATATTAATTTATTATTTTAATTTAGTGTGATCCTTGCGCCTGATGCTTGCTGCACAGAGATTTTATATTAGGTTCCAATTTGGTTAGCTTTAGTCTCAAGTCTCCACGTTGTGTTATATCCAGCTGATTTCTTTTTTTTACCAGTAAATCATTTACAGCACTAAATCCACATTCAGCTAAAAATGAAGATGGAAATGATAGCAATAGTTTTCTTGCACATTTGGTTGAATTTGGGTATTTGATTTCTATTTCCTCACAAAGCCATGCCATCGCTCCTTTGATATTAAATAAAGCTTTAACTGACTCATCATTTTGCAATTCTGCGAGTTCTTCTTGATACTGCATATGTGATATATCAGACAAATTCACTAATATTGGCTGCATCATCCATGTTGGGAAATCAATTTGTTTTAAATCAGAAAATCTTTCTTTTAAATCAGCCGATAGAATATTCAAATGATTGACAATAACAAGTAAAGCGGTATCAGTTACTTCACATTTTTGGAGCCAATGAAACTGTTTAAAGTTTTTGTTGTTAATATGTTTCTGACATAACTCAATATTGGTAATGAAACCAAATATCTTTGCTTTTGCATCGACAAGAGTTTTATTTGTTCCTTGAAGTTGCTTATTTAATATATTTAGTTTTTCAAAGATATCGGCTAAATAACTCACAAATGCTTTACCATCTATTGTTAACAGATACTTCATTTCAGGTTTGTCACTTAAAAAATCACTTAGAGTATCAAAAAGTTCCATAAATCTTTTCAAACAGTTTCCTTTAGATGGCCATCTTACTTCAGTATGAAGTAAAAGTCTCACATGGTCTTCATTTTGTTCTTCACAAAATAGCTTGAAAAGACGCTCACATTTGGCACTAGCTTTAATAGCATTAACACACTTTATTACTGTATGTAATACTTCATTCAGAACAGGCAAGATGTTTTTAGCTACCAAGTTTTCCCTATGAATAACACACTGCACAAGAATCATTTCTGGATTCGCATCTTTCATCAATTTTAAGCAGCCATTTTTCTTGCCCATCATATTGGGAGCACCATCTGCAGCACAAGATGTTATATTTTTCATTGGTATATCATTGACATCTAAGTAGTTTTTTAGCTTATTATATATATCTTTGGAGGTAGTGGTGCTTTCTAATCTTTTACAGAACAACATTTTTCTTCAGCAAAATGTCCTTTATCAATATATCTTACGTAAGTTATCAATACTGCCTCACTGTCTCTCAAAGTTGATTCATCCATTTGCAAGGAGAATTTTCTTGTTTTCAGCTTTTCAATAAGTTGTTTTTCAATATCCTCACTCATTCTGTCTATTCTTCTGCTAACAGAATTGTTACTGAGTGGCATAGCTTTTACATCTTTGTCATCTTTTTCAAGAACCATTTTAAGAAATGCTGATATTGACGGTTTTATTAAATTCTCTCCTATAGTGTAATTTTTCTCCAGTTTTAGCGATGAATAAAGAAATTTGATAACTAGCCTCAAGAACACAATTATTAGTTGAAGCATGAGCAGTAAATAGAGACTTTAATGTTGTTCTTTTTTCAAAATTTTTCTTTAAAGTTTTAAAGTAACTCAAATCTGAATTAATATGAACACTATGTTTCGCCTTCAAATGTGCCTCAAGACGACCTCGTTTCATTGATTCGTTGGTCAAGCATTGCTGGCATAAAAGACAAAAAGGAATCCGCTCATCGTGAACAGCGGGTATGAACCCAAATTTTAAATATTTCTCCGAATATTGATGAGTTTTTTTCTTGCTTGAACCACTCATTTTACTATGGGCTATAATAAAAATAAGATCAATTAAAAACTAATATTAAAATATGTGTTAAAATATATTCAATGTGACATAGAGTAAACGTATACTAAAAATTCATATTTATTTAAATGTATATAACACATTTACTACACTACCACCACAAATCAAAAGGTATCTATATTTTTTCCACTTGACAAAATTTTCTGGAAAGTTATGCTTCTAAAATTAAAATTGTCGTGCATGCACTATTATAGCCCCAATAATATTTATAAAATATTATTGCTTTCTAACCCCGATGCAAGAAGTACTTAATAAAGAGTTTAAAGAGTTTAATATTGATAAAAATAAAATCAAATACTTACCAATTATATCTATGCAATATATATGTATATTTATTAAATCAACGAGCTTTTACAACAGTTTTGATTGACACTTATTTCAAATTAACACCAACTGAATGATGTGAAACACTACAGAAGTTGCGATGGGCCAATTAGGTGAGAATAACTGCATTGTTTAGCGAGTTTTTTAAATGTCCGGGGTTCTTCGCCGCAGACAGCACGCTCCGAGGTGAACCCAGGACGAAGTTTACTTGACGACGCCAATCACCCAGTTGATATTTTGGTCTTGTCAAACGAAATTATACTTAATAATTATTTACTGCAATTATTTAAGAATTGCATTTTTTGTTAAATTTGGCACCGATACCTAGCATTGCATTTAAATGGCCCAGGGCGAAAGAGTTAAAGTCGTGTCGAGTCCATTTTCAAGTTGCCCCCCTTAACTATCGAATTACCCCCCTGTGGGGCGTGGGCCCCATGTTGGGAAACACTGGGCTAGACTATTTTGAAATTTTGAAATTTTCACACAATGCACATGAATATATAATATGTTTATCTTTATTCTTAGGGAGTATTTTTTAAGCATGAGACAAAAGAGGAATAAACTTATGACAAAGGCTTGTCCTCTTGGAGTCTGCATGTCTGTGTCAGTCCCAGAAATGGACAGGAGCAGCAGGTGGACGAGGAGGAAATGCTGATGACAGAGAACAAGACAACCTCCGTGGGCCGATGTACTGCCGGGTGCAAGGTAATCATTTGAACATCTCAGAATTCACTAAACTGAGAGTCTGTAAGATCATCAATTATCTCACAGTGCTAAATACACAGCTCAAAATGAACCAGGTAATCAATGAATTTTAATATTCAACTCTTTGACCCACATTCCCACAAAGGATCCTGGTGTGAACATTCATGAAACAAGAATGACGGATTTGAATTCTCCGTGTGAAGGAAGACAGGATGTGCGCTTTGACGTCGGTGAAGGAAGCCAATAAATGTCTGAGGACGTGCGTGCTGGTCTGGACTTTCCTCTGCTCATACGTTGTCCACGAGCCTCAGACTGCAGACACAGGAGGCCTTGTTCCTCCTCCACTCTTTCAGTCAGTGCAACAATCAATTAGCTAATTATTCCTGAGCCTAAAACACAGATATATTTATGTGAGAGTATATGGAAAACAATGTTTTTGGGTGCAAGAGTATGGAGACATTAAAAATGCACATACATGCTAATGCACATCACGATGATGGACACAGTGTGTGGATGTGTTTTCCTACTCGTCCAGGAGGAGGGGACAGAGGGTGGAAGGTTGAACAAGAGGAGTCCTAGGGATGGTGATTGATGGGAGATGATGGGAGCAGGTACTTTGAAATATTCCCTACTCTTGGTGAACCTTCAAAATTTTTCACAGTCTGTATTTGTTAATTCTCTATCAAGATGTGTGCAAGTTTTGTTACTAAAAGTCACTCAAATTTTTCAAAATGTATGTTATCACCATGACCTCAAGCTTAAGTCAGTATCTCCCAAAAGAAAAAGGAAGGAGTAGGTTTGGTGCCCTGAAGGGACAGGGCTCAGGGTGCTGCGGTGCCTCCCAAGGGGTGAAACTAACTTCCTCCCCCTCAGTGTGGGGTGTGAGCTGAGCTCAGCCCCAGGGCTCAGGGAGGGGCTGGCGGTCACTGAGGGACACACATTTGCATGGACAGCCCCTCCTCTGGCAGAGGGGGGAGAGGAAAGGAGGCCTGGGGCAGCCCAGCCCCACTGTGGGCTCAGGGCTGTGAGCACCATGGCCTGGACCCCTCTGCTCCTCCTGCTTCCTTCTCACTGTGCAGGTAGGGACAACCTCACAAACACAGGACAGTCATTTAACCTGTGTCAGCCTCTTTGACTCAGCCCCTCACAATTACTTTGGTCCTTGTCCCATGTGCCATCTGTGTTTGCAGGTTACCTGTCTCAGCCTGTGCTGACTCAGCCGCCCTCCCTCTCTGCATCTCCTGGAGCGTCAGCCAGACTCACCTGCACCTTGAGCAGTGGCTTCCATGTTGGTGAATACTAGTTAGGTTCATTCCAGCAGAGTCCAGGGAGCCCTCTCCAGTGTTTTTTGTGGTTCAAGCCAGACTCAGATAAGAACCAAGTCCCCAGGGTCTCCAGCTGCTTCTCTGGATCCAAAATGCCTTGGCCAATGCGAGATTCCTGCTCATCTCTGGGCTCCAGCCTGAGGATGAGACGGACTATTACTGTAATGTATTGGACGGTGGCTGTAGGACTTACACAGTGCTCCATAGTCATCAGGAAGTGAGACTAAAACCTTGTTGTGCTCTCCCTGCCAGTGGCTGTCAACCTTGCTCACCCTGGGACCAAGTGTAATGCAAGGTGACGTCTGTTGTCACCTATTCAATCAGCAACTCTTTTCCTTGTACCTGTGGGAGTACTGATGTGTTATCTTTCTAAGCCAAAATGTTCATTCAGTTATTGTGAACACCTTCTCACCCTGGTCATGTGCACACAGGCATACATCAGGTCTTTGGGCTGTGCTCCTCTCCTTGGGGATGACGGATGAGTACAGTTAATTGATGTCATCCACGGCCAATTCAGGGTCAAAATGCACTGACCAATGTGGTTGTTCTGAGTTGTTCTTGTGCGTCAGTGGATCCAACTTACCCCTCGTTCATCTCCCAGGGAACAGCACTGAGTGTTCTGCCATATTACTTCATCATGACCCTCTGTGGAGACTGTCCTTTGCCTCCTGAGGCTCAGAAGAAGCAGGTCAGTGGCTCCAGTTATGCTGATAAAGAGTCTTTTTCAGAGTGAGGCGTGACTGTGTGTGACCTCCTTGTGCACAAGAGACACCAGTGTCAGCTTCCTCACACCCGTGCAAGTTCTGTGAGAGCCCCCTCTCTTCTCAATCTCAGGGTGATCTAAAGCTTATGTTAAGATGTCCAGGGGGCTGGGGATACTTTAGGAACATCAGGTGATGAAGATCCACCCCACGAAGCTTTAAAAAAGGATCATGAAGTTGTGGAGAGTTGTAGGGTCAAATTCTGGGGACACTGCCTTCCTGACCTTGGCTCCATCCCTCCTCACCCTTCTCTTTGCACAAGTAAAGGGCTGAGGACATTGTGGAAATGGTCATCAGGGGCACCGTCCCTGTCCCACCTTTTCTGTCCCTAGTACTGGGTCAGTTCTTGTACTGTCTTTATTTTCTACTTAGAGTGAAGCAGCCGTCTGCAAGTGACTCCAGCCTCTCTCAGGGTGCCCTGCCCTGAGCTGGGTTGGCATGCATCTGTGTCTCCAGCGGTGACATAACTCCAAGGGTCTCCAAATGCCATAAACATGGATGCATCATGGCCCCGCATCTCCTGGGAGCCACTGCTGCGTCTCCTTATCCAGGTCTCATGTCGTGGCCTGTCACCCACTTCATTTATTAAAGACACAGCATCTCAGGTGAGGGTACTTCTCTGAAAGGACAAATCCACGTTTATCCTGCTGCTCCTGGCCCCTCACCATCTACTTTTCAGGAGGCTCAGGATGGGGTAGTAGGGCCATGCATTTTGCTGAACTCATATTTGTAAATTTCACAGTAAACTAGTATCGGAAAGCAGATGCCTCATGACCCGCGATGTCTGCATTTGAACTTGGTGGTAAATGAGTCCCTTGCAGAATCTGGATATTTTATAGAATCTTACAGTTGTGTCATTTGAAGAAAGGGAGACAGTTCATAAAATAACAGTCTCTCTCAAGGCCACATGCAAGCGAGGTAAACATCTGCCCTCCTCACCCCTGTGGCCCGTCACCAGACGGAGATCAACATTCATTCAAGTTTTGTCTTCTTCTGTCGATTGTTCTACAACGCAGGAGGCCTCATGTTCTTACCACTATCTTTATGGGGTCAACAAAAATATCTCATCATCTTACTGGTTTCCTGATGCGAACAGAATTCCCATGCACCCAGTTTCAAAAAATCCTTCACGGTTCTTGGGTGACAAGACAATAGAAGCAGAAGTCCCACATTTGTGACCTCTTTCCCGGGACCATCTGCTCCCAGCCGAGCACCCAGAGACCACGGGGTATGAGGAAATACTTCAATGTCTGTCAGTGCCACGTTTGAGAAAATGTACTTAAAATTAGATTTGACCAGCCTCTCCTATTTATATTTCAAAATACATCAACTTAAATGAAATCATTGAACTAATTTCTTTCTGAAAATAAAAACTCCATTTATTTTAAATCTAAAATTATGTGTGTAGTTGTAACTTGCCATCTTGTATATTTTAAGTAATAGCTAAGAAACTGAGAAATGAATCATTTATTCTAATGTTTGGCATTACATATTTTAAGTACTTTATCTCTGTAATTTTAGAGTTTCTCAAAAACATATACGGTGACTTATGTTGACTTTGCTAATATGAGCTAACATTTAAATGGGAAATGAAAAATACGGTACACAGTTTAGTTTTGTTTTTTAAATGAGAGAAATGAAGAGAGATGGAAGGACAGACAACACAGACACACAGGAAGGGAGAGAGATGAGAAGCATCAACTTGTAGTGGTGACATCTTAGTTGTTCATTGATTGCTTTCTCATGTGTGTCTTGACCTGGAAGCTGCAGCTGAGTCATAACCCCTTGATTCAAGACAGACCTTGGACTCAAGCCAGCGATGTTTGGGCTCAAGCCAGCAACCATGTGGTCATGTCTATAATCTCAATCAAAAGCTGGCTACACTGCAATCCAACTTGTGAGCCCATGCCCAAACTGGTGACATCGTGGTTTCAAACCAGGGTCCTCAGCATCCCAGGCCAACACTATCCACTGTGCCACAGCCTGGTGAAATTGTACACACAGTTTTAAAGAAATGGGGCTGAGAGAAACATTCCCCAGCATATTTTGTGAGGAATGTATTCCTTGTTATCTTAACCAGGAAAAAAAATACTCAGAAGTCTTCACTCATGATTCCAGCAGTGAAGTGGGGAACTGAACTTCAACCCCACCCTCACCAGTGAGACTGAATGAGGTGTCTAAAGCAGACCGAGTCTGGACCTCTGTGTTGTATACTGGTGACTCTGGGACCAGTGAGAACACAGCCTTGAACCCCACCTACATTAACAGCACTGAATAGAGGTGAGTGGCAAAGCAGTTACTGCTGCAGGTTCCCCTCCCCACCCTGGAGTCAGTGAGGCCAAAGAGCCAGGGGAACACTGAGTGTCCACGTCCAGTGAACACAGACCTTCCCCTTGGTCCTGTGACCCCCTACCTGAGGTCAGCAGGCCCAGCAGAGGTTTGTTGCACGCCCTCACTTGCTGGAAACCAGTTGGTGACAGTCACTGGTCCAGTGGCTACAGGAGGGTGTCAGCAGCACAGGGCAGTGGAACCCACCCTTGCAGGGCCAGTGGGACCGGAACACACACCCCTGACCTTCTGCCGCAGCTCAGCGGGAGGACGGCCTGATCAAAGGAAGAGTAGATGGGACCCAGAAGCTCCTAATATAACCTTCCTATGTCCCAGACCCAGTAAAACTCAGCACTCCTTATATCATAAAGTTAAAAACCTGAATGAGAAATAAGAATCTACAGTGAGATGAACTAGATGAGGAAATATTGTGACAGATATTTTGGAAACAATCCTAAAATCCATGTGTAAATCCAACAATAAAAATCATTAGCATAGATGTAAAGGAGAGAAATTCAGAATTTAAATGGAATTCATGGAAACAAAACAAATGGAAATTTTGAAAATGAAAAAGAAAATAGGTGAAATGAAAAAAACTCTAAGAGATCCTGCCTGGTTGGCTCTGTGGCAGGGGGTCAGGCCAGGGTGTGAAAGTCCTGGGTTCAATTCCCAGTCAGGGCACACAGAAGCACTCATCTGTTTTTCCACCCCACCCTCTCTCACTTCTCTCCTCTCTCTCTCTCTCTCTCTCTCTCTCTCTCTCTGTCTCATTTTCTCTCCTCCTTCTCCTGCAGCCATAGCTTGATTGGAGTGAGTTGGCCCCAGGTGCTGAGGATGGCACCATGGTCTCAGGCTCAGGTGCTAAAACAATGGCTCTGGTTTCAAGGAAACAACAACCTAGATGGGCAGAACATCGCCTCCTAGTGGATTTGTCTGGTGAATCCCAGTCCAGGCGCATGTGTGAGTCTGTCTCTGCCTCCCCTCCTCTCACTTAAAAAAGAAAGAAAAAATAACTAGAAAATCAAGGGTAGGTCAACTTGTTTTATCTACCATCTATTTAATCTATCTGAAAAAGGACAAACATTTTTTCTGATAGTCCCAAAACCATGAATATTCCCTAGGATGTCACTGGGGGGGGGGGGCTGTGATCTTCTCAGAGGTGCAAGCCTGAAAGGAACTCAAATGATTTTAACTGAAATGGGACCTGCACCCACACACATGACCTGAGTTAGAGGCGACAGCAGATGCTTCCTCTCAAGAGACAGACTCAGAGCTCACAACCACCACCCCACCTCCTGAGAGGGCAGCTGAGAACTGTGCTGAGGACCCAGAATTGGGTGGTGCTTTTCGCTCATATATGCATAATGCACATTCAAACACACAGTTTACCCAGGGGGCTTAGGAGATGAAGGGACACCACGGAGACCAGCACCATCATGAGTCCAGGGGAACTAGGGGAGTCACCACCATGACCTGGACTCCTCTCCTCCTCCTTCCACTCCTCACTCTCTGCCCAGGTCCATGGACATTTCAGAGACCAGCCTTTGGAGGGATCTCTCTGCCTTCATTCTTCATTCCTCATTCTGTCTGTTTCTATTTCAGGGTGCAGTTCTCGGGCTGTGGTGACTCAGGAGCCTCTATGACTGTATCCCCATAAGAGACAGTCACCCTCACCTTCAGCTCCAGCCCTGGAGGGGTCATCAACAGTAACTCTCCACACTGGTTCCAGCAGCAGAAGTCTGGGCAGGTCCCCAGGACACTTATTTATGATACAAGCAATAAGCTCTCCTGGACCTCCGCCCGGTTCTCAGGCTCTGTTGTGGGGGGCAAAGCTGCCCTGATGCTCTGGGTTATAGCCCGAGGCTGAGTACTACTGTGCTCTGTGGTACAGCAGCGTTTCCACAGTGACAGATGCAGGTGGGAAGTGAGACAAACCCCCTGGCTCAGTGCACCCTCTGCTCTAATGTCCTGTCTCCTGTTCACAGAGTCTGTGTGTCGCTAGTGCAGGCTCAGAGGTATATTATCTTTGGCCCCAGAGGAGGAATTGAATCAATATCTCTAAGCTGTAAAATGTTCGAACCCACCATTTTATAAAAACAAACTGATCTTACAAACAAGACCAATGTAATCAATAATTCCATAGGTAATGGACAGGAACAGCAGAAGGAACATGGACACACATGCAACACTGTCACGTCTGAATATAGCTCGGCCAGCATTTAGTAACAAGACACAACTAAATAATATAGCGTAAAACCCAGCAGAAACATAGCCAATTTCAAATGGAGTTGGAGCCTCCATCTTAGAGGGATTTCCTTGCATATCCTCCTTCACAAACATCTGTAGGATTTGAGGGCAAAATAACACTCAAGATATGACAAAGTGGGTGTATATTCCACACAACTGTCTGCAAAGCTAACAGGAGAGCCCACATCCTGCCTACAGGCCTGAAAATTACAGTCTTTAGAATTCACACTGTTCTGTTCAGCTAAAGAATAACTTAGCTTATTTTCACCCATGGAAATCCCTTCCTTGTCTTATTATCATCAATAGAAACACTTCCCTTCTTCTCCTGTGATTACTTCCCTCCCCATCCTCATAAAATCACTGCCTTCGCCCCATCCTTGCAAATAATTTAGCTTCCTGTCTCAGAGTATGCCCCAGCATGGCAATGATTTTTATCTCAAATAAATACTTGCTGCCTCTCAATTTGTCTTTTAATTTTCAGGTTAAGAATAGTCACATCAGCCCTGGCGGGTTGGCTCAGCGGTAGAGCATCGGCCTGGCGTGCGGGGGACCCGGGTTCGATTCCCGGCCAGGGCACATAGGAGCAGTGCCCATTTGCTTCTCCAGCCCCCCCCCTTCCTCTCTGTCTCTCTCTTCCCCTCCCGTAGCTGAGGCTCCATTGGAGCAAAGATGGCCCGGGCGCTGGGGATGGCTTCTTGGCCTCTGCCCCAGGCGCTAGAGTGGCTCTGGTCGCGGCAGAGTGACACCCTGGAGGGGCAGAGCATCGCCCCCTGGTGGGCAGAGCATCGCCCCTGGTGGGCGTGGCGGGTGGATCCTGGTCGGGTGCATGCGAGAGTCTGTCTGACTGTCTCTCCCCGTTTCCAGCTTCAGAAAGATAAAAAAAAAAAAAAAAAAAAAAGAATAGTCACATCATACGGGTATGATCTTATTTGTAAAGATAAATAAGGCACATATGAGAAAGCAATCAATGGACAACTAAGGTTCGCAATGGAAAACTGATAATTGATCTTCTCATCTCTCTCCATTCCTGTCTGTCTGTCCCTGTCTATCCCTCTCTCTGACTCTCTCTCTCTGTCCCTGTAAAAAAATAAAAATAAAAAAAGAAATAAAAGGAAATAAAAAACACTAAAGGATAAATCTAACAACAAGAAAAGGAACACGCCTCCATGGGACAGTCACTGCTCTTCACCTGATCCTGCTGTAAGAAAAATAACATAAATAAAACAAGCTCAGTTCTGACCACTGAACAGCCAAAGGCCTCATGGAAAGAATCGCCTGAGGAGTCTGCATAGAATATAAAACGTGTCCTGAAGTGATGGTGAGGTCATGTAAGGGGACAGCTGTGCTCCCTTAAAGCAGAGGTCAGTGGTCAGGGCTTTGGGGAGGCAGGAGCTGTCTCTGATGGGCCTTAGTCCCCATGTCACACCATGCTGTACCTAGGCCTTGGCACCAGGGGGCGCACCGGGACTGTTTCTGAAGGTCTGGGGGGAATCAGAGCTGGGACCTGTTACTTGGCATTGCCTGAGGCTCTCTGCTCAGGGCTCACAGCTGTCACCTCACAAAGTCTTACTGTTTCAGGCACAGGGTCTAGTGAAGAGTAAAAAACCTGGGGGAAGACTCTCATTTGCATGATTGGCCCCTTCCCCTTGCAGTCTGTGAAGAAGGGCAGGGAGAGATGTGGGGGAAGCTCTGCTTCAGCTGTGGGGCCACAGAGACAGGACTAGAGATGATCCCCACCATGGCCTGGTGCCATTTTCACCTTCATTGTTCACTTCATAGGTGACTGGATAAGGGGACAAGGGAAGGGACCTTGGGAAGACACATGGGGTCTGCTTTGTTCTCTTGCCTCCGACCCAGAATCACCATTTCTGTGTCTCTTCCTCTTCCAGGATACCGGGCCCAGGCTGTGCTGACTCAGTGGCTCTCAGTGTCTGGGGCCCTGGGACAGTGGGTCACCATCTCCTGCACTGGGAGCAGCTCTAACATCGGGGATGGTTATAGTGTACATTGGTACCAACAGCTCCCAGGAACAGCTCCCAAACTCATCTATGACAGTAGCCGTCGTCCCTCGGGGGTCCCCGACAGATTCTCTGGCTCCCGATCGGGCAGCTCAGCCATGCTGACCATCGCTGGGCTCCAGGCTGAGGATGAGGCCGATTATCACTGCCAGTCCTATGACAAGAGTCTCAGTGGTCACACAGTGCTGCAGGCCTGTGGGGAAGTGAGACACAAACCTGCTGTACCCCTGAAATGGGTTCCCCTGGGCGTCCCCACTCCTCTGACAGGATAGCTGCTTCCTTCTCTTAGGATAGCAGTTCACCCTCAGGAGTCCTCAGCTGATTCTTTGACTCTGAGTCTGGCAATTTTGGCTCCCTGACCATCACTGGGCTCGCTTAGAAGAGGGGCAGGATGGGGCCTATGTGCATGA
The DNA here is from genome assembly GCF_036850995.1 of Saccopteryx leptura. Taxonomy (NCBI): domain Eukaryota; kingdom Metazoa; phylum Chordata; class Mammalia; order Chiroptera; family Emballonuridae; genus Saccopteryx; species Saccopteryx leptura. The sequence continues at coordinate 385,067,973 of NC_089504.1, read as the reverse complement.
GCAGTCCCTCCTCTGTGAGGCCAGCTGGGAGGGGTAAGAGAGGTCTGGCTGCCCAGCCCCAGCTCTGTGTCCTAAGAAGGGGCTGTGAGCACCATGGCCTGGACCCCTCTGCTCCTGTGCTCCTCTCTCACTGCACAGTGGGGACAGGCCGAGACACAGGGAAAATATTCAGCCTGAGCTCTTTCACTCAGACCCTTAGAATTACTTGTCCCCTGTGCCATGTATGTTCGCAGGATCCCTGTCCCAGCCGGTGCTGCCTCAGCCAGCCTCCCTCTCTGCATCTCTGGGAATTCAATGAAAAGAACCTGCATCATGAGAGGACACATCAGTGTTGACAGTAAATGTATACAGTGGTTTCAGCAGAAGCCTGAAACTCTCCCCTTCCCTAGAACTTTTCTGTATAACAAATCAGACTCCGATAAGCACCAGGGCAATGGGGGCCCCAGCTGTTTCTCTGAATCCAAAGGAGCTTCGATCTATGCGGGGCTCCAACCTGAGGACCAGGCTGTCACTGTGTGATGTGATTGGGCACAATAATGCTACTCACAGTGACACATAACATGGGGACATGGGACATAAACATCAGCCTGTTTATAATCTTGCACCATGACAATTTAATCATTTTTACATTACTTAGATATACACGAACTGTACTTGGAAGTACTTTCTGGTTCATAATGTGTCTATTCATGTTTTTTTCATTCAGTGTTTCTGAAATCCTATCAGAGAAAATAAAACAAGAATAAAATAACCCGAAACTGGTGTTGCCTCATTATCAATGTGATAAAACGAGAGCCTGTGGAGCCGCCCTCTGTCTTCATACAAGGGAAGTGAGATTCATTAACATTTATCTTCATCGGGTCCCCAGGGCCATCCCAGTGGGAGCTCCATCATCCACAGTGTGGATTCCTTCCTTCAGGGTCAGAGCAGTGACCTTCCTGTCCCTCCCAGGCTCCTGTGCGCAGGGCAGCCAAAGAGCGCTGTGTCCCCGGCTTGAGGCACCTGATGTGAGATGCTGTGTGAGGACCCAGGCTCGGGAGAATACTGACAAAGCTGACCTGCACTCTCACAGGTGCCTGTCCCTTCAGGGGTGATGTCCAGGAGATGGTAGTGAGTCAAGAGCAGATGTGGTTTGCTGTCTGAGTCCAGCACATCTTTCTACAGGACCTGAGGGGTCGGGACACTCCACCGCTGCTGGGACAATGTGGAGCCTACTCCGCGGAAGGGGATGAGGTGGGTCCATGGATGAGACCCTTTTACAGCTGACAGCACTCAAAGCCATGGGGTTCCTCGTGGATGGGTTTACTGAGCACCCAGGCCCAGACTGTGTCCTCTGTCCACTCACCCCAATGGAGGTTTCCAACAATCTAGGGTGCGGGCTGGGCCCTGGGACATCAGGAGCAGGAACACCCCAGTGTCTTGATGAGCCCTGACCTGAGGTAGCCTTCTCCTCCACAGGGTGTGGCACGTACATGGAGTGTTACCATGGCAATGGTCCCAAGGAATCCCAGACACCAGACAGATCTCTTACCTTGTGACATAGACAGGGGTGGCTGACTCCCAGGGTTCCTCCTCTTCTCTGGCTCCTGTGTGTGCACACGGCCTCCCTGACCCCCAGGCTCCAGCTGATGAGGAGGCTGACCATCACTGCCACAAATTAATGCAACCCAATGTTACAGAGCACTTCCCGCCATGGAGAAGTGAGGTGAAAGTCTACCCTCCTTCCCCTGTGACCCGTCACTGCTCTGTCCTTGACTGTGACCATTCTTGTTCAGTTTTCAGCCTCTTCTGACACTTTTGCTTTAAAAAAGGAGACTCATGATCTTACCTTGGCCTGATTCTACGGGTCAGGGACAACATCTCCACTTCTTAGAGGTCTTCAGTTCAAACAGAATCACTTTGTATCCAGTACAACATATCCTTCAGAGTAGTGGGTGGAGTGACAAGGACAACAGAAAACCAGGATATGAGACCTGGGAGATCCAGATAGTGTCTACCAACCCCATACCAGTTCTTGTTCCTGTCTTATGATTTGATGCTCATTCTTTGAACCCTGACACCTCAGGGAAGCTGGGTGTTATTTTCTTCTGAGATGACACCCTGAGGAGCTCCTGACCTCCAGGCCCCGGGAGCTCCTCTCCAGAAAGGCCATGGCTCTGAGTCCTGTCTCCTGCTCACTTCCTCTAGTTTAACCCCATGACCTGTCCTACTTTTCCTGTGGGCTCTCCTGTTGGAATGATATGAAATAAATGTTAGTTGATATGGACCTAGACCTTATTCGTCCTATCCACATTGAATCCATAATATTCTGTTCATAATAATATTTATATCAATTCTTATACTTAAAAATTGTATAAATGGACAAAAATATATTAACTACACAAAGTCAGAAGAAAAAAGTATTATCATATTCACAGTCAGGGGGTATGAGAACCTGCAGAAGTATCAAGAACACAAGACTCTGGTTTCTTGACAGCTCTGTGTTCTCATGGTAAAGGGGGCATAAAAAAAAAAAAGCCAGGGTATGTCCACTGGGGGCTGGGGACCTAACAGGAAACCCTCACAGCAAACAACAAACAATAGCCAAACAACCAAATATTTCAACCTGTCACGATCATCCCAGTAGCATTATTACCTGGTATGAACTAATGGGATCAATGGGGAACTTTCAGCCTAAGACGTGACTCACTGTGGTCATGGCCCTGGCTGGGATCGCTGAGTTACTCAGAGCATTTTCCCAATATATATAGGTTTTGGGTTCAATCTCCAGTCAGGAAACACAGAAACAAAAGGGTGTTTCTGTCTGTCACTCTCCCTTCCTTTCTGTCTAAAATCAATAATAAAAAAAACTCATGAACAACAAAAGACAATGTGGTCATGAAATGGTAATGAGCACAGGGACCAGTCAGAGGTAAACTCAGCTATTAGGTAATCCTTTAATCTCTGGTAACATAGCATATTATTGAGCTGTCCAGAGCTCATTAGCAACCTGGAAAAATTAATGGATCAACCCCAACATCACTGAGGAGATCTGCTCATTCTACTGCCCTGGGTAGTGACATTGGAAAGATTCAACTACAAAACCAGCTCCCTTCCAGGAGGGATGGATGGTGTGAAATGGTCTGCAGGATGTATGTTCTGAGACCAGCAGGGGGTGCAGGTGGACTGCACCTGAGGCTCAGGGTTCTGGGCCAGGCAGGCCAGGGATGTTCTCTATTGGCTCTTGCACACTTGGCCAGGCAGTCTCCTCACTGAGGTGTGACTTGCCTGCACCTGTTGCGGCAGAAGTCACATGAGCACTCAACTCTGACTCAAATATTTGCCTCCTATTTTATCTTCTTTTATAAAGTCATCTCCCTGTCTGATTTACAGGAAAGATAGAAAGTATCACAACAAAATAAAATCTTCTTGAAGAAAAACGACCCACAGTGCTCTGAGAGCAAAGGAGGAGACACCTAAGGAAGGATTTCCCTAAGGTCAACATTAGTCCTCAGCAAGCAGAGCTCTGGGCTCTCTGTCATGACCCGGGTTCCTCCCCTCCCCTCCTCACTCCCTGCTCAAGGAGTGTCCTGTGGTGGAAAGTGAACCAGTATGGGGGAGGGGCATCGCTTTCTCCTTCCACCAGCTGCACACAGTGGGGCTGTTCCATTAGCTGTGAGGGTGCTCAACCTGCTTCAGGTTCCCTGGGCCAGAAGGTGCTGGGGCTGTCGCTGCCATCCTCAGTGTCTAGCTCTCTCTATATAATTAGATATAGATATGTATAATTATATATTTATACATATAATTATGTATGCATGTGTGTATATAGTACTAAGCTATAATCGGTACCTTAGTTTTTGTAAAGTAAAACTAAACATAAATACGGTGTGTTCATGAAGTCATGGTGCACTTTTGACCGGTCACAGGAAAGCAACAAAAGACGATAGAAATGTGAATTCTGCACTAAATAAAGGAAAACTCTCCCAGTTTCATAACTATTCAGTACACAGATTTTTTAGGGCTCCTTAGGTAGCTATCCCATATAGCCTATACAGATCGTCACTGACTGATGGCCTAACAGAATGGGGTTTCTCCAATAAACTGTCAGTTTCCTTCAACTGCTTATCCCACAGAGTAATGTTATTCCTATGTGGTGGCGCTTCGTTATAAACGCGCCGATAGTCACATTGCACTTTGGTCACGGATTTGAATTTAGTGAGCCACAGAACACACTGAACTTTCCTCTGTACCATTCACATCTCAACTGGCATGCCCGTGGGCTGCTCCGCTGTATACCTGCTGTTACGTCATCATCTGCGCATGTGCACATGCTGCCACATTCATCCTACAGAAACTGGGAGGGTTTTCCTTTTATTTGGTGCAGATTTCACATTTCTATCGTCTTTTGTTGCTTTCCTGTGACCAGTCAAAAGTGCACCATGACTTTACAGACACACTGTATATAGTAGTGGTGACTTATGTATAAAACACAGGGTTGGATTCAGACAAACATGGATGCATACATGGATAAACATACATGCACACACAAACACTACATATAGACATACATGCACACATTCACAGCTCATGACTATCACAGGAAAGAGAATCTCCCAAGTCCAGAGAAGCAAAGGTTCTGCCTTCATTATTCATAGTAACTCAGCCCTGTGTGTCCTATTGTTATTGTTATTGTTGTTACTGCCGTATAAATTCAGTAAGTGAGAGCCAAGAATGCTCTCTTATTAAATACTTTTTGTTAGCTCAGTTTATTCAGTTTCTGTAACTTTTTAGTACATGTATTATAATTTAGAAATAAAAGTTTACAAGAAAAAAGTGAAAAAATTTATGTGAATTATGGAATAGAGCAAGTGATCCCCTGGTTATGGTTTAATTTCTCTTGTGAGATCATGTGGTGTTTGCCATCCTCTGTCAGACTTATTTCACTTACCTTGTTCTACAAAAGGTCTATTCATTTTTTGACATGAAAAATTTTCATATATATTCATATACATAATATATATTCACTTGTTGATTAACATTTAGGTTGTTTCCACATCTTGTCTGTTGTAAGTAATGCTGCCATGATCATGGGGTGCATGTACATTTTTGAGTTACTTTTTTCCTTTGGTGCAGATAATACCCAGAGGTGGAATAGCTGAACCGTATGGCAGTGTAGTGTTAGGAATCAGACCATGGATGTGTGAATAGACACGGTGACATGGTGAGTTGCAGTAACCTCCAGACTTTCAGGCCCCTGGCCCATGAGGAGATGTGTGCTGTGTGACCAGTAGGAGGCGCTGTGGGACAGTCCTGAATTCCCACTACAGCTGGTGAGAACCATTCACTCAATAGAGCCTTGGCCTGAGGGCCGGGTCCTGTGCTCCCTGATGGAGACTCAGCAGCTATTCTCACTCTGACCCTGTAGAGTCCCCTGTCCCCGCCTTTGTGTGGTCTCAGCACATGTTTCCTCCCAGGGCTCTCCCAAAGAGTTAAGCCAAACTTCCTCCCCCTCAGTGTGTGGTGTGAGCTGAGCTCAGCACCAGGGCTCAGGGAGGAGCTGGCGGTCACTGAGGGACACACATTTGCATGGACAGCTCCTCCTCTGGCAGAGGGGGGAGAAGAAAAGGAGGCCTGGGGCAGCCCAGCCCCACTGTGGGCTCAGGGCTGTGAGCACCATGGCCTGGACCCCTCTCCTCCTCGTGCTCCTCTCTTACTGAGCAGGTAGGGACAGCCCTTCTGGACACAGGGCAGCCACTTAACCTGTGTCATTCACTTGATTCAGCCCCTCACAGTTACTTTGGTCCTTGTCCCATGTGCCATCTGTGTTTGCAGGTTCCCTGTCCCAGCCTGTGCTGACTCAGCCGCCCTCCCTCTCTGCATCTCCTGGAGCATCAGCCAGACTCACCTGCACCCTGAGCAGTGGCTTCAATGTTGGCAGCTATGCTATATACTGGTACCAGCAGAAGCCAGGGACTGCTCCCTGGTATCTCCTGGGTTACTACTCAGACTCAGATAAGCACCAGGGCTCCGGGGTCCCCAGCCACTTCTCTGGATCCAAAGATGCCTCGGCCAATGCAGGGCTCTTGCTCATCTCTGGGCTCCAGCCTGAGGATGGGGCCAACTATCACTGTGCTATATACCATGGCAGTGGGAGCAGCTTCCATTACTCACAGTGTCTCAGATGACGAGGAAGTGAGACAAAAACCCCTGGATTTATCAACTTTGTCTCTGAGCCTCTCTTATTGAGAATCTTTTCTGGACACGCCTCACTGAGGGGCGACTTCACAGTTACACCACAGTAGTCTCAGTGGTCGCACAGTGCTGCAGGTTGTGGGGAACTGAGATAAAAACCAGCTGTCCCTCTTGAAGTGGGGTTCCCTGGGCGGACCCTACTCTTCTAACAGCAGCTGCTTCCTGGGTTTGTGTGGCCAAGTACTAAGGTCTGAGAGCTACTTCATTCAGCTTGTCTACATAGTCTGTCTACGTACGTCCTTTAAATTCTGTCCTTGGAAGCAACCCACTGTGTGATTTTCTCAAACCGAGCAGAAATTCCTGGATGATGGGGCAAGGTGCTGTGAGGACAGAGCCCATGATGTGTCAGGGCAGAACCAGGGACATGGAGTCCAGCTGTGTCTGAGTCAGGACACATCAATAGCATCAATAGAGTCCAGTATGTGTCCTGGTACCACAGTTCCCAGGACGAACCCCAAAGCCCTCAGCTATTATATAGACTAGACCCTCAGGGTCTCTATTGGTTCTCCGGCTCAAATCTGGCAAGTGGGAGTCCTTGTCCATCGCTGGAGTGACCCAAGTATGAGACTGGTTCTCAGTGTGTCTGTTCTGACAGCAGGTGACCTCAGTGTGTCCACAAGGCTGCCAGCCTGTGGGAACTGCCACCAGTGACCCTTGATCACCTACTGGGAGGAGGAACAACCCAGCAACCTCTGGCTCAGGCTCAGCTGGTGACTTTTGTTGCCTCTGTTGCTGTCACCGTGGGCCAGCTCCATCCAGGGGCAGCACCTGGGAGTGAAGGTTCCTCATCTCCCTCTGTCCTCAGATCACTCACCACAGCCCATTCCTAGACAAAAGGACTCAAAGGAAACAGAAGGCCCATCTCCCTGTCACCTCTGGACACAGACAATATGCATTAAAGCTCAGGGCCTGAGGGGGTTTCCAGCTGTGGTCATCTTGACCTGGACTATGATGAGGAATCCGGCATCCCAATCATTGGCCATTTACCTAGTTCCAGATGTTCCAGAGCTCTGTCATCCTCTCATTAGTCTTCACCATGAAGGCCTGTCCTTCTCGCTCACAGGAGGTTTCTGCTGTCACTGCTGTGGGGGCAACAGGCGCCTCGGGCTGTGTCACACATGTGGGGCTTGGAATGACTTCCTGTCCATTCCCATCAGTGCTAAGGACTAACCATAAATTTCTCCTTTTTTAATTACATTGTTTAAACTTGAAGAATTGTATTGAATAATAATGGCGTTAAAGTCACACTGGCTTGCTCCTGATCTTTTTTTATGTGTATGACAGAAACAGAGAGAAACAGAGAGACAGACAGGGACAGATAGACTGGAAGAGAGTGAGATGAGAAGGATCAATTTTTCATTGTGACACCTTAGTTGTTCATTGATTGTTTTCTCATATCTGCCTTGACCGGGAGACTACAGCAGACCAAGTGACCCCTTGCTCAAGCCAGCAACCTTGGGCTCAAGCTGGTGAAACTTGCTCACACCAAATGAACCCACGCTTAAGCTGGTGACCTCAGGGATTCGAACCTGGGTCGTCCACATCCCAATCCGGTTCTCTCCACTGCGCCACCACCTGGTCAGGTCTGCTCCTGAGCTCTGTGGGAATGTTCTCTCCCCAGCCCGTTAGCTAAGACACTGGCTGTAGGATTAAGTCCTGTGTGTGTGGACAGAGTGTAAATTACAATATTAAAAACGCATCTGTCTGTTTCTATCTGTATGTGTTTTTTATTAGAAAGATCTTTTACCATTTGATCAAAATCTTTTCAGAATCCACTGAGATAATATGAGTTTATCTGGTGATCCATTAATATAATCTATAATATTAAAGGATGATCAGTATGAAGCCCAGATTGAAATACTGTGATAAATAACTTAGGGTACTGGTGTATTAATTTATTAATCTCAGATTAGGATCTCTGTTGATATTTTTTTAGAACTTTAGCATCAATAGTTCATGTTAATGGTCTATAATTTTTATTTTTCTTTGCAGCGGGGTCCTGGGGTCAACATACAATGTTTCGAGTTTACATTCACTCCCATAAAAGCTTAAATAAATTGAGACTGTAATGTTTTAGTTTATGCTGTTAGTGTCATACTTATGAACTATACGTCATTTTTTCTGTTACTATAGTATAGTGCACTGTACAGTATATATATATATATGTGTGTGTGTGTGTGTCTTTTTCCTTTTTTTGTGGATTAGTTGTGCTTTTATTTCTAGATTAGGATTGTACAACTGTGTTAGGATAGGTAAGTGACTTAGGCTAGGGTGTGTTTCAACTTACACCAACATTTGGGTTACGTCACTGCTGCAGGAACAGATCTATGTGGTTATCTGAGGACCCCTTTAGTTTAATTTTCAAGTGGATATATTTCTATCACACCTCCTTTCTAAAATTGGAAAATTTTTTATATTTTTAATATTTTGAAAGAAAAAAAATGTGTATGAATCAAACAAATGGATCTATCTGACCTGTGAAATCTTCTTAGTGTTTCCTGTGAAGCTAGCTGTATCCTATGCCTTTGTGAAATAGTTCTATAATAATATTCTTATTTTATCTTAAAATATGATTCTTTACCCATTTTTGTGATAGAGGCAATTATTTTAAGTTAAGTGGAAAATATGCTATTGTTTGGTTTAATGAAGTTTAACACATATTTAAAGAAAGTATTGCTTCCACATGTTACTTCTTATTTTGTGTATTTGTGCATTATCCATTTTCATTCAAAATTCAGTGAGTGGTTGTTCTATTCTGTCATTTGAAAATTAGGTTTCATATGTCAGTCAGATCTACTGTTTTTCTAATGTCTCCCTCATTTATTGTTACATTATTATAATGAGAGGATGTTGTTTTGTTAATGATGTTGTTTTCTTAATGTTGTTGTTTTTCTTTTTCTTTTCTTGTACCTGGCAGAACTCTCAATGATCCCTCTTGACTACTTTTCTCTTTACAATATGGTTTCTAAAGAGTTCTCATTCTTTATTTTTTCTTTAATTAGACTTGATTTGTTATAGAAGTATTTTGTTTGCAGCAGGTGTGAACAGAAGGTGCAGAGACTCCCTGGCGCAGGTGAAACTAGTATCACCGGCAGCACCAGAGGCCAGGACCCCTCCCAAGTACCGTCTCAGATGCTTCTCAGTCTCAGTGGGAGCCAGGGCGCTGCTGCCCCAGCTGCTTCTCAGGGTCCAGAGATGCCTCAGTAAACTCAGGCTGTTTGCTAACCTTGAACTTCTCACTGAAAATAGAAGAATAAAAAGTCAGAGAAAGACAAGTTTCATATGATTTCACTTACATGTGAAATCTAATGAACAACAAAAAACAAATTAACAATCAAAACAGAAACAGACTCATAAATTTTTCATTTTGCCTGACCTGTAGTGGTGCAGTGGACCTGGATACTGAGGTCGCTGGTTTGAAACCCGGGCGTCTGGTCAAGGCACATGTGGGAGCTGATGCTTCCTATTTCTCTACCCCTTCTCTCTCTCTCTCTCTCTCTCTCTCTCTTTCTTCTTCTTCTTCTTCTTCTTCTTCTTCTTCTTCTTCTTCTTCTTCTCCTTCTTCTTCTTCTTCTTCTTCTCCTTCTCTCTCCTCTCTCTATCTCTCTCTCTCCTCTCTAAAAAATTAATAAGTTAAAAAAGATTATTTTATTTTTACATGATTTTCCAGAAAGGGGCAATGTTGGGTAGCCCCGTGAACCTCACACAACTGCTCAGTGAGGACCATTCACTCAAAAAAAAACACCCAAAAATCCAAAAAAAAAAAAACAAAACAAAACTGGACTTGACAGCTGGGCCCTGTGCTCCCTGATGGAGACACAGCAGCTATGACCCCTGTGTCCTGGCAAAGTCCCGTGGGCAGGGACCTATGTGTGGTTTCAGCAGGTGCTTCTTCCTAGGGCTCTCCCAAGGGTGAGGCCAATCAGTCTTATCAGTCTGGGGTGATAGCTCAGCTCAGCACCAGGGCTCAGGGAGGGGCTGGTGGTCACTGAGGGACACACATTTGCATGGACAGCCCCTCCTCTGGCAGAGGGGGGAGAAGAAAAGGAGGCCTGGGGCAGCCCAGCCCCACTGTGGGCTCAGGGCTGTGAGCACTATGGCCTGGACCCCTCTCCTCCTCGTACTGCTCTCTCACTGTGCAGGTAGGGACAGTACCAGAAGACCCTGCTTATCCCCCAACATCACTCCACTCTTACTCGGAATTTTGATGCTATTGACTTGGGTCCCTGTCTCATCACCCATGAATGTCTATGTTCACAGGTTCCCTGTCCCAGCCTGTGCTGACTCAGCCGCCCTCCCTCTCTGCATCTCCCGGAGCATCAGCCAGACTCACCTGCACCCTGAGGAGTGACATCAGTGTTGATGGTAAAGAAATACACTGGTACCAGCAGAAGCCAGGGAGCACTCCCCGGTTTCTCCTGCGCTACCACACAAGTACAAATTTGGGATCCAGGGTCCTCAGCCGCTTCTCTGGATCCAAAGATGCCTCAGCCAATGCAGGGCTCCTGCACATCTCTGGGCTTCAGCCTGAGGACGAGGCGGACTATTACTGTCTGATTGGTCACATTGGTTTCTCACAGTGACACACAGGATGGAGAAGAGGAACAAAAACCTCAACCTCCAGGAGTTTTGGTTTATTACAATTGAACATTTTTAAAAAAACTTGTATTTATGCAAACTACACTTGAATATACCTTTTAATCCATTCTTGGTCTACTGTCAATTTTATCTCTTACATTTCTGCAGTCTCTGGAAAACAGAAACAAAGACAACAACAAAATATTTATGGTCGCACTGAAATGTTGCCTGTTAGAGTGACATCACGGAAATGGCGCCGTTAGCAGTGCGTCCAGCAGATCTCCCCAAAACTTCAACAAATTCATCAACTAGAGACAGAAAAATCTATCCTTGGAGCATCCGGGAGTTCCACACACACTGAAGGTGAAAGGGCTGCTTTCACTTGGAACTGAGAGTCGGAAGGGAGCTGAGGGTGTGGAGGAAGCTAACTGCGGCATGGACGTTCATTCAAGCCAAGGGGGGAGTGTGTCTGTGGTGAGTCAACCCACAAGAGCAACTGCCCGCCCGCACTCCATGAACAGCCGCCCGGGTGTGTGAGAAACCCTGCATGCCATGGGCTTCCCCAGCAGCCTGCTCCCCATGAGTGTGCCCAGCCATGGGTGCGCCAGAGCGTCCCTAGCCCCGGGCGCGCCCAGAGCACCCCAACCGCCAGCGGCAAGCAAGGAGTGCACCAAAGTGAACTTCCCTACGCCGAGCTTCTCTCTGCAGGCGGGGCACCTCACCCAGCCATTCAAGCTAACAATCAAGCGTCAGGGGAGGGGTGCGCGGGCAGCTTGCAGTCCGTCCTGGAGCACATCTATGGATCCAATCACTGAAATTAGCTTAACCCACAGTCTTCACACCTCCCAACTGACCTACGGGGCTCTAATTGACAAGATCTCACTCTGTTCAGCAATCTAAGACAAGAGGCGTGATATTCTTTAGTGCCCCTTGCTAAAGGGGTCGGGCAACTTCTGATTGACAGAGCTTTCATACTCAGGGATATACGCTAAAAAGAGGGACTTGGCAGATGTTAAGACCTGTACTTCAGGCAGTGAATAGGGCATCTTCTTTCCAGCCAAAACAGGCTACAAAGTGTGGAAAGCCTGGAGAGAGTGGTCCCACAGAGTGCTAGGCGTGCTGAACAGGCCTGGAGGCTCATTGAAAGTCACCTTGAGAGCAATTGGCTCCTAGCCCCACCTGATTACTCTGGCAGCTCTAACTGCCAGAGCCTTACCCAGAGCCTTGTGTTGAGTGGGGTTAGAGAGCAGATTTGCCAGCTCTTGGAGCCTCTTACTCCCCAGGCAGAGGAAGCAGCAGCCTCATAGCTGGATCACCAGGCTGCTAATTTAGGAAGGGGAGACTAGGAGAGAGCCTCCGGGAAAACAGACTCTCTCATTGTCGGAGCCTGCAAACGCTAACAAACCTTGACTACCAATGAGACTGAAGCCAACTATATGACATTGCCATAGAATCTCATCAACTGCAAATCCCTACCTAAGCGTGACACAGGGGCAGAGCCTGGGGTACAGAGTCACTGACCAGGAAGAAGGAGAGGAAAGAAAAAGGAAGAAGTTAACCTCTCAAAATCAAGAAAAATCCACAGACTTTATAACTTGTTCCACTATTTTTTTGTTACTTTTATCTTCTTGCCTTTATTATTATTATTTCTATTTCCTCCACTTTGGTCCTTTTATTCTCTGTCCATCTTATTCTTTCCTTTTCTTGAACTACACTACCCATAAGTGTTACAGTTTATTTCTTTTCTTCTTCCTTACTGTCCATGAGGGTTATACTCCAAAACCCTTAACTCTCTCTCTCTCTTTTTGTTTTTTTTTCTTTTCCTTTTTTTCTTCCTTTCCTTTCCCCCTTTTTCTTATTTCTCCCTTTCTATTAGTTTCTTCTTTTCTCCTTTTACTTTTCCTCTCATTCAATCCTCAATCACGAACAAATTATTTAATTTAGAACTCAAGTTTTTTTTTTTTGTGGCATTTTGGGTGCATTTTACTTAGTTTTTAACTCATTAGCATTCCTTCCAACCCAGGATCTCCATTCTATTTAGTCTTTGCTCCACTTAATACAATATTTTTTCTCCTTTTTTCTGTTTCCCTCTTATTCCTCTCATTACATCTTGTAGTCAATCATCACTTACAAGCAAATCATTTTATACTTGACCAAGATTTTTTACTTTTTTGCATTTTGTAGGTTCCTACTTCCTTTTTTGCTCCTTGAACACTTCACCCCAAATCAGGCCCTCCGTTATAGGCAGTTTTTGTTCCATTTAGCATAATATAATTCACAGGTCATCACAATATTTTCCTAAGGAGGAGGGGAGAGGAGGGGAAGAGAAGAAAGAAAAAGGGGGGAAATAATAAATTATTATTGTTTTTTTGTGTTTTTTTTCTTTTTTTTCCAAATTTTTTCCATTTTTTTACTTTTTATTCTTTATTGATTCTCATTAGTGCTACCAACAAGACCACCCTCAGATGCCATTAAGAAAAAGGAAATCAAATATCATGGATAAAAAAGATAGAGAAGTAACACAGATAGATGTAAAAAAATCTATGGAGAAAAAAATTAATATATTGGAAACCTTGGAGCTAAATGACAGAGAATTTAAAATAGAAATCCTAAAAATACTCAGAGATATACAAGAAAACACAGAAAGGCAATTTAGGGAGCTCAGAAAACAACTCAACAAACACAAAGAATATATTACCAAGGAAATTGAAACTATAAAAACAAATCAAACTGAAATGAAAAACTCAATTCACAATCTAAAAAACAAGTTAACAAGCTTAGCTAATAGAACAGGCCAGATATAAGGTAGGATTAGTGAAATAGAAGACTAGCAACTTGAGGCACAATAGAGAGAAGAAAGAGACTCAAAAAAAAAAAACAAAAAAAAAACGAGAAAGCCTTACAGGAATTGTCTGACTCCATCAAAAAGAATAACATAAGAATAATAGGTATATCAAAGGGAGAAGAGAGAGAAAATGGAATGGAGAATATACTCAAACAAATAATAGAGGAGAACTTCCTAAGCCTGTGGAAAGAACTAAAGCCTCAAATTTAAGAAGCAAACAGAACACAGAGTTTTTTAACCAGAACAAACCTACTCCAAGGCACATCATAATGAAGATGGCACAAACCAATGACAAAGAAAAAATTCTCAAGGCAGCCAGGGAAAAGAAGAATACAACATATAAAGGAAGGCCTATTAGATTATCATCAGATTTCTCAGCAGAAACTCTACAAGCTAGAAGAGAGTGGACCCCAATATTTAAAGCCCTGAAAGAGAGGAACTTTCAGCCAATAATACTATACCCATCAAAGCTATCTTTCAAGTACGAAGGAGAAATAAAAACATTCACAAATACAGAAAAGATGAGGGAATTTATTATCAGAAAGCCCTCACTCCAGGAAATACTAAAGGAGGTTTTCCAACCAGATTCAAAGAACAAAACAAAACAAAACCACAAGTAACAGCTCCACCAAGAACACAATAAAACCAAATTTAAACTGTGACAACAAAAGAAAAAAAGGGGAGAGGACAGAGATTAATAGTAGCAAAGGATGATGAAGCCCAGAAACACTCATAAGATAGGGTACTACAATGAATATGGTAGGTACCCTTTTCAATACTTAATGGTAACCACACTTGAAAAAACCACCACAGAAGCACATGACTTTAAAAAGTTAGCAACAGAAGAAAGAAGTATGGAATACAAACAAACAAAAACAAATGATAGAAAAACAAAAGAGAAGAATCAAACAAGATACAAAACTAACAAAAAGCAATTTATAAAATGACAATAGGGAACCCACAAGTGTCAATAATTACACTAAATGTAAATGGATTAAGCTTACTAATAAAAAGACACAGAGTAGCAGAATGGATTAAAAAAGAAAATCCAACTATATGCTGCCTACAAGAAACACATCTAAGCAACAAGGATAAAGACAAATTCAAAGTGAAAGGCTGGAAAACAATACTCCAAACAAATAACATCCAAAAAAAAGCAGGTGTAGCAATACTCATATCTAATAATGCTGACTACAAAACAGAAAAAGTACTCAGAGACAAAAATGGTCATTTCATAATGATTAAGGGGACACTGAATCAAGAAGACATAACAATCCTTAATATATATGCACCAAACCAAGGAGCACCAAAATATATAAGACAGCTACTTATTGACCTAAAAACAAAAACTGACAAAAATACAATCATACTTGGAGACCTCAATACACCGCTGACGGCTCTAGATCGGTCATCCAAACAGAGAATCAATAAAGATATATTGGCCTTAAACGAAACACTAGAGCACCTGGATATGATAGACATCTACAGGACACTTTATTCCAAAGTGACAGAGTATACATTTTTCTCTAGTGTACATGGAACATTCTCAAGAATTGACCATATGTCAGGCCACAAAGATAACATCAGCAAATTCAGAAACATTGAAATTGTACCAAGTATATTTTCTGATCATAAAGCCTTGAAACTAGAATTCAACTGCAAAATAGAGGGAAAAAAACCACAAAAATGTGGAAACTAAAAAACATACTTTTAAAAAATGAATGGGCTAAAGAAGAAATAAGCGCAGAGATCAAAAGATATATACAGACAAATGAAAATGACAATACGACATATCAGAATCTCTGGGATGCAGCAAAAGCAGTAATAAGAGGAAAGTTCATATCACTTCAGGCTATATGAACAAACAAGAGAGAGCCCAAGTGAACCACTTAACTTCACACCTTAAGGAACTGGAAAAAGAAGAACAAAGACAACCCAAAACCAGCCGAAGAAAGGAGATAATAAAAATCAGAGCAGAAATAAATGAAATAGAGAACAGAAAAACTATAGAAAAATTAATAAAACAAGAAGCTGGTTCTTTGAAAAGATCAATAAAATTGACAAACCCCAAACCAGATCAAGTTTTATAGTTTTATTTATAGCCAACTTCTGTTATCACTTGGCTATAAATCAGGAGACCTGGGCCTGGCCTGTGGTGGCACAGTGGATGAAGTGTCGACCTGGGACAGTGAGGTCACTGGTTCAAAACCCTGCTTGGTTGGTCAAGGTACATATGAGAGTTGATGCCTCCTGTTCTTCTAACCTTCTCTCTCTCTGTCCATCTCTCTGTCTCACGCTTTCTTCTCTCTAAAATGAATAAATAAAATATTTTTAAATATCAAGAGACCTGTTGTTCTCACTTTGGTTTATTATTAGAGTCAACAAAATATCTTCACTTCTTCCTAGTCTCCCTAATGCAAACAGAATCACCATGTAACCACTTTCTGAAATATTCTCCAGAGACATTTGTTAGAATGAGAAGGAAAGCAGGACCCAGCAACTGTGACCTGTTTCCCTGGGGCACCTGCTCCCAGGTGAGCACCAGGAGACCACAAGGTATAGGAAATACTTTACTATTTGTCAGTGCCACACATGAGATGAAGTTTCCACAATAATTGAAATTGACTTTGGTCAGTTTCTACTATTTTTATTTCAAAACACATTACCTTTATTAAAATCACTAAACTACTCTTCTTCAAAAAGTAAAAATAAGATTTATTTTAAACCCACTATGATATTAACATTGAATGTAAAATTACCACCTATTGAAAAATTGTCCTTTTTGTATAATGTAAATATTGTCTAATGAATTGAGAAATTAGTTCTGTTTAATCCCATGTTTGTAATTTCCTATTTTCAGTAGTTATCAGTGTAGTTTTAAACCTCCAGACTCAAGTTATCTTGTTGGTTAATTTTATCAAACTTTTCTTTTTAACAAAGTGAGAGGTGGGGAGGCAGAAACAGACTCCCGCATGCGCCCCAACTGGATCCCCTTGGCAAGCTCCCTACCCAGCAATGCTCTGCTGTCAGGGCGGCTGCTCCGGTGCTTGGCAACCGAGTTATTTTGGTGCCTGAGTTGAGATCATAGAGCCATCCTCAACACCAGGGGACAACTTTGTTTGAACCATTCAAGCAATGGTTACGGGAGGGGGAGAGATAGAAAGAGAGATAGAAAGAGAGAGAAGCGAAAGGCTAGGGTGGAGAAGTAGATAGTCTTTTCTCTTGTGTGTCCTGACTGAGAATTGAACCTGGGACTTCCACACGCCAGGCCAACCATCTACCACTGAGCCAACTGGCCGGGATTATCAAACATTTAAATAGGAAATATTCTACAGTAAATTTTTAAAGAAAAGTGAGGAGGAAGGAACAGTTTTCAACATATTCCAAGAGGCCAAATTTTTTGAGTTTATATAACCAGACAAAACAGTTAACAGTAAAGACCGTGGTACCATCTGTGACCCTGGTAACCCAGCAGAAAGCTGATCTTCAACCCCATTCCTCAGCATGAGATTGAATGAGCTGGGCAAGGCAGAGCTTGTCTGCAAATCTGTTCCCATTGCAGGCAACTCTGGGGACCAGTGAGGGATGAGTGTTGACTGCCCGCCTGCTGTAACAGCCCTGACTAAGGGATGAGAGACTAGGGAGTTGGATCTGCAGGTGCCTCTCCCCTCCCTGGTGTCAGCGAGGCCAAAGGATCCCAGTGGGGAACTGAGCCCAGGGCCTCCACTCAGAGCTCTACTTCCTTTCCTAACATTAGCACCGCCAAAGCAAGGGACACCCCACCTGATGGGAACCAGCTGGTAACAATCCCCACCTCATTGTCCCCAGAAAGGTGTCATCAGCACAGAGTGGGGGGAAAGTAAGTGTTTCACCTTTGGTGGGACCAGTGGGGGCTGAACACCCCCACACACCTCCTGCTGCAGCTTGGCTGGAGGGTGGCTTGATTAGAGAGAAAAAAAAATTGACCTTGAGGTTCCTAATGTGATTTCCCAAATGTCCCGAGTCCAGTAAAACAAGCAAACAAACAAACAAACACCAAAGAAACACCACCTGTCATACCAAGAACCAGTAAAATAAAAACTTGAATGAGAAAATAGAATCTACTGACACCAACACAGACATAACACTGATGATGAAATTAAATTACAGGGGTACTTTTAGACAGCAACTATAGTATTTATTTCATGAGAAACTACCGTGTTTTTGGTACACATGAAAAATGAGATGAACTCAGAATTAAGGTAGAAGTGTGAAAACAAACCAAATGGTAAATAAAGAACTAAAAATGCAATAGATAAAATTTAAAAAGAAAACTCTCTGCAGGGACTGGAGAATAGGTAACATTTATTGTTTGTTTATTTATTTAGTTAATAAAATAAAGGCTATTCCATTCTTTTACATACTGTATGTCCGTGATGGTGAACTTATGACACGCATGTAAGCACTGACATGTGTAGCCATTTTCGATGACACGCAGCCACATGCGGCCGCATACCAGAGAAGTATGGGGCCGCATGCCGAGAAGGACGTTTCATCCTCCTCTCCTGCACGGCCAGGTGCAGTAGCCAAGGATAAAACATTTGCTGTAGTGTAGACACTGTATGCCAGAAGTCTGTAGGCCAAAACAACAGAACTGCAGCACAGAGCGTCTAGTTTTGGGACTTCTGGTTGGGCCGTTTTTCTCGAAGTGACACACCACCCGAGTTATGCTCGGTTTTTTGGCAAATTTTGACACACCAAGCTCAAAACATTGCCCATCACTGCTGTATGTAGTTCTCACCACCCTGAACATTCTATAGAAGACGCTACCAGGGGGCACTGTGGATCTTCTCAGAACTGCAAGGTCTGAATCTAACTCAAATGGTTCGACTGAATGCTCTCTGAACCATGCTCATGGCTGGTGACAGCAGGTGCTTCCTCTCAAAGGTCAGTCACAGAGTCCACAGATTTCTTCTGAGAGTGAACCTTCAAATGACTGAGGACCCAGAATGGGATGGTACTGTGGGCTCATATGTGCATAATGCCCAGCAAACACACACTTGCCCAGGGAGCTGAGGAGAATATAAGGGGACACCCTGGAGACCACAAGCGTGAGGCAAGAAGGCCTTGTAAAGTTTTCATCATGACCCGGACTCCTTTCCTTCTCACTCACTGCCCAGCTTCATGGACATTTCAGCCTTTCGAGGGATCCCTCTGTCTGTATTCTTCATGCCTGACCTGTGTCTGTTTTTACTTCAGAGTCTAGTGCTCAGGTTGTGCTGACTCAGGAGCACTAACTACCATGTCCTCAGGGGGGAAAGTCACTCTCACCCATGATTCAGCACCGGAATGGTTACCAAAGGTCACTTTCCACACTGACTTCAGCAGAGATCTGGACAAGTCCCCAGGCCACTGATTTGCAACACAAACAATAAACAGTCCTGTTCTTCTGCTTGTTCTCAGGTATAATCCTTGGGGGCAAAGCTGCCCTGACCCTCTTGGGGTCCCAGGCAGAGGTCAGGGCTGAGTACTACTATAGACTACTCTGCAGTGATGCTCGGTACAGTCTGAGACCCAAATGGGAAACCAGGAGATAAAACTTTGCTTCTCACAGTGTGTGTACAATATGATTACTTGACATGGGGATCACGTGACCAGACACCCGAGAGCCAGCTCAGACTAATTGCTGACTACTCACAGAGAGTGTGAAGGAAAGGGTCTCACTTGACCTCATTACTCTATGAATCTTGTAGAAAATGTGTGAAAAATTTGGGAAAAATTTGTTCAGGCAAAGTAAAATCCAATTACTTTATAGGCCAGAAGGAACTGCCAAATTAGAACTGTTGCCAGTGAAAATCTTAGGTTTCATTTCTTTAATTCTGCCGGCACGAGTTTCATTTCAGGGCTTGCGGCAGGTGACCAACCACAAAGGAATGTCCGATGTCACAATTCCAATGAAGTCATGGACGGATAAAACTGCTGACGATTAAAAATCCACCAACATCCATAATTGGTGAAAAGCACCCCTGTGCCCAGCGATAGCGGCAGCCAATCAGCAAATACCCTCCACCCTTCTTCCCTAACCTAACCCTTAAGCCTGGTCTGAGTCTATAACCGCTGCTGCTCTTCCTGAGGAGACAGCCGGGCAGGTTTCCTTTCATTAAAGCCTGTTACACTGGTCTTTCCGACTCTGATTGATTCTTTCAGAAAACTTGTGTGGTGTTGTAAGAAAGGAATTTCAAAGGGCACATGCAAGAGAAGTTTAAATGCAGTGGTAACATTTTATTGGAGTGAATGAAAATAACACACCCTCCAGGACCAGGGGTCGGGAACCTTTTTGGCTGAGAGAGCCATGAACACCACATATTTTAAAATGTAATTCTGTGAGAGCCATACAATGACTCGTGTACGTTACGCATCATCCAATAAAAATTTAGTGTTGTCCTGGAGGACAGCTATGATCGGCTCCAGCCACCTGCAACCATGAAATGAGCAGTAGGAAATGAATGGATTGTAATACATAAGAATGTTTTTATATTTTTAATGTTATTACTTTTTTTATTACAGATTTGTCTGCGAGCCAGCTGCAGCCATCAAAAGAGCAACATCTGGCTTAAGAGCCACAGGTTCCCGGCCCCTGATATAGAGGGTGGCCAGGCTCTAGCAGCAACTGCCCTGACATTTCTGATAATCCTTCACATATTTTCTTGGATTTTGGTAACAAGCAAGATGTAATTCAAATCATCCAACCCATCTCCTGATTCTTCCTGGACCTGAGCTGGATTCTCCCACTAATCAGTTTCCTTCCTGGACCTACTGAGGTCACGTGCACCCTATCCAATCTGATTCTTTCCCCAGATCTTCCCAGGCTAGATTCCACCAGTTCACATCGTCATATTAATTCCTACTGAGCACTCCTCAAAGTAGAACCCCCACCCTTGCATCATCCTGTCTTGATTGCTCATGTCCAAAAGCTCTGCTGTCATCATCTGGTTTCTACTGCGCATGTGCACAGCAGAGGAAATGTCCCTCCTCTTCCCTTCCATAATCCTGGTGTGGGCTCCAGCTGCACCCTGGGGAAACTCTTCCTGTCCTCCTCCAGAATTTATAATACTGAGGGTGGAGCACAGCAGTCTCTTGGAGCACATGAATGAGCTTGTAAAACTATGGCTTCCTAGTAATCAAGGTAAATGCAATGCTGTAACTTCCTAATGCAGCAGGCCCAATATCTGATTCAGCTTCCCAGTTTGTTAAGCTTAATATTTGGTTCAGTTTCCTAGTTTGTTGTGCTCACTATCAGCCTCCCTTTGCTCCCTTTTCATATTAATAACTAGCTACCTGCCTGCACCATCACTGGCCCCTCTCTCCATGTTTGAATTTCCATCACTAAGATGGTTCTGAGTTTCATAGGAAGAAGCCACTTGGGTGTTTCATTCAGCACATGGTGTGGCTTTCCTACCTACAGGACCATTCTGCACTGTAAATTTCATAATAGACAAATAACTAAATAAATAGTGATTTTAGGAGGAAAATATATGCCCCTATACAAACAAGAACAGAAGGCATTACTTTCATTCATTTTCCCATCCATATTTTTAAAGATTTTTTTTTATTGATTCTACAGAGAGAAGGTGGGGAGCAAGAAGCATCAATCACAGTTGCTTCCCTTGAATTGTTTATTGGTTGCTTGTCGTATTTGCCTTGACTGGGCAAGCCCGGGGCCTCAAACTGGCGACCTCACATTCCAGGTCAACAATCCATTCACTCACTACGCCACCACTGGCCAGGCACATCCATCTTTTGAAGCACTATTTTTATCAATATTCAACATTATTGATTTAAAATCAACTTTATGAAGGTGACTTTTATATAAAGCAACATGAATCCTTTTAAAGTGCACTGAGGGGTAGTGGTGACAAATATATAAAAACTCTTTTAATCAATCCTTGTGAGACCAATTTGACAGTTTATCTTATTTTATTCTAGAATGTCCTGCACATTTTCCCTCTTTGATCTTATGGAAAAGTAAACAAGGTTATTTTGCAAGTTTGCTGCAGACCAATGACTGTGATCAGAGAATAAAACCCTAACAGTGTGTCATGCTCTGAGTGGGGGGCAAACTTGTTTCACCTGGAAACTTACAGACAATGAAGATTCACAAAACATCAGGCACTAGAAATTTGCACAGAGCTTTCCTTTTCTCAACCTCTAACCCCTTAGAGAGAATAGCACCCTGTCTTCACAGGCCTGTGGGGATTCCACAGGAAAGAGAGCTCTGGCTAAAAAGGAGGAATTATACAAAGGTGACAAGTAACCAGCATCCCCATCGTTGGCCATTTACCTAGTTCCAGATGTTCCAGAGCTCTCTGATTCTCTTTTTAGTCTTCTCCACGAATGTCTGTCCTTCTCATTCACAGGAGGTTTCTGCTGTCACTGCTGCGGGGACACAAGAGCACCCCGTGCTGTGTCACACACATGGGGTTTGGGATGAATCCCTGTCC
Source organism: Saccopteryx leptura (assembly GCF_036850995.1). Taxonomy (NCBI): domain Eukaryota; kingdom Metazoa; phylum Chordata; class Mammalia; order Chiroptera; family Emballonuridae; genus Saccopteryx; species Saccopteryx leptura. The sequence goes on along the minus strand of NC_089504.1, from coordinate 385,045,839 downwards.
ATTCCCATCAGTTCTAAGGTCTATTCATTGAGATGTCCTTGCTTAATTGCATTGTCTAAATTGCAGAATTATGTTGAATAATCATGGTGTTAAAATCACACTGGCCGGTTCCTGATCTTTGTGGGAATGTTGTCTCCCCACCCTGTTAGCTAAGACGCTGGCTGTAGAATTATGTTCTGTGTGTGTGGAGAGAGTGTAAGTTACCATATTAAAAATATGTATGTCTGTTTCTATCTGTATGTGTTTTTATCAGAAATATCATTTAAATTTGTTCAAAGGGTCTTTTAGAATATATTGAGATAAAATGAATTTATCTGTTAATCTATGAATATGATATATAATAGTAATGGGTTGACTAATATAGAGACCAGCTTGAAAGACTGTAATAACCACTTATGCTAATGTGTATCAATTTATTCATCCAACATAAGGCACTAGGAATTCAAGGGCATCCTTTTATGCCCCCTCACAATCCCCAGAGAGAAGAGCCCCACCTCCTCACGGCTGTGGGATCCACAGGGAGAGCCTGACCACAGGGAGAAATGATGTAGAGCAGAGAATCCCTGTTGCACAGAAGGGGACCTGTCCTTATGGGGGACGTCACTGCTCTGGACTTGATCCTGATCTAAGAGGAGTGTGTATGAGACACACTGCTACTTTCCTGACCACTGAGCAGCCAACGAGGACCTGGAAGACCCCCTGAAATGTCTGTGTAGAGCACAAAGTCTGCCCTGAAGCAAAGAGAGAGCTAACTGAGGGCGCCAGCCTGGCTCTAAGGCTGATGTAAGTGACATCAGTGTTGGCAGCTATGGTATATACTGGTACCAGCAGCAGCCAGGGAGCGCTCCCCGGTATCTCCTGTACTACAAGTCAGGCGCAGATAAGCACCAAGGCTCCGGGGTCCCCAGCCGCTTCTCTGGATCCAAAGACACCTCAACCAATGTGGGGCTCCTGCTCATCTCTGGGCTCCAGCTGAGGACGAGGCCAACTATTACTGTATGACCAGCCACAGTGGTGTTTCCCACTGTGACACACACAGATGGGGAAGTGTGACATAAACATCCACCTCCACAAAAGAGCACTAAAAACAATTCTACATGTAAACTATATTTGGAAGTAACTTCTGGTTTAGAATCTCTACTACCCATTTTTTATTTCATGTTTCTGAAGTCTAAGGAAAATAAAACCAATATCAAAAATAAATTCCTCATTATGTTACTGACATTTTGCCTGTTAGTCATGTGTGGTAAACCAGAGTTTGTGGGACTGCTGCTCTTTTCTTGAAATAAGCAAATGACTCCTTTTTCATTTTTCACAGCTTGGGGACCATCCCAGCAGGTGGACCGTCCTCCACATCCAGGACTCTGCCCTTCCAGAGGTCAGAGCAGTGACCTTTCCCTTCCTCCCAAGCACCTGTGCACAGGCGGTGGAAGAGCTCTGAGTACCGTGGACGAGGCCCCAAGATGTGAGGTCCCGGATGGTGACTACAGGCCATGAGGACTTCCAGCTCAGAGCTGGTGCAACCTTTGCTGGGTACCTGCACCTGCTGTTTAATCAGGAGAGAGGGGTTACCAAGAGGGAAATTTGTGGCTGAGGTCAAGAAATATTTGGGGGTTCTGATAGGGTGAGAATGCTCCACTCTTACTGGGGAAATGCAGAGCCCGCTTCAGGGAAGGGGGTGAGTTGACCTATGGATGAGACGCTCTTATAGCCGACACAACTCAGGGCTGTGTGGACTCTTGAGAGGGGGGTTCCTGAACCCTGAGGCCATGACTGTGCCCTGTCCTCTCACCCCACTGGAGCTTTACAACAATCCCGGGTGTGGGCTGGGCTGAGGGAAATCAGGAGCAAGGACTTCCTAGCTTCTGTCATTCCTCCTGTGAAGTCCTTGATGAGCCAGGATCTGAGGTCATGGTCTCCTGAGCAGGGAGCAGCAAACACACTTAGCACCCAGCAAGCGCACACTTCTGCACCTGTGACTTGGGACAAAAGTGCCTGAGTGTCAGGGGTCCAGCCCTCTTGTCTGGCTCCTGGTTGTGCACATGGCCTCACTGACCTCCTTTGACTTCTAGCCTGATGAGGAGGCTGACTATCACTGTCACTTAGATAAATACCACCCCATGCACAAAGGACACCTGTGCCAAGGAAAAGAGAGGTAATTTTGTGCCTTCTTCTCTCCCATGGCCCATTCTTTTCCTGTCCTTGATTGTGACCAACACCCGCTAGTCACAAGACAGCTTCTGCTGTTACTTGGGCTATTAAACCAGGCAGCCTCATGTTCTTGACTTGGTCTGTTTTCAGTGGTCAATAAAATATTTACTTTTATTACTGGCCTTCCAACTCAAACAGAATCACTTTTTACTCAGATATAAAATATCCCTCAGAGCTGCTGGGCAGGTGACAAGAAATGCACAAGTCTGGCATCTGAGACCTGGGAGACTTGGGGGCCCTCTTCCGCCTCCCTGCATGGCCCTGCTCCCGGCCTGGGCTTGATGCCCGTCCCCTGCCCCCTCACCACTCAGGGAAGCTGCTTTCTCTGTTTCCTAGAGGTCACCCTCTGAGGAATCCTGAGTTCCAGGTTCTGGGGGACTATCCCTATGAGGACATGACTCTCAGATCTGTCATCTGCTCAGTTCCTCCACTGTAACCACATGACCTGTCACCTTTCCCTCTGTGGTTCCTTGTATGGTGTGAGAATGAATAAGTATCTGTTTTTTGAACTTAGAATTTATAAATATAACCCTATGAAAATTTCTGAACTCATGAGAAATGAACTTTATCAGGGCTAATGTGGATTAGGACACAACAGGGCAGAACAGTTTAGGTCAGAAATGAAAAAGTAAGCTCTGAAAAGAGATGAGATGTGCTTTTATGGCAATGTTGAGGAAAATTACAAAACTAGACAAAAAGTATGTTAAATTTATCAGATAGCTATATATTATATCTCTATCTTCAAGGGTGAGCAAAAGTATGTTTACATTTATGAGTACATGAACCACAACATTTCACCTTGTGTTATTATTTACTAATTACTGCATTATTTAGTTGTATTACAACTGTAAACCTACCTTTGCCCACCACAGGGTATATATATTTATTCCCAGGGTGAGTTCAAGTGTAAATGAGAACACAATGAATTAATGAACAACAAAATCCTTTCTTCTCTGACAACGTCATATTCTCATGGCAAAGACACAGATAAAGAGCCAGGACGTGTGCAGTGAGGACGGGGAGCTGACGGGAGCCCTGACAACAACCCCAGCTCCCACATCAATCCAGTGGCAAGGCTCACCCAGTACAGTAATCACCAGGTAGGAACTGAAATATAGAAAAGAAAGGCTCTTAGCATGAGTAATTTTTGGCAGAACTTCTTTTCTCTAAAACAAAGAGACTTTTAGCAGAACTCACTTTTTCTAAAAAAAACTCCCTGCCCCTGGCCTTGAGGTTGGTTTCCCAGGCTGTTGCCTTGGATAGTTCAGCAAGGTTGCAGATGTGTCCGGAATGTTTCTCCCTGAATTAATCTTATAGATAAACATTGTAAGAGAGCATGTTTCGCTGCTTTGTTTTACTGCTTGCTTCTCCTCCTCCCCATTCCCCAGTGAGTATGTCATTTTGTCTTTAAAAGCTAGTGCCAAACTGTGTTCGGGCTGCTAGATTTGAAGACTTAGGTCTTTGTGAGAGTGCTGTCTTTAAAATAAAGACTCCTTAATTTGGTTACTTAATTGTGTGGCAAGACATCTGTTTATCACTGTTGTGATACAACATTTTGGAGGCCCCAGTGAAATCTTGTCCTCTGGACATATTTGTCTTTGCCACACACAAACAGGGCCACTGGCCTCCTTGGCCTGATTTCTGGGAACAGAAACCCAGCAGGGGACGCGCCACCTGAGGGCCCTGCTAGGCTTTTCTGTCTGGCCTACTGTCAGCCATGGACAATCAGCATGCCTGTCCACCCATTTGGAGTCATCAGGAAAGCCTCTGTAGGTGAGTAGAGCAAATTTGCAATTTGCTCAATCTGTAATTTGTCTGTGGCTAGCCAGTTTAAAACTACTGTGATCAAGGATCAGACATGATCACACTCACGCAATAGGCTCTCCAGGGCCAAGAGGTCAGCGGAGAGTAATCTGAAGTCTGTTTTTTAAGAAGAGTCCCAGGACCTGTGTGAATTTGCTCTCTTATATGTTTACTCTCTGCTTGCTTTGTTGCTTTCGTGTATTTTTACATGCTATCCTAGAGGACCTTTACTTTCGAAGGTCCCTCTCTGATTTTTCTCCTGCTGAGATGTCATTCTTTGCTTTTGCTTTGTTATTTTATCTCCACACTGAAAATCCCTGAGTGAAGGGTGTGTGAATAAGGAGTTTAGGTGCCTGCGCCCGAGTTTCCAGTTTGGGGCTCCTTGTGGGGCATCCCCTTCCTAGTATGTCAAGCTTTGTCTGAAAGCTCTCTGTTCTTTGGTTCTCCAGGGTATGACCCAATGGGGGACATTTTAGAAAACTGGCACAAACCTCAGTTTTTTATCCCTTTCGTGATCTTAGGAAGCTCGTTTGTGCTAATATTGTTTGTAACAACAGGGGAAGGGCAAAGTAAGAGTTAAACTCCTCTTGAGTATATGCTTAAGAATTACAAATTAGATTTTCTGATAACTATCATGAAAAATTGTCTAAAGGTACATTGAAAATTCTCTGTGAATTACAGTGGCCAACTTTTCAAGCAGACTGGCCAAGTGAAGAATTGCTAGACCTGGAGAAAGGGTGGGTAGTCTAGAATACTATCATTGGTCATTCATTGTCCCTGTGGCCCGCGCACACCTACCCATTGGGGGAGACCAAGCTGCAGCAGAGCAGGAGCTGCAGCAGGTGGCCTGGCAGCTACAGCTGAGGCAGAGAAAGTAAAAGTGGCAGCCAGGGCAAAGCCACCTCCATAGTGTTTGTGGTGGAGGAGCCTGCACAGCACTCAGTTGGGCTCCATGGTGCTGCTTGGTGCTGCAGCTCCCTTTGCCCCTCAGGCACTGGGAATCCCAGGTCCCTGACCAATTCCCCTATATTGACCAGTGGCTTGTTCTCATAAAGAACCCTCTTTCTTAGCTCAAGGGCTGCACCAGGTGCTTGGGACAAAAGGTTTTAGTGGCATGGTCAGCCAGGTGCATTTGCATTTCCAGACAGCCTCCTAACTTATAAACGACCCAGAGGAATTTGGACTGCTACCCCCTTGTTACAGCCCCTCTTGTCTCCTCTGCTTTGACTCCAGGGAATAATCAGGAAGTCACTTTCTCACCACCTCATACCTAGAGCCAAACCCAAGGGGAACACTTAGGGCAGCGGTTCTCAACCTGTGGGTTGCGAACCCAGTGGGGTTGTCTAAAGCCATAAGAAAATACATAATGCATATCAGGTATTTACATTCCAAATCATAACTGTAGCAAAATTACAGTTATGAAGTAGCCATCAAAATTATTTTTTGGTTTGGGGTCACCGCAACATGAGGAACTGTATTGCGGGGTCACGGCATTAGAAAGGTTGAGAACCACTGACTTAGGGAATACTGTCCCTTTTAAAACCATTTTCCCCCTGAGGGAAGCCCCGCCTGCTGATTGGTTGGTTACTGCAGGGGAGGCAACTTTTCATGGTTCATGTCCTCTTTTCCTCAGGGGACCTACATAATTAGAAAACTTAGAAACCTCAGTCCCTTACAGGAAGATTATTAGAATCGGTACTGTAAACACCACCTCAGTTGGTATGATTGCCTGTAGAGTTTAGTCACCTTGTTCACTACTGAGAAGAAAGAATCAAATCAGAGGCAAGAAAAGCTGTCATGCTAGGGAGAAATGGCTCTAAAAATGGGACAACCTTGAGACAATGTTCCCTATTGTCCAGCCCAAATAGGACCCCAATGCCACAGCAGGACAGGAAGCTTTGAACACTTTTGACCAATCTCTGTTAGTTGGGATCAGGGAGCTGCTAAGAAACCCATGAACTTGTCTAAGGTGTCAGAAGTTGTTCAGGGTCCTCAGGAGACTTCCGCAGCTTTCTGAGAAAAACTGCAGGAAGCTTACAGGGTCTATACATCTATAGACCCTGAGGTGACAGAAAATGCTAGGGCAGTTAACTTAGCTTCTGTGTACCCAGTCACCTCCAGATATTAGGAGGAAGCTACAAAAATTAGAAGGTTTCCCAGGAATGGAATTTCCCAACTGTTAGAAATAGCCCAGAAAGTTTATAATAATAGAGACACCCTTGAGGAGAAACAGACTAAGAGGATGACTAAAGTAGTTGTAGCTGCTTTAGAACACCAGAATAAAAAGAAAAGAAACAAAAAAGGAGGAAAGCCTGAGTTAAGAAAAAAATCAATGTGCTTAATTGTAAAGAAAAAGGACATTAGAGGAAAGACTGTCCAAAAATGAAAGGAAAGTCACAGCAGACCCCAAAGTCCTTAATTTACAGGAGGGCTAATGGGGCCAGGGCTCCATACTCATTAGCCCCCAGGAGCCCAAGGTAACTTTACAGGTAGGGGGCTACACAGTAGACTTCCTTACTGACACCAGAGCTTCTCAATCTGTTCTCACTGCCCTCCTCGGACTGCTCTCAGGGAGGAAGTACCTATATTAAGAGCCTGTGAGAAGCTAGTATTCTTGTTTGTTGTCAATCCCCATGGAATACCCTCTACTGCCTGTTCAGAAGCCAGGCACCAAAGACTATCATCCAGTCCAGGACTTACCGGAAGTAAATAAGCAGATTGCGACAATACACACAACTGTGCCTAACCTCTACACACTCTTAAGCCTGTTGTCACCAAACTTGGAAATTTACACAGACATAGATTTAAAAGATGATTTCTTCAATATTCCTCCTTAGCCCCTATAGGTCAGCCCATCTTTGCCTTCAAGTAGAACGACCCAGAGGCAGGAATTTCAGGACCAGACTAACATGGACCAGATTGACACAGGGCTTCAAGAATTCACCAACATCTTTGATGAGACACTACATCAGGACCTGCTCGCCTTCTGCCAGGAACATCCTGAATGCACGCTGGTACAGGATGTAGATGAAATGCTTCTAGCTGTGGATACAGAGGTAAGCTGCCAGACAGCCACTGAGGGTCTTTTTCAAACACTGCAGACTCTGGGTTACCGAGTGTCAGCTAAAAAGGCACAACTCTGCACCTCCAAGGTGACCTATCTAGGACACCACATTGAGGCGGGGAAGCATACTCTCTCCTCCAGTCGTATAGAGGCAATCCTTCGGATCCCAACCCTCTCTAACAGGAGGCATGTTTGACAATTTCTAAGGGCAGTTGGCTACTAGAGGTTGTGGATCCCTAGATTTGCAGAGATAGCCAAGTCTTTATACTCCTGTACAGCAGAAACTCAAGAGTTAATTTGGACAGATAAAGAACAAGAAGCTTTAGAACTGTCTCAGAGCCATAGCTGCCCCTGCCATACTAGTGAGAGAGGCAAATAAATGGACTATGGGGAAAGAACTGTTCCTGATGGCCCCACATGCAGTAGAGACTTTACTTAGAGGAACTCCAGACAGGTGGATGTGTAATGCTCTGATCACACAGTATCAGGCTTTGCTCATAGACCAGCCTCACATTAAGTTTCTCCAGATGCAGGCTATCAAACCAGCGAGCCTGATGCCTGGTGACTATTCAAGCATCCCCTAGCATGACTGCTCTGAGCTGCTGGAGTCTGTTCAACTGCAAGACCAGGCCTTACTGATGAACCCCTACTTAATGTGGAAGAATAGCTATTTCACAGATAAAAGTAGTTTTGTCCTGGATGGAGTTCAGCATACTGGAGCAGCTGTAGTGACTCCTATCACTGCCATATATAGTCCCAAGTCTTGCCCCATGGGACCTCAGCTCAGCAGGCAGAAGTGATCGCTCTCACACAGGCGTTAAGTTGGGCCAAAGAAAAAAAAGGTCAATATTTACACTGACAGTAGGTATGCTTTTGCCCATGTTCATGCAGCAATCTATAAGGAGAGAGGATTTTTAATGTCTGCTGGTAAGGACATTAAAAACAAAGAAGAAATTTTAGCCTTGCTGGAAGCCATCTGGTTACCAGAGACTGTATCCCTTACTCATTGCCCAGCACTCCAGAAAGGCGACTCAAAATGGCAAAGGAAATTGGGTAGATGATCAAGCAGATCCCCCCAAAAAATTCTTTATAAAGAGCTGCAAGGTAATGTTTCAAATTATAAAATAACAAGATATCAAGAAATTTTGGACAGGAGAATAAGTGTGGAACGGAGATATCAAAACACTTTGAGACCTGACCTGTGGTGGCACAGTGGGCAAAGTGTCGACCTGGAATGCTGAAGTTGCTGGTTCACAACCCTGGGCTTGCCTGGTGAAGGCACATATGGGAGTTGATGCTTCCTGCTCCTCCCCCTTTGTGTCTCCTCTCTCTCTCTATCTCCTCTCTCAAATGAATAAATAAGATCTTAAAATAAAAACCTCTTTGAATCACTGAAGACATAAACAATTCCCTCATTGCAAATGAACATGACAGAATGGAAATTCTGAAAACTTTTTGCCAAGGAGGATGAGTTATGAGCCAGATTTTACCTATTGAATCCTAGAAAACACAGGGTTCAGTTTCCAAGGGGTTGTGTGCAAATCATAAAGGAACTAGGTGTCCTAGTCACGAGTTATAATAGGAGCAAATAGACTTTCAAGTCCCATGCATCAGTGAAGTATTTCATTGATTGTGTCCCACTCATGTCTTGATGAACACAGGAATGGGCTTCCCAGATCTCACTTGAAAGGAGAAATTTTTGCCCTGGCCATGCAGCTCAGTTGATCGGAGTGTTGTCCCGATACATCAAGGTTGCAGGTCCCATTCCCTGTCAAGGCTTATATGAGAATAAACCAATAAATTCATAAATAAGTGGAACAACAAATCAGTGTCTCCTCTTGCTCTCTTCCTTCCTCTCTCTCTTTTCCTTCTTCTCTCAATAATATCAACAACAACAACAACAAAATAACACTGTCCACCTAAATTTCCATTTTGAGAAACTAGAGAAAGAAGAGCATAGCAAATCTAAAGTAATCAGAAAAGAGAAACACTGCATATAGCATTCAATGAACATAAAAGCAAATAAACACTAGAGAAAAATCAATGAAATCAAAACTCATTTTTCAGAAAGCTGAATAAACTGTTGGCCAGGCTGGTAAGAAAAATAGAGGGAAAGAAGGGAAGGCATGAATAACACTGGGGAACAAACTTTTTGTTGCATCCACAAAAACACTTGTATTTACCATATTTGAGTGTGCTGATCTCAAGTCTGACATTAGTTTTTCTCTGTAAGCTACAGTTTTTTACAATTCAAGATTTTAGGTTTTCATCTTACTGTAAAATTTTCAACATTTAGTTTAACATAATGAAGTAGAATGTCTTCTTAGGCATCATCTTTGCAAAAATATAATAATTTATATGATGCAGTGAATACACTAATACACTAAAGGATATGATTGCATCAGAATTTGTCTACAATATTGAAATAGAATATATTAAAACCCTTATTTTAATCATAAAATTTGTGCAAACCTTATTTAAATTCTATTCAGGCAAACATTTGTGTTTGTAGCTCTTGCATTTGTGTACTTGTTGAGGACAATCTCGTTTGATGCTCCAGCAGTAGTCTGCTCATCACTAACAGCTCCAAGATTTTTGGGAAACTTATCAAGGTGACTGTTCAGGAAGTGAATCTTAATGCTCATGTTATATCCAATGTCGTGGAAAGCCAACAGCATCCTTTGCACCAGAAGTTCATAGTTTTCTGTTTTTTTGTTGCCAAGAAAGTTCTTTGTAACTGCCACAAAAGACTGCCATGCTGCTCTCTCCTCCTTATTCATCTTCCTGGCAAATTCTTCATCACGTATGAGGGTGTGAATTTGAGGTCCATTGAATACACCTGCTTTTATCTTCTCGAAAGACAAGGCAGGAAAAGCAGAAATAATATGTTGAAAGCATTCACTTTCCCTATTCAAAGCCTGAACAAACTGCTTCGTTAAGCCAAGTTTGATGTGAAGTGGGGAAAAATGATCCTGTCTCGATTAACTACAGGTTCATTCAATAATTTGCATCCCTAACTTCCAGAGCTTCACGTTTTGACAATTCCTTCTGTGTCCAGTGTTTCTCCTGAGCTCAGCTGTCCCAAAAACACAGAAAGCAAGGCTACTTTGTGAAACTACTCTGTTGTCCTAGCAAAAATTTACTTGTAAGATTGTAAGATCCACACAAATGATCCAGTTATGTGCCTCATACTTCTAAGTCAAAACAATTTTTATGTTATTATAATCTACTCACAGATGAGTTGAATAACCAATTGGAACTGCTGCATAAACATTACCGTTGTGTAGAACACAATTCACACTCCATTTAGAACTATCAATAAATAGCTGCCATTCTGTTGCACTGTAAGTGGTAACACCCAGGTGGCTGAGAAGACTACTGATATCATGATAGTAAACAAATTGTTTCTCTTCGGAAAAAGTCCACAAAAATTTGTTCAAGCTTTCTGAAATGGGATACTTTTGCTGACCGGTGAAGTACATTCTTTTCTTGAAACTTGAAGGCTAATAACTCAGCTGCTTTCTTTGATAGGCCCAAATCTCTTACTAAGTCATTCCATGCAGGTTGGCTAAACTGCTAAGGGATTAATGACTGCTTGGCATCAGAAGAAGACCCTTCAGATTCTACAACCATTTTCTCATGCATCTTATCAAAATACACTTGATCACCATGTTCGCTTTCTTCATTCTTAGAAGAAATAAAACCATTCAAAACTGGAACCAGGAGTGTTTCAGAGTGTGGGATAGGTCGTATTGCTGAAGGAATATTAGGATATGCAATCATATGCCGTTTTTTCTTGCCGATGCCCTTTGTATGGATCAGAAAGAAGTAACAGTCACTGCTGTGGTCCTTAGGTTCACACCAAACCATAGAAATACCAAAAGGCACTGCTTTGCGTTTTCCTGTTGTTTAGTCACAAAGCATTTCCTCACAATTATGACACACAATATGAGGAGCCTAATTCTTGTCTTCTTCACCAAGGGGAACTTGAAAATAGACAATATATGCACATGTCACAAATGATGAAATATTGCCCCTTTGATGCTGAAGTGTGTAACAGCCGCATATATAACAGAAGGTGTCAAGACTATTCTTACATTTATGCCTACTCGAAGAAACCATGATTCAATCTTAAAACAAAATAAAAGGGTGTGTTTATCAGATAATAATTTTTAACATTTAAAACAACTATGTAAAAGTGATGTTATGCAAAAGTGATGTTTGTAAAACATTAATTGCCTTGTGGTTATGTTCAATCCAAGAGTCATTGCCCTTTAACTCCAATTTAAAAACCAGTGCATGCCATTAACTGTAACAAGAAGAAATTAAAATTGCAAAAAAAAAAACACCCAAAACCAGAGCATGTACCAAAAAACAGATTTCAGATTTGGAATCAGCAATGCAGAAATATATAGAAAAAGTTCTAAAATCTCATACAACAGAAAAGGAAAAAAAAACGAACCATTGTTTCCCAGTGTAATCAATACCAGACATGAAAGAGGTGACATCATTATTGTTCCCTCAGATATTAAAAGCGAAATAAGAAATTGCTATATACAATCCTATGGCCATAAATTGGATAATGAAGATGAAATGTATTAATCATTGAAAGGTCTAAGTATAAAAACAAAAAGAGAACCTGACTGGGATTTTGATTGAGATCTCACTGAACAAACAGATAATGGACATCTTATCAATACTGAGTCCTCAAATCCATTAACACTGAACCTTCCACTCCTTGTTGAGTTCCTCCGTGTCTTTGATCAGTGTTTTGTACGCTGAAGGTTTTTATACATATTTTTCTTAGATTTATGTCTAAGTAGTTCATGTTGGTGATAATAAAAATGGCATTTATTTACTTCAAATTTTAATTGTTGCTTACCATTATATAGGCTTTATAGTGATCAACAAAATAACAACTGGCTTCTATATATTTTTTTCACACTGTAAAAGCACTAAACACACCAGTTTTCAAAATCTTTTCCTCCAGATTCTTGGGATTTTGCTTGTTTGTCTGGAGTCTGTATCCCCTTACAATTCAGATACTTTTTATTTCTTTTTAGTGCTTCAGGGCATTAGCCAAATTGCCCGTACAATATTGAATAGAGAGATGAGGGAGGACAGCATTTACCTTACTCTCCATCTCAGGGGGAACAAGTATCTGTATTAACCAGGTAGAGTTCCCTAAAGGAAACTATCAGAAGTAATCCTTGCCCTATTCTATTTTTCATTACCTGAAGCTTGGAATTTAAAATATATACCTTCAGATTAAAATTAGTCAAAGGCTGAGGCACACAGGCAGGGTCCGGAAGAATTTCAAGTGTGAGTTTCCCATTGTCTTCTCCCAGGGGAGTAACTCAGAGACAATGCTAACTGCCCTGGCACCAACGTGTCACACTCTGCATGGATTACTGCCTCCCAGGAAAGTTCACCCAGCTCGGTGTCCAAAGTTATTGGAGGCAGGGAGAGGGGTCGTTGAGGGTAGAGTCCATGTAGACTTTGCTGGGCATTCACACGGCTGACTTTATTCTTCACCAAATTGCCAGTAAAACATTTAACTATCAGTTTTTGGTCATTCTGTTTTTGAAAATTTTCTAAGGTAAATTATTAAAACACAAATTATTAAAATAATTATGACTTAAAACAGCCTGTGTTTAATGCAAAGCTCAAAGTAAAGAATTTTAATAGAGTCAGTTGGTCATGAAATAGTTCTTTTAATCATTCAAAACACTCGCCCTGGCCGGTTGGCTCAGCAGTAGAGCGTCGGCCTGGCGTGCGGGGGACCCAGGTTTGATTCCCGGCCAGGGCACATAGGAGAAGCGCCCATTTGCTTCTCCACCCCCCCTCCTTCCTCTCTGTCTCTCTCTTCCCCTTCCGCAGCCAAGGCTCCATTGGAGCAAAGATGGCCTGGGCGCTGGGGATGGCTCCTTGGCCTCTGCCCCAGGCGCTAGAGTGGCTCTGGTCGCGGCAGAGCGAGGCGCCGCAGGGGCAGAGCATCGCCCCCTGGTGGGCAGAACGTCGCCCCTGGTGGCATCATCGCCCCCCTGGTGGGCAGAGCGTCGCCCCTGGTGGGCGTGCCGGGTGGATCCCGGTCGGGCGCATGCGGGAGTCTGTCTGAAATACAAAAAATAAATAAATAAATAAATAAATAAATAAATAAATAAATAATAATCATTCAAAACACTCAAATAAAAAACGAAGCCCAGGCCCTAGTCAGGTAGCTCCATTGGTTAGAGAGTCATCTTGATGTGCTGAGGTTTTAACTTGATCCTCTGTCAGGGCACATACAAGACACAAGCATTGGTGGAATGAATAATTGTAACAACACAACAAAGCATCTCTCTTTTTTTCTCTCTCTTTCACTATCTTTTTCTCTCCATCTCTATCTCTCCCTCATTTTCCCTCCCTCTAAAAATCAGTAAAAAATAACTAAGCCCAGGTAACACTAAAACTGTCACAGGGGTGGGATTTCAACAACAACTAGACAATAAATACAAACAGAAATGATCAGGAAGAGACAGGCTATGAATGTGGAATACCCTGGGAAATACAGTGGTGATGTCAAAGGATAAATCAATACAGTCGCCCCTTCCCATATTGTGGTTTACTTTTCGTAGTCTCACTCTATTGAGGATTTTTAAATTGTATATATCTAATCTTGTATTGTGGATTTTTTGCTATATTGCAGGATTTGTGGTATATAGATATTTTTATGTATTTATTATATTAATTATTTTTATAGTAAAATAAGCATTTTTAGCCTAAAATATTAATTAAAACATATTTAAAAATATTACATCCAAATAAAATACTTAGTGTACAGCAGATGAGTACAGTAATTATTTCTTAAATAACTGATCGGAGTCCACACCTCCTCCAGCACTCAAAGGCAACCAGGTGGCACTATGGATTTTCTCAGAACACTTGAAACTCAAACAATTGATATTTTATGGACACTGAACAGTTGCCCACTGGGTTAAATAATATCTTAGAGCAGCTGTCTCCTCCCACAAAGTAGATCACACACAGCCAGCCCTGGTTCACCCCTGACAGTGTAGCTGCTCTCAGGACTGAGGACTTGGGTAGAGGAAGGGAGTGCATACTAGGCTCAGATTTGCATAATGCAATCCTTAAACACACCCCTTCACAGCAAGCTCAGTAGACAATAAAGAGGCATCAGAGAGTCCCGCCCCAGCTCAGGGATAGAGAGTCCTTCTGCCATCTGTACCATGGCCTGGACCCTCTTCCTCCTCCTCCTCACTCACTGTCCTGGTGAATACAGATGTCACACACCAGCCTTTGGAGGGATCCTCTTGTCTGGTTCTTTATTCCTGACATGTGTTTACTTTGTTTTCAGGGTGCAACTCTCAGGCTGTGGTGACTCAGGAGCCCTCTATGACTGTGTCCACAGGAGGGACAGTCACTCTCACCTGTGGCTCCAGTACTGGAGCCGTCACCAGTGGTCACTATCCATACTGGTTCCAGCAGAAGTCTGGCGAAGCCCCCAGGACACTGATTTATAATACAAACAATAAGCCCTCCTGGACCCCCGCCCGGTTCTCAGGCTCCATCATTGGGGGCAAAGCTGCCCTGACGATCTCGGGGGCCCAGGCAGAGGACGAGGCTGAGTACCACTGCTGGCTACACTACAGTGGTGCTTGGCACAGTGAGAGAATGAGATGGGGAACCAAGACAAAAACCTCCCTGGATGAGTGACACCAGAAAGATGCAAATGCAAAAATAAGAAATCCCTTACAGAAAGGATGGAAGGTAAAAAATAATAATAATGAAAGCAATGGTGGGGCACGCTGGAGGATGAGTTCTGAGACCAGCAGGGGGCACTGGTGGACTGTGCCTGAGAGCTCAGGGTTCTGGGCTGGGCAGACATGGAAAATACTCTAATGGCTCTTGCACACTTGGACAGGCAGTGTCCTCACTGAAGTGTGACTTTCCTGCACCTGGTTCCCAATAGCCACATGAGCATTAGGGCCAGACGTACACACTTGCCTCATGTCTAATCTTCCTTTCATGGAGTCACTGTTTATACCTGATCTAAACCAAAGATAGATAAATAATCACAAAACAAAAAGTAAATTTGATTGGAAGAAATAAAATGTGACCTCCAGTGCTACCTGGCATCAATAAGAGACACCAGGGGAGGGACTGTCTCAATGCCAACAGTTAGGCCTCAGCAAGCAGAGCTCTGGGCTCTCTGTCATGGCCAGGGTTCCTCTCCTCCCCTCCTCACTCCCTGCACAGGGAGTTTCTTTAGTGGACTGTGAAAGGACATGGGGGCACATTAGCACTGCTTTTTGCTCCTGCCATCTGTGCTCAGCTGGTGAGTTGTCCCATGTATTCTGCTACCTTCTAACCCCGCTCCCTGGGTGCTGGATCAAATGGTGCTGTCTAGGCTATACAGAAAGGTGGGGCTTGGGAGGATGTAGGCTAAGCTATTGTTTTTATTCTAGCAAGTTAAAGGAGCTTAACACACCAGGAACTAATAGAAAATTACCTGCGCCCAAAATATCACTTATGATAATAGTGAATAGTTGCACAAATGACTCAATTATGAGCAAGAACAATCCATATCATATCAAGAAAACTTCTCTTTCCCCCTCAGGAAGGACTAGGCCAATATAGAATATATGAGCCCTCCCTGGGAGATGGTGGCCCTGGGATCTGGGGGGAGCAGATGTGAGGAGGTGTTGTCAGCACACAGCCACTGTTCTCTCAGAGATAAAGGCACCACCCAGGGCCTGACCTATGGTGGCGCAGTGGATAAAGCATCAACCTGGAAATGCTGAGGTTGCCGGTTCAAAACCTTGGGCTTACCTGGTCAAGGCACATATGGGAGTTGATGCTTCCTGCTCCTCCCCCCTTCTCTCTTTCTCTCTCTCCCCTCTCTATAATGAATAAATAAAATCTTAATAAAAATAAAAAGTATTTCTGGGGGAAAAATATTTAAAAAAAAGGCACCACCCAGAGGAAGCTCCTCTGGGTCAGACAGTGTCCACAGGACCCACAGGGACTCTGCTCTGTCTGTTTCCTGCAGAATAGGGGTATTCCCCCTGCCCATGCCACACCCTGGGTGTTTCTCTCAAATTCAGAGTATCAATAAATTCAGAGTATCAATAACTCCTAATTCTGTCAAAATTAGTTGGCTTCTAATTCTCACCAGATCTGCCCCACAGGAAATATTAATTGAGCGCAGGGCCTGGAGAATGCCTGTGACGGTATGAGGAGTGGCCGACCTCAGGGGTCCCTGCTGCACAAGGGTCTTCATGGCGGACTGTGTCCCAAGTGCTTTAGCCCTTCATCTGCTTCATGTCGGCTGTTATTACTGCCTGTACTTCTCATTTGCTTCAGCATTTTATATTGATTCATGGAAAGAGAGAGTTTGTATTTTCAGCTTTCTAATTTTTTTTTTAACAGAGACAGAGAGAGAGTCACAGAGAGGCACAGACAAGGACAGACAGGTAGGAACAAAGAGAGATGAGAAGCATCAATCATCACTTTTTCATAGTGACATCTTAGTTGTTCATTGATTGCTTTCTCATATGTGCCTAGACTGAGGGCCTTCAGCAGACTGAATAACCAACCCCTTGCTTGAGCCAGCGACCTTGGGTTCAAACTGGTGAGCTTTGCTCAAACCAGATGAGCACGCGCTCAAGCTGGCGACCTCAGAGTCTCGAAACTGGGTCCTACGCATCCCAGTTTAATGCTCCATCCATTGCGCCACCGCCTGGTCAAGCCTAATTATTTTTCTTGAGTGTTAATAGTCTTCCTCTCTCAATTTGATACTAAATTTTCTCTATTTCTTTACACTACCAGCTATATGCTTGTATAATAAGAAAATAATTTACTATAAATTTTTTCTATTTTATGGGTTGTGGCTCAAACACACATGAAGAGAAAAAGAATGAATCATGCAAGTTTTAATACCTAAAGGATTGGCTAGTGATTCCAAAGGAAATAGCATAAGTCATAGTTTTATTCCACACTCTGATGAACGCCTGTCATGTGTGTTATAGCCCCCAATAACTGGAGATATTTTATTCCCTGATCATCACCTCACATCCCAATCCCGTGTTCTTCCTTCCTAATCCTCTGCTCCACTGCAGAGTGTGAAGAGAAAGGGAGTTTTGCCTGACCCCTGGTGACACACTGAATAGAGCTGTTATGGAACACTGATGCCACCATTTAAAAAAACCTAGGAAGTCGCAGGCTTGAATGCAAGGTCACTGGCTTGAGGGAGGGATTGTGGACACAATCCCAAGGTCGCTGGCTTGAGCCCAAGGTTGCTTTGAGCAAAGGGTCACTGGCTTAGCTTGAGGAAAGGTTTCAGGTCTAATCCCGGCTGAAGGCAATGAGTCATTGCTTCTCTCTGTCTCTCCATCCCTCTGTTTCTCCCCTCCTGTCTTTCTCTCCCTTCCTTTCTCTCTGTCTTTCTGAAGAGAGTTTTAAATGTTCTGTAATGTTCATACTAACTTGTGTACACACAGAGTTTTCCTCATTTCTGATAATGACATACATGTTCCCATTTTTTTATCAGATGTTAATAACTATCGCATAATATTATGGTGATGCTGTGACAATTTCTGTTCAAAACTGCATTTAATTTAAAACTACTCCACAGGATCGATATTGTCGTAGAACAAAGAGGAACTGCCATCTCTCCTGACAGTGCTGCTGTGTGTCAGCACCCTCAGCCCTGGTCCCTGATCACTAACACGGGTGCAGGGTCCAGGACAGAGTCAGGGGAAACCCTTTCCTTCTGACTCCAGACACAAACACTGAATTCTCAGGGGGCTCACTGCTGGGTGAAGGAGGGATTTCTAAGATTCTCCGAAGAAGACAGGCATGGATCTCACTGAGGAAGGAGGAAATGTTCTCAGGGACGGGGTTCTATGTGAAATGAACTAGATTGCTGGGACCAGGAGGGAGAGAACACACACATCTCATTCTTCAGACTTCGATCCTCTACAAATTATATTTAGGACTGAGGTCCCCAAGGCCATCAGGGAGCTGACTTGGTGAAAGACCTCAACCCCCCTCTTCAGTGTCTCAGTCACTGTGCAGTCACTGGTCTCTTTCAAGATCTCCCCTGGAGACATCAGGGTGACCCTGGGGCAGGAGGAGAGAGGAAGCTGATTTGCATGAAGCACCATCTCCTCCTCATGGGTCTGGGAGGCATGAAAAGCTCCAAGGTCACCTCTCTGCAGCGCAGGAGGTGAGGAGGCCACATCCTCTGTGTCCCCACCATGGCCTGGACTATCCTTCTTCTCCAGCTCCTGGCTTACAGCTCAGGTCAGGGGAAGGGACTCTGCATCCTTAGGGGACACATAGAAGCCGGGTAAAAGGTGACTTTTGTTTGTCATAACATGTATTTTTCCTGTTGGTTTTAGGTGTGGCTTCTCAGACTGTGGTGACCCAGGAGCCATCACTGTCAGTGTCTTCAGGAGGGACAGTCACACTCACCTGTGGCCTCAGCTCTGGGTCAGTCACTAGTGGTAACTACCCCAGCTGGTACCAGCAGACCCCAGGGAAGCCTCCCCGCATGCTCATCTACAATACAAACAGCAGGCCCTCAGGGGTCCCTGGTCGGTTCTCTGGATCCATCTCTGGGAACAAAGCCGCCCTCACCATCGCAGGGGCCCAGCCTGAGGACGAGGCCGACTATTACTGTAATCTGTACATGGGTAGTAACATTTACACAGTGATGTAAACCCACAGGGAAGTGCAACCAAAACCTCCTCGTGTGCACAGAACAGCTCAGCTTCAGTGACAGAAGAATGAAAAGAAGGTGGAAATGGCCAACACAGCACAGACTACCTGACCCCACTGTTGTGTCCAGTGGCTCAGCACCATGTGCCTCCTCCAGTCCCTCCCAGGGTGTGTCCATTTCTCCTCTGTGACGCCTGGAAGAATGGACTTCTCTCTCTCACCTTCCTTAAACTCAAAATGTGGTGGGATGAACATTAGAAATATTTTAACCAACATGATTCTCAGAGATCCGTCTGCTGCCTGTAAGACTCTCCTTATTCAAAGAGCAGTAACAGACATGCTCTTGCTCACTGATCTGACCCTGCAGACACACGGATATTTCATTAGCATTGAATGGCAGTGTTACTGGGACCTGGCTGGAAGTGTGATTCCTCAGCTAGACCTACTGAGTCAGACACTTGGGTTTGTGTGCAAGAACTTGTGTTTAACAGGCTCTCCATGAGATTTTTATAATTTTTTTATTGAGAGAGGGAGATGGACAGACAGACAGGAAAGGAAAGTTATGAGAATCGTCAACTCATAGTTGCGGCACCTTGGTTGTTCATTCATTGCTTTCTCAAACATGCTTTGACCTGGGGCTTCACCCAAGCCAGTGACCCCTTGCTCAAGCCACCAATGTTTGACTTCAAACCAGCAATCTTTAGGCTCAAGCCACTGACCATGGGGTCATGTCTATGATCCCAAACTCAATCTGTTGGAATCCCACTCTAGCTGGTCCAGGGGTCCCCAAAGGAAAGAACAATGTCAGCAAAGAATGAGATGAGAGAGCTGCTCTTTGAATCAAGTGCCAGGCATCTCTGCCAATGGCTAGTATAGCTTTATTTTTATACACTAAGTTATAATCACATGACATGCAGAATACATTGATTAATAGTTATTTTTGCTTTAATATGGGTAAATATTCCAGGAAGAAGTTAGTACATTTCTTTGAGCTATAAATCAGGTGGTAAGCCATTCTAAGTACACAATACCTTGAGCAGTAACAATATTGGTGTCAGCCTTATTCAGGCTTCTAAAGGGTCACTATTGATTAATAACTTTGCTTTATTTAATGGCCTATTGCCTAGTAAAATTATGTTTGACTACTACTTTCATCTACTGGTTAAATTTTGATTTAATTTTTCTCAGAGTATTCCACTACCTGAAGATCAGGTATGAAAGAGGAATGGAAAGTTTTTCTACTCTTATATAGTATGAAAAGGCTAGGGGGCGGTGAAGCAAAGGTTCAGTAAAGGCTGAAAGGTGCTTTTGTGTTTCGATAGTGGGAAGTACTTGATCATTGCCTCTAGTTCTTGTTTATGGAGTTGCTAGTAAATTTTCTTTAGGGAACACAGGGGGCTCGAGTGGTCAAGGGGATATTCGTGTGGCTAATATGAGAGTCATTAAGGAGAGATACATTTGTAGATTGGTTGATTTCTAGGTCTCGAATAAGTTGGGAGACTTCAGTATTATTGGAATGATCCAGTGGGCCCGTCCCTATGGTTATGGCACAAAATCCCAGCAGGGGGAATATTATCAGAGGAAATGCCCAGACACGACCCGAAGTGCAGATGCTTCTTCCCTGCTCTGACTGTGTCAGACAGCAAGGTTGGATCGGCTCCCGACATCAATCCAGGAACCTGGGGTTTCAAACCTGGGTCCTCAGCATCCCAGGCTGATGCTCTATCCACGGTGCCACTGCCTAGTCAGGCAGAAGTACCTCTACTTCTGTGAATATAAAACTATTCCTGAAAATTTCTGTTTAAAATCCAATTATGCTAAATTATTGGCGCTGTCTCTTCACCAGCTCTGGTACAAACACTGCACAAGAACTGTCACCATGTTGAGACCCTGTCCTATGTGGCCTGGTGGTGTTAGTGTCCTCCTCAGGAGGGGAACTTTCCTGCTACCCAGTCATTTACCTGGATAAGGGAGGCAGTTAGAGTTAACACAGTGCTGACTTCTAATGGAAGACAACACTGATCATTTTTCTAGCCAAGGACATCATGAGGAATATGATAGACCTTGTAGTGTCTTTTTGTTCCCTGCCCCAGAGACAAGGTCCAGAAAAGGGGACCAGATTTTCATCCTAGACTGTGGTATGTCTTCATAATAGTGTGCCAGGAATTTAACTCCCAAATGGTAAGATAATTTATCTTCTGAGAAAGATGACATAGATGATATCATATACATATTATAATTTGTAAATTACAATGATAAATTAAATGGTCATCTTTTATAAACAATTAGAAAGTCATTAAAAGACAACATCTGAGCCTGACCTGTGGTGGTGCAGTGGATAAAGCGTCAACCTGGAAACGCTGAGGTTGCCGGTTCAAAACCCTGGGCTTGCCTGGTCAAGGCACATATGGGAATTGATGCTTCCTGCTCCTCCTCCCTTCTCTCTCTCTCTCTCTCCCCTCTATAATGAGTAAATAAAATCTTTAAAAAAAAAAAAAGAAAAAGACAACATCTGAATTGACCTAGAAATATGGAGGGTAGATATTTAGGTTAGTGTATGATGTCTTCAATGAGTCACAGCCTGTGGGATTAAAGTATCCTCCTTAAAAAGTTGGACCGTCAGATAGTAACTGTCCAGGCTAAGAAAATAACAGAGCTGTGTGGGTTAGATTGATTTGGGATGTCAAGTAAAGAACTAGATCTGATCGTAAACTTTTATAAAGACTTTGGAGGATGTCCGGGTTTTCACCTGCCAGGGTGGAGAGACTCTGTGAAACACATGGACTAAACTATTGATAGAAATAGACGAGCCTTTGAGTGACCATCATTCAAGGCTGGTGGGAAGTCAAAATGTTGTCAGCTACTTTGGAAGACAGCATGGCCGACTTCTTCAAAAGCTAAGCGTACTCATAACATAGATGCAGCAATCATATTATATTAGGTCTTTATCCAAATGAGTTGGAAAAATGTGTCCACTCAAGAACCTGCATATAAATATTACTAGCAGCTTTATTCATTATTGTTGTTTCTTCAAGCAAGGAAAATACCCTCTAATATCCAAATGGAGAGACAAACTATGGTAAATCCCACAATGGGATAAGATTCGGTGATTAAAAATAAATGTGATATCAAGACACAAAAAACATGGGGGCCTTTAAATACATGTTGCTAAGTGACAGAAGCCAATCTTAAAGAAGAAAAACACAATTATTGTATAACTCCAACAATATGACATTCTGGAAAGGCAAATCATGCAGACAACAAAAATGTCAGTGGTTGCCCGGAGGTCGGGGGATGGA
The DNA here is from genome assembly GCF_036850995.1 of Saccopteryx leptura. NCBI lineage: Eukaryota > Metazoa > Chordata > Mammalia > Chiroptera > Emballonuridae > Saccopteryx > Saccopteryx leptura. The sequence continues at coordinate 385,023,738 of NC_089504.1, read as the reverse complement.
AGGAGATATGCAGAGGGGAGAAATGAGGATTTTGAGGGTAGTAACACTACAGCTCTTTGTTACAGGAATGGTGACATAGAGATTTATTTGGCAAAAGCCACAACTGAAAATATTGGAAAATTACACACACACACACACACACACACACAAATCTCACTAATGTTTATAGACGATAGTTGCACAAATACCTCTACATACTAGCAAGAAGAATTCGCGTCAAATCAACAAAACTTCTCTTTCGTCCCTCAGGGAGGATAGGGTCGAGGTAGGATAGGATATCTGCGTGTTCCCTGGGTGATGGTGCCCTGGAATCTGGGGGAGAGCAGATATGAGGAGGCGTGATCAGCTTGCAGCCAGGTGTTCTCTCAGAGATAAAAGCACCGCCCACAGGCAACCAGTCTGAGTCAGTCAGTGTCCTGCAGGACCCACAGGGGGCGCTGCTCTGTCTCTTTCCTGCATGTGAGGGGCTCTTGGAGTCCTGGTTGTGTCTCTCAAATCCAGACTTTCAATACTTGCTAATTTCATGGGAATTAGTTGGCTTCTAATTCCACCCAGATCTGCCCGACAGAAAAAATTAGTATGAACTCCCAGTGCCTGGAGATGCCTGAGACAGTCTGCAAAGATGGTGGACCTCAGGGATCCCGCTGCTAACATGACCACCAGTGCGTTCATCATGAAATATGTCCATGATGTGCATTGGTCCTTGATCTGCATCATGGCAGCTGTAAGCTGTTATTATTACTTGTCGGTTAGTTGTTATTTACTTGGGTATTTTATCATGACTTATGGAAACTGATAGTTTGCATTTTCAACACACTATTTCCTTCTTTTCCTTCAGTGTTCATACTCTTTATCTTAAAATCTGATATCAAATTTTTTTCTATTTCTGTACACTATCAGCTATATGCCTGTGTAATAGGAACATAATTTACTACGAATTTATAGCATTTTATGAGTTGCGGCTATCAAAGATGTGTGAAGAGAAAGAGAATGAACCATGCAAGTTATAATACAGAGAAGATGGGCCAGTATTTCCAAATTAATCCCATAACTCATAGTCTCATGCCGCACTCTGATGAGCACCCAGTGTGTGTTATCTCCCCAGTTACGGGAGGTGTTTTGTCGCCCTGCCCATCCCCTTACGTCCCCAATCCCTGGTCTGCCCTTCCCACTCCTTTGCTCCACAGCAGAGTGTAAAGAAAATGTTCTGTGACATTCACACCAACGTGTTCACACACATTGTTCTCACCTTTGATAATGAGATATATGCTCCTGTTTTGTTATATCAGTTATTAATATGTATCTCATAATTTTGGTGGCACCATGAATTTTCTGCTCAAAACCACCTTTAATGTGAACCTACTCCATATAGTGGATGGCGGAGGTGCCATCCCTCTTGACAGTGCAACTCTGTGTCAGCACCTCAGGCCTGAGTCCTCGGTCACTGCTACTGGGACTGGGTCAGGACAGATTCAGCGGTAGACCCCTGTCCCTTCACCCCAGAGACAAACTCTGTGAATTCCCTGAGAAGTCACTGCTGGTGGGAAGAGTGGCTGCTAAGATCCCTTGAAGAAGACAAGAGAGGATTTCACTGAGGAAAAAAAAAATGGTCCCAGAGATGGAGTTAGATTTGCTGGAACCAGGAGGCAGAGAACTCCCTCATCTCTTCCTTCAGCCCTCCAACCTTTCAGAGGAAAAAATAATTAGGCTTGAAGTCATCAAGGTCATCAGGGACCTTACTTGATGAAAACCTTAACCCCTCCCATCAGCGTCTCAGTCACATGCAGTCACTGGTCTATGTGAGGTCCCAACGTCTGTCTGTTTCAAGCTTTCCCCAAAGGACACCAGGTTGACTCTGCGGCAGGAGGAGAGAGGAAGCTGATTTGCATGAAGCGCCTTCTCCTCCTCATGGGTCTGGGAGGCATGAAAAGGCCCCAAGGACACCTCTCTGTAGCGCAGGAGGCGAGGAGCCCACATCCTCTGTGTCCCCACCATGGCCTGGACGATGCTTCTTCTCCAGCTCCTGGCTTACAGCTCAGGTCAGGGGAAGGGACTCTGCATCCTTGGGGGACACATAAAAGCTGGGTCTCAAGGTGATCTTTGTCTCTCATAACACCTGACTCTCTCTTCTTGGTTTTAGGAGCATTTTCTCAGACTGTGGTGACCCAGGAGCCATCATTGTCAGTGTCTCCAGGAGGGACAGTCACACTTACCTGTGGCCTCAGCTCAGGGTCAGTCTCTAGTAGTAACTACCCTTGCTGGTACCAGCAGACCCCAGGAAAGTCTCCCTTCCAGCTCATTTATGACACAAGCAGCCGGCCCTCGGGGGTCCCTGGTCGGTTCTCTGGGACCATCTCTGGGAACAAAGCCGCCCTCACCATCACGGGGGCCCAGCCCAAGGACGAGGCCGACTATTACTGTAGTATGCATACTGGTGGTAACATTTACACAGTGATGTAAACCCACGGGGAAGTGCAACCAAAACCTCCTCATGTGCACAGATTGGCTCTAACTTAGATGCAGAAAAGTGACTGAGGGTCGAAATAATCCACACACCATGGAAAGAGGCTCCATGGCCCTGTGCTCCTGCCCAGTGGCTCAGCACCATGTGCTTCCTCCTGTCTCTCTTAGGGTTTGTCCATCTCTTTAATGAGACTTCTGCAACAATGGGGTTTCTCCTTCTTTGTGTCTATAATTATGCAGAAAAGCTCAGCTCAACCAAACATGAGATTCAGAGACCCACCTGTAGAACTCCTCTACTTCATAGACCGTTAACCACATATCCTCATTCATTCATTTGACTATAGAGAAAATTAATATCTCTTTTGTCATTGAATTGAAAGCATTACCACGAGTCTTATTAGAATTGCAGTTCCCACACTGGACCTACCGAGTCAGAAACCTGTGTTGTTGTCCCAGGATCTCTAGTTCAGCAAACTTTCCAGGAGTTTGTTAAACAGCAATGTTTGAGAAGCATCTTCTTCTGTTTTTATGAAGTCTTTCTTGAGACTTTCTGTTTAAATTTTAATCAAGGTAAGATTCCATGACTCATTCACTCTCCAATTACCATTCAAAATCCCGGGGACACTCTGAAATACATTTACAATCCGAAGCCATTGCTGAAAACTGAGTCACTGTGTCTCTGTAAGAACATGCCCTTAGGCAGCCAGTACAGAGAGTGACGTGGGAAAGCAGGGAGGGAAATTTAGGTTGGACTCATTTTCTTCTCTATCTAGATCATAATATTAAACAAAATTTATGTTGAGTTTTGCCCCAATGGCAGGGAGAGGACATTATGTGGAAGTCAAGGATTTCTGTGACAATAAGTTGACTGTGGCACAATGCATGCTGGGAGACACAGCACTGAGAGAGGACATGTGTCCCGTGGACACTGATTAATCATCAGAATTTATACAGACTGAGCTTTGGCTCCCCAGGGTCATCTGCTTTCAGGTGAGCCCCAAGAGACCGGGGGTTATCAGGAAATCACACATTATCTGTTGCTGCCACACTCGAGAGAAGATTTGCACCATACTTGAAAGTGGATTTGGACAGCTTCAACTTTATTTTTCAAAATATATTACCTTTATCAACCCCAAACCACAAGGGGATCTGCTCCTCCCACTGCCTTTTTAGTGACATCAATAAGATCCAACCCCCAAATCAGAGTCTTTCCAGGAGAGGTGGGTGAGGACAGGAGCTCTAAGACCAGCAGGGGGCGCTGGTGAACTGGGCCTGAGAGCTCAGGCCTCTGATCCAAGCCCACTCAAAAATACTCTACTGACTTGCACACTTGGGCAGGCAGTGTCCTCGCTAAAGTGTGACTTACTGCACCTGGTCCCACAATAGCGTTCAGCTCTGACACACACGTGTTTCGTATCAAATCCTTATCCCCTCTCATGGAGTCATTGTCCAGGCCTGATTTACAGAAAAAAGATAGATGGACAATCACCCAACAAAAATAAATCTCCTTGAATAAACTTGACCTACCTACCGCGCTCCCTGAGCATAGGATCGGCGACACCGGGCAGGGAGTGTCTCAATGCCAACAGTTGTGTCTCAGCAAGCAGAGCTCTGGGGCCCTCCTCCATGGCCAGATTCCTCTCCTCACCTCCTCTGTCCCTGAACAGGGAGTTTCCTTTGGGGAAGTGTGAAAGGATTGGCACTGCCTTTTGCTCCTTCAGGGTGAGCACAAGGGGTCATTGTCCGTAATTTCTGCCACCTTCTAAGTCGCCTACCAGTATCTGAGTCAGATGCTGCTGGCTTGGCCATCCAGGGTATCCAAGTGGCTGTTTAAAGTGTTGAAAGTTTATATATGGATATGGAGAGCATGTAGCCTAAGCTCAATGACTCACTCTGGTAAATAATGGAGCCCAGACCATCACAGACAGTATGAGTTTTAAAAATTACATGCCAAACTCGCCCTGGCCAGCTGGCTCAGTTTGTTAGAGCATCAGCCTGAATCGCAGAGGTTGTTGGTTCAATCTTTGGTCTGACCACATAGAAACAGATCAGTGTTTCGATTCTCTCTCTCTCTCTCTCTCTCTCTCTCTCTTTCCACTTTATATATGATATAAAAATAAAATGAAATAAAATTTCAAGCCAATCCCATTGATCATATATTTGCACAAATGACTCAACATAAGAAGATGAAGAACCCGTCTCATGTCCAGAGAAAGTCACCTCGGGCCCAGGCCAACTTCTTCACACAGTTTGTTTTATTTCTGATTATGAGACACATGTTTTCCTAGTTGTTATATATGATGTTGTGAAGAATCTCAGAATTTTGTGGTGACACTGTGTAAGGCCAGGAGCCGCCATCGTGGCCATTCACATGCAGGTTCCCATCTGCTTTGCGCACAGGCCATACTGGGGAGTTGTAAGGACTGTGTGCTGGCCGGATGATCCCCACCTTTTCTAGTTCGAGGATTGTCCCTGTGACTTCTTCATAACCACCTGGCAGGTGGTAATGCTTGGTGTTAGTCACACGCCGAGGGATGGGTAATTGCAAAGGGGAATGTGATGAGTGTCCCCGCAATACTGTCTTCACAACCCTGATCCGCAGCCTGAACTCCCCAGCTGTAGTTTCCAACCACAGTCCTTGCAAGACATCTACCCCCAAAAATATATTCAGGAATAGGAGATACATTCACCTTATATGGCTTAGGAGGCAGTCTCCCTATCCCCAATGGAATAGTTATTGGCTTCACTTGAACAGTTTGGCCCCCATAACCGTCAATGGCCACTGGGGTCCCAGCAAACCGCTCTGGGTTTCCATAGAGAAGGGAACATTCTGCACCTGTATCCACCAAGGCCAACACCCGTTGTACATTGGAAGGGGACCAGTGGATAGCCAGTTCCACATGTGGCCTCCGGTCCCCGCCCATCCCCGTTAGACGGGTCCCTCTGCCTTTTTCCTATTCAAACTGGTACAATGGGTCTTGGGAGTTCTCCTCTCCCTCGGCCGTCTCTATCATATAATCTTGTAACCGAGCTGTACACGCACCAACGTTTTATTGGTAGCTGCTGGGGCCTTTCGTCTCAGTGGCTGGAACTTCTATTCCGGTTTAAGCTGCCGCCAAAGCTCCAAAAGAATTTTATTAGACTGGCCATCCAATTTCCCCTTATCTGCTCCAGCCGCAATCAAGTCTACCCACATCTGCGTTCGGGTAACCTTTACAGGCCCGTTTCCCTTGTTAGTTGGGGGGGAAACATAGGCAGCAGCCCTCACTGCTTTATGATCCCGAGCGGCCTCCAGCTCTCCCAAATCTGCTACCATCTGTGTAACTGCATTGATGGGCTGCCCCACATAGGGGCCCAATATAGCCACAAGTGACCCAAAAAGGGCTGATGGGGCGCTAGCAAGGACAAATTCCCTCATTTTTGCCGTAAACACTTCCTCGTCTGGCCCACGAGACCCAGGGTTGAAAACAGCATTCTTCATACCTAGTTCCCGAAGGACCTTTACTAACTCATTGTAGCACTGCCACCGACTCATTGCCCCCGGCAATTCTCCAGCATTCTGCCAGACCATACAAATGGCGGCCATCACCCATTCTAATAGGGTATGGTCTCCTGGGTTGCCATGGCAGTTCTGAAGATGCTGCCTCAAGGAAGAGTATGTGGTAATGGCGGCCAATTTCTCCATCTCTCTTCCAGAGAGCATGATGCCATCCACCCCTATATCCCATAATCGTAGTAACCAGGTTACCAGGGATTCAGTAGGTTTCTGCCTAAATTGTGCCCCCAACTCTATCAGCTCTGCCTGGGTATAGGGCTGGACCACAGAGTGTTCCATTACCTGGGCAGGAGGCTGTGGCTGCCCCTGAGGGACTCTTTGTTGCTGGGTTTTTACCTTCTTGGCGACAACTGGTCGGGCTCTCAGTGTGCGTATGGCAGCTTCAGCCTGAGCCTTCTCATCCTCAGAAGAGGAGTTGCAAGCGCCTGCTCCCGCTGACTCAAAGCCAATCCACCGGCACGGATGCTGCTGCTCCTTTGGTGACCGTTTAGGTTCCTGTGGCTGCTGGCTTTTGGCCAGAAGCTGAGACTCAAGCTCTTGAATCCGCAGTTGTTTCTCCAACAACTGCTGGTGAAAACGTTCAGCTTCCAGGGTAAACTGCAACTTGCGAACCCGTAATTCCTTCTCCAGTGCTCGCTCCAATTCCAGCCTTTTCTGCCATTCTATTTGCAATTCATACTGAAGCTTTTGACCTCGGGCAGCTTCTCGCACAGAACTCTTGGTTTCCTCTTGAGTAAAAAACATGTAGCCCATGGCCCCTAAAAGGACAGCCATGGGGAGCCAGAGAAGCAACCAGTACTCTATCCCACCCATCAAGGGTGGTGGCCCCATACCAATCTCTGAATCCTGCAGACTACGCCAGTTGTAAGGCCAGGAGCCGCCATCGTGGCCATTCACATGCAGGTTCCCATCTGCTTTGCGCACAGGCCATACTGGGGAGTTGTAAGGACTGTGTGCTGGCCGGATGATCCCCACCTTTTCTAGTTCGAGGATTGTTCCTGTGACTTCTTCATAACCACCTGGCAGGCGGTAATGCTTGGTGTTAGTCACACGCCGAGGGATGGGTAATTGCAAAGGGGAATGTGATGAGTGTCCCCGCAATACTGCCTTCACAACCCTGATCTGCAGCCGGAACTCCCCAGCTGTAGTTTCCAACCACAGTCCTTGCAAGACATCTACCCCCAAAATATATTCAGGAATAGGAGATACATACACCTTATATGGCTTATGAGGCAGTCTCCCTATCCCCAATGGAATAGTTATTGGCTTCACTTGAACAGTTTGGCCCCCATAACTGTCAATGGCCACTGGGGTCCCAGTAAACCGCTCTTGGTTCCTGGGATGATTAGAAGAGAGAGCAGAGGAGAGCAGAAAAAGGCTACGAGGAGGAGGCCAGGAGAAGCAGCCAAGATGGCGGAGTATTGAGTGAGAGGCTAGCTTGTGCAGTTTGACACTGGAGAAGGAAGGAGATGGGGAACTGAGGTGAATAAGGCTGGTGAGCTAGAAACCTTTGATTCTAGGAAACTCGGATAAGTCAGTGGCTTTGAGAGCACTGAATGTAAGTGGCTTTGGGAGCCCAGTGTGTGTTTTTACTTGCCCGCCGGGTGCAAGCTAGGATTAAAGACTATGGCCCACCAGTTTGTGGCTCCGTTGTTTCTTTACTGACTGTCCGAATCCAATGCGAACCTGCATGGGCCAGGAGGCTGCTGTGATGGTGGCCCTGGCCCTGCCTTCTGGCTTTACACACTGTGACTTTTCCAACTCAGAACCTTCAGTTAAAACAAAGCTACTGTATATCATCGATGGCTTCTTAGAACAGAGGGGGTCGCTATGGTTCCCGGCAGTGCAGCTCTGTGTCGCACACTCAGCCCGGTCTGCTCCTCCACTGCTCCCGGGTCACGGCTGTGTCAGAGACCCCTCTCCCTTCACTCCCCAGAAACGAGCTCTGTGATTTCCCAGTGAGTTCACTGTCAGAGGGTGAACTGACTAAGCTCCTCCAAATAAGACTGGAAGGGATTTCACTGAAGAAAGAAGAAATGTTCTCTGGGCAGGGCTTCGGTTTGGGATGAACTAGATTGTCAGGGCCGAGAGGCAAACATAGTCATCTCATCATGCACTCCTCTGCCATTCTAGATAATAAATTTAAAATTAAGGTCACCAGGTATGTGGGGATCTGTTGTTGACCGATGTCAGCCCCCTCACTCCCAGTCTCAGTCACTATTCCCTCACTGGTCTATGTGAAGACCCGTTATCTGTCTGCCTCTGCCCCTTTGGAGACCTCCCCAGGACACCAGAATGACACTGTGACAGGAAGAGAGAGGAAGCTGATTTGCATGAAGCACCTTCTCTTCCTAATGGGTTCCGGAGGCATGAAAAGGCCCGAGGACACCACAGTGCAGCCCAGGAGCCTGCGGACATTGTGTCCTGTGAGTGTCCCCACCATGGCCTGGACGGTGCTTCTGCTCGGGCTCCTCGCTTACAGTTCAGGTCAGGGGAAGGGACTCTGCATCCTTAGGGGATACATAAAACAAGGGTCTCAGGGTGACCTTGGCTCCCATAACAATACCCATGTCTCTCTGGTTGATTTTAGGTGTGGATGCTCAGACTGTGGTGACTCAGGAGCCATCACTGTCCGTGTCACCAGGAGTGACAGTCACACTCACCTGTGGGTTGAGCTCTGGGTCCGTCTCTACTGGTAACTACTCCAACTGGTTCCAGCAGATAGCAGGCCAGGCTCTCCGTACGCTCATCTATAACACAAACAGCCGGCCCTCGGGGGTCCCTGGTCGCTTCTCTGGATCCATCTCTGAGAACAAAGTTGCCCTCAGCATCACGGGGGCCCAGCCTGAAAATAAGGCTGAGTACTACTGTGCTCTGTGGCTCAGCAACCATTTCCACAGTGACAGATGCAGGTGGGGAAGTGAGACATAAACCCCAGACTCAGCCACAGCTCTGCCCTTTTTTGGGTGTGCAAAGCTGAACACAAAGCCCAGCAATGTGTCTGGTGTGTGAGAGAAATGTGAATCTTTGGGATTCACTGGCAAGACTGTGTAAACAACCACTGAGATGCCCGACCTCCTGGTGCTCACACCCTTATGAGTGCCCTCCTTGGAATGTGGCCTGGGCTGCCTGGGGGGTGAGTCTGAGGATTTCCAGCTGGGGCAATGAAAAGGCATGACCACACCATGGCAGTAGCCCAGCAAGTGCTTCTTTGGGCTGGTGGACAGGTTGTTACAGAGAAAACCACTCAGTTCAAGAGCCCCAGGGACAGTCTCCCAGGTGAGGAGAGCAAAGGGACAAACATCTCCCTGGGAAGGAGAAGATGAAAAGGGACAACCATGCCCAGGAGATGTCACTCAGCAGCAAAGTGGGGACTCTCTGGGCAGAGAGCTCCAAAGGCAGCAGCAGTCTGAGGTCTGTTATAACCCCAGGGCATGTTGTCAGAGGTGAGTGGGTGTTGAGTGCAGTTTTATAGGGTATGCAATGCAAAGCAGTCGGGCTCTGCATGGCTCCATTGACACCAGTTGGGTGTCTAAAAAAACTAAATTTAACACTAATAATCCCAGCCTCCTGTAAAAAAGTAACAACATTGGGACCAACATGCAGAGGTCATCGAATATATGCATATTCTCATTCTGACTCTGACATTGTAAGAGAGACACAGCAGAACTGATACGATGTCACTTGTGATATCAGGTCATAAAAGCCTGCCCTGTCTTTGTTGCTCTCTCTTGCTTTGTCTTGGATCACTTGCCCTTAGACGCAGGGGGACCATACACCCTTCGTTCCATGAGGCTGTGTTGAATTTAGAGATGAGGACTCACAACTTGCCATGAGGCCTGAGATGAGCTTGGGAGTGACTTCTACCAGCCCAGCCCAGCCCAGCCTTTTGGGGCCTTGACAATGAGTTTATGGCTATAACATGCAAAGTGCAAGCAACTAAACCAGAAATAAACACATGGGACTATATCAAAGTAAAAAATTTTCGAACAGCAAGAGAAAAAAAAATCCACAAACTGAAATGATAACCTACAAAGTGGGAGAAAACATTTGCCAAATACATCTATGATATGTAGTTAATATCCTAAATGTATAAGAAACTGCAACTCAGTAGTAATAAATAAATAATGCTGAAAAACAGGCAAAAGTTTCTGTTTTTCTCTTACCGGCTTTTTGCACTTAGCATAAAGCTGTCCAGGTCCATTCATGTTGTTGCAAAAGGTAAGATTTCCTTCTATTTTATGGCCATGTAGTATTCTGTTTGTAAATGTACTACAGTTGAACAGTCACACAGCAGGAGCAAATGTGCATGAGGACACCTGGCCTAGGAGTCCTGTGCACACAGGACAGGAGACGCTTGGAGATGGGGAGAGTCTCAGTTCCAACAGCTAGACCTGAGCAAGCAGCACTCTGGGCTTCCCATCATGGCCCAGCTGCTCTGCTCCTCACCCGCCTCACTTACGGGACAAAGAGTTTCATTAGGGGGCAGTGGCAGGTGTCAGTGGGGGACAACAGCACTGCTTATTACTTCTGCCATTTGGGCACAAGCGGGGGACTGTCCCATTCTATCTACCAACTTCTGCCCCAAATTCCAGGGTCCTGGTTCAGACTATGATAAACTTGCCATCATGGAGTGTCTGGGTGTGTGCATGTGGCTGTGCGTGTATATATTTGTGTGTGTGTGTGTGTGTGTGTGTGTGTGTGTGTGTGTGTGAAATGAGTGAGTAATGATCTTCACTAATATTAAATCCAGGTAGTCATAACAAGTTTCTGTAAAACATGCAAGGAACAATTCTAAAGACTTCAAAGAGATGGTACATGGCCCAATCTAGTTATTACTTATGCAATCTCGTTATCTAGTTATTATAGAAAAACCAGAAAATCCAACTTAATAGAAAGAACATGAGATTTCAGAATTATGAGATAATATCTTGTATGCACATAGATGCAAAAATTTATCAACAGACAAGTTGAAGCTATGTTATATCAAGAAATATTTATTAAGGAGGAGTTGGGCTGGGGGTAGGGTATTTGAGAAGTTTCTGGGAGAGGGAATGGGAACATGGATTTTCTGTGGAGAGCAGATATAAGATGTAGTAAACCATGTGCCAGATTCCCCATTCAAAAAAGGAGTCTCAGAAATCTCATCAGTGGTTTCTTGACATAGGGTAAGAGAAAAAAATGTTGTAACTAGATATTATGTCATGGAACTCATTGAATCTGTAGTCTATGGTTCATAAGATGCTTCAGCATGGTTCTTCAAAGAAAATAGCACAACCTGAGTGAAGCAGCATCAGCCAGGGGCCATCAGGGGGAGCTGCTGTCTGCTCCTTTCTGCATTGTGATGGGCTACTGGGCCCTGGGTTCCCTTCTCCATATGCAATTTACAAGTCCTCAATTCAATGCTGGCTCCTAGTTACACCCAGAACTTCCCCACAAGGAAGACCTGCTTTGAACACTGTTGCCCTGAGAATACCTAAGACAATACAAAGTAGGCTCAAGGTTCTTAACTAAGGTAAAAATACTACAGAGAGACAAGATGGCGATGGAGTAGGTGGACATACCAACTTCCACCTCCCAGAACCAAAGTGGATTACAAACTAATTTTAAGAACCATCATCTGGAAAAACCAACTTTCAACTAAACTAAGAGGACTCATCAACCAAGGAATACTGAAGAAGCCACACTAGACTGGTAGGAAAAGTGGAAACATGGAGAGAGCTGCCCAGCTCCCCGGAGTGAATGGCAGCTGGGAGAGACTCACGTGGCAGAAAGTGAGCTTAGCAGAGAGGGGAGGGTCCTGAGACCCAGGAACAAAGCCCCAGCCTGCAGCCCCAGAGCCTAGAAGAGGCATAGGGACAGTATTTAGCTGGAAACAAGACAGGATACTGTTTGTGAGAAAGAGACTGATTTCTCAGACCCAGGATTCTTCTTAAAGGGACTGCGCAGAACACCTCTCTCACAACCACTCACCCGGGGCACCAGGGGATGGGGAGAGAGTAGAGGACCAGAGTAGCAGAAAGAGTGTAATCTAGGAGGCACAGGGAGAAACATTTTGAGAGACAGCCACCCTAATCCCTGGGACGAGTCACTCCCCAAATATGAAGTGAATATTTCCCCTGGAAACAGTAATACCAGCAAAGGGAAGCAGGACACCAGCCATACAAGCTCTCCCGCAGCACTCAGAGAAGAGTCACTTAGAAGGAGGGAGCTTCCAGGACTACAGTAGTGAGTGTTAGGGTCTGAGCTGCAGTGTCCCCACCCACATGGCTGAGGGCATGCCCGAGAGCGAGTGGCGGCGGGACGCAGAAACGCGTTTCTTTTGGCAAGGGCAGATGCCAGCTGGCCACCACTGAGGCCCAGGTGTGAGCTCAGTCTTGCCTGGCTGGGGAGGAGGGGATGTGCAAAAGTGGTCAAGCCCAGCTGCGGGCCACCTGCAATCCAGCCTGCAGGGAAAGGGCAGAAGCCCTGGAAGGGGCAGAGACCCACCCTTCAGCAAGGGCACAGGAGCACAGCCCTGCCCCACCTGCAGAACCCAGACTTGTGGCCTGATTTGGGAGCCGGCTCCTCCTGCGGGGGTGGAGCCAAAAGCACAGAATAGGTGGAGTCCCACTACTGAGCGTGGACACACAGTCTGGCCAGACATGTGGAGCCAAGGCTTGCAGCTGTTCTATGAGTGGGCTCCTCCTGCAGAGGTGGGGCAAAAGCCTGGAATCAGGCGGAGACTTGCAGCTGAATAAAGGTTCTCACCGTGCCCTCAGGGCCGACCATAACACCACCCGCGGGGTTGGGGCGAAGGCCAAGGCCAAAGAGGCTTGTATACCTGAGCCACTACCACTACCATGTATACCTGATCACAGCCACTACCATGAAGGAGAGGCAGAAACCACAGCAACAGCCCCAGTGGGCAGGCACCAGCAACACCCATACCCAAACACCCTAGGCAGCAACAGCAGAGGGGGTGGTGGACCTGCAGACAGACCACATATAGGGAATACAGAGGCCACACCCAGTGGACTCCAGTGGCCAAAACTTTCTTTTACAAAGACAAAATGAGAAAGCACAGAAATGCAACACAAATAAATCAAGAGAAATCCCCAGAAAAGGACCTGAATGAGTCAGATATAACCCAATTACCAGATGCAGAGTTAAAAATAATGATTGTTAGGATGCTCAAAGATATTAGAACAACAATAGATGGTCATTATGAACACCTAAATAAAGAGATAGCAAATATAAAAAAGGACATTAAAATAGTAAAAAAGAATCAGTCAGAAATAACAAATACATATCAGAAATGAAGACCACAATGGATGGAATTAAAAGCAAGATGGATGAAGCTGAGAATTGAATCAGCAAGTTAGAGAACAAAATAAATAAAGGCACAGAAGCAGAGCAGAAAAAAGAAAAGAGACTCAAAAAGTCTGAGGAAACTCTGAGAGAGCTCTGTGACAACATGAAGAGAAATAACATTTGCATCATAGGGGTTCCTGAAGAAAAAGAGAAAGAACAAGGGATAGAGACTTTGTTCAAACATATCATAGCTGAAAACCTCCCTCAATTAAGGCAAGAAAACATCTCACAAGTTCAAGAAGCACACAGAACTCCATTAATGAAAAACCCAAAGAAATCTACACCAAGACACATCATAATTAAAATACCATAGCTAAGTGATAAAGAGAAAATATTAAAAGATGCTAGAGAAAAAAAGACTATCACCTACAAAGGAGCCCCCATAAGGATGACTTCCAACTTCTCAACAGAATCAGTTGAGGCCAGAAGCGAATGGCAAGAAATATTCAAAGTAATGCAGAACAAGAGCCTACAACCAAGACTACTTTATCCAGCAAGGCTATTATTTAAAATTGAAGGAGAAATAAAAAGCTTTCCAGACAAAAAAAAATTCAAGGAATTCACTACAGCCATACCAAGGCTACAAGAAATACTAAGGGACCTGTTGTAAACAGATCAAAGGAGAAAAAAATATACAAAGAGGAATACAGTTTTGAAGAATAAAATGGCAATAAACAATTACATATCAATAATAACCTTAAATGTAAATGGATTAAATGGTCTGATCAAAAAGCATAGGGTAGCTGCATGGATAAGAAAACAGGACCCATACATATGCTGTCTACAAGAGACACACCTTAAAACAAAAGATGCACATAGACTGAAGGTAAAAGGATAGAAAAAAATATTTCACTCAAATGGAAATGAAAAAAAAAAGCTGGGGTAACAATACTTATATCAGACAAAATGGACTTTAAAACAAAGACTATAGTAAGAGATAAAGAAGGTAACTACATAATGACAAAGGGAGCAATCCAACAGGAAGATAAAACCATTATAAATATCTACGCACCTAATATGGGAGCACCTAAATAAATAAAGCAGACTTTGATGGATTTAAAGGGCAAGATCAACAGCAATACTGTAATAGTAGGGGATTTCAATACCCCACTAACATCACTAGACAGTCCTCAGGAAAGAAAATTAACAAGGAAACAGCAGACTTAAAGTACACACTAGATCAACTCGATTTAATAGATATCTTTAGAACCTTTCACTCTAAAGCAGCAGAATATACATTCTTTTCAAGTGCTCATGGTACATTCTCTAGGATAGACCACATGTTAGGGTACAAAAGTGGTCTCAACAAATTTAAGAAGATTGAAATTATATCAAGCACTTTCTCTGATCACAATGGCATGAAACTAGAAATCAACCACAACAGAAAAGCTCAAAAATTCTCAAACACATGGAAACTAAATAGCAGGTTCTTAAATAATGAATGGATTAAGAATGAGATCAAAGAAGAAATAAAAAAATTCTTAGAAACAAATGACAATGAGCATACAACAACTCAAAATCTATGGGACACAGCAAAAACAGTACTGAGAGGGAATTTCATAGACCTACAGGCACACTTTAAAAAACTAGAAAAAGCTCAAATAAACAACTTAATCCTGCATCTAAAAGAACTAGAAAAAGAACAGCAAGTAAAGCCCAAATGTAGTATAAGGAATAAAATAATAAAGATAAGAGCAGAAATAAATGACATAGAGGCTAAAGAAACAATACAGAGGATAAATGGAAACCAAAGCTGGTTCTTTGAAAAGGTAAACAAGATTGATGAACCTTTAACTAGAGTCACCAAGAAAAAAAAAGAGAGGACTCAAATAAATAAAATTAGAAATGAGAGTGGAGAAATAACAACTGACACAACAGAAATACAAAATATTGTAAGAAAATACTATGAAGAACTGTATGCAAAAAGCTAGACAACCTAGATGAAATGGACAAATTCCTTAAAACATACAATCTTTCAAAAATCAATCTGGAAGAATCAGAAAACCTAAACAGACTGATTACACCAAATGAGATCACAACAGTTATCAAAAACTCCCAATAAAGAAAAGTCTGGGGCCTGATGGCTTCACAACTGAATTCTACCAAATATTCAAAGAAGAACTAACTCCTATCTTCCTTAAGCTATTTCAAAAAATTCAAGAGGAAGGAAGACTTCCAAGCTCCTTTTATTAGGCGATCATAATTCTGATTCCAAAACCAGGCAAAGATAACACAAAGAAAGAAATTTATAGGCCAATATTCCTGATGAATATAGATGCTAAAATCCTCAGCAAAATATTAGCAAACCGGATCCAACAATATACGGAAAAAATCATACACCATGATCAAGTGGGATTTATTTTAGGGAGGCAAGGCTAGTACAATATTCGCAAATCAATCAAAGTGATTCATTATATAAACAAAAGGAAGGAGAAAAACCACATGATAATTTCAATAGATGCAGAAAAAACATTTGATAGAATCCAGCACCCGTTCATGATCAAAACTCTCAGCAAAGTGGAAATACAGGGAACATACCTCAACATGATAAAAGCCATCTATGACAAACCCACAGCCAACATCATACTCAATGGGCAAAAATTAAAAGAAATCCCCTTAAGATCAGGAACAAGGCAGAGGTGCCCCCTTTCACCACTCTTATTCAACATAGTCCTGGAAGTCCTAGCCACAGCAATGAGACAAGAAGAAGAAATAAAAGGCATTCAAGTTGGAAAAGAAGAAGTAAAAGTATCATTATTTGCAGATGATATGATATTGTATAAAGAAAACCCTAAAGTCTCATTCAAAAAACTATTGGTCCTGATAAATGAATTCAGCAAAGTGGCAGGATATAAAATTAATACTCAGAAATCAGAGGCATTTTTATATGCCAACAATCAGTCAGAAAGAGAAATTAAGGAAACAATCCCTTCCACTATTACAACCAAAAAAAATAAAGTACCTAGGAGTAAATTTAACCAAGGAGACTAAAGACTTGTACTGAACGCGTCACCAGGAAAGCAGACACCTGTCTCCCTGCAGCTTTGTGCTCACAGCAGCTGTCTCTTACTGGGGTTCCCGGGAGTCCCTGACCACATGGCCTCCCCTTATCCACACAGCCCCAGCTCAACAGAATGGCTGAGCTCAGTGTCAGCAGAGCTCTGAGAGAAATATCTCAGTGTAGTCCTCTAGATTCTGGAGCAGGAGTAAACTACACAACGCTAAGAAATAAAAAGAAAAAATAAATTATGAAATGCTACTGGGCACTGGTGAGACCAAACACCTGACCCTGGAATAGTCAACTATGTATGTGGCAAGGCATCCCCATTACTGCGTGTGTCCCAAGGAACCTGACCTCAGAGCAAGAGAATCTGAGACCTTATCCCTTGTACTCAACAGAGGCGTCTAATAGCTCTGAACTGAGTAAAAGGAGAGGCAGCAATTCAGTCAGGCCTTCCTTTCCCCAAGTTCCTCCATCCAGGTTCTGCTAAGGAATCACAGGCACTTCATCTCATACTGAGGGAACTAAAGGCTCCAGGCCAGAGGGAAGGGGGGCTGCAAACAGGGACAGCCCTGCATTGTCCATTGGTGATATTCTCACTACGGGTACTAGAGGGAGCTGTGGGCTAGTTCCTGGGAAAGCAGGCTCAGCTGTGCAATGGTCCTAATGTCAGGGGGCCCCACTAGCACGTGGTACAGCTAAGTAGCTGTGACCAGGCCACATTGTTGTGTAGCTCTGAAGTGGGTCTTATTTACATGATAGCCCCTCCCCAGCTGTGGTCGGAGTTATAAGGAGAGCTGTGCTGTGAACCCTGTGGGGTTCCTTAGAGAACAGGACTGAGACGTCTGCACCATGGCCTGGGCTCCCCTCCTGCTCACTCTTCTGGCTCACTGCACAGGTCTGGGGGACTCTCTGGGCTGGGGGTGTGGAGGAAGTGAGAGAGGCCATACTGTGCTTTTATGACCCCTGTCCCTGTTCCTGACCTTTGGTCTTTTACTTGTTTTTAGCGACCACTTCCCAGACAGTGGTGACTCAGGAAGCTTCACTGTCCACAAATCTTGGGGGGACAGTCACACTCACCTGCAGCTCCAGTGCTGGGACTGTCACAACTTGGAACTATGCCCACTGGGTCCAACAGAAGCCCTACCAGGTGCCTCAGGGTCTAGTGGGTAATACCAACAACCGGTTACCAGAGATTCCGGCCTGATTCTCTGGCTCCGTGCTTGGAAACAAGGCCACCCTCACCATCACAGGCGCCCAGCCCGAGGACGAGGCTGAGTACTACTGTGCTCTGTGGTTCAGCAACCATTTCCACAGTGACAGATGCAGGTGGGGAAGTGAGACAAAAACCCCAGACTCAGTGAACCCTCTTCCCATGAATATCTCTCTCTGTGTATAAAGCTAAATAGAGGCCCAGGAAATGTGTCTGCCATGTAAGAGGGATGAAATCTTCAGGGTCCAGGGCAGAATGCTGTTAACAACCACTGAGACAGCCCCCAAAATACATACCTCCTGAAGTTCGTGCCCTGAGTTGATCCCTCTCTTCAGTGTGGGACATCTAAGTATTAACTTGTCACAGTGGAGCAACTATGTTGAACACATGTATTAAACGAGTAATAGAAATAGACTAGCCTATGAGTGACCATCATTCAGAGCTGGTGGAATGCAACATGGTGTCAGCTCCTTTGGAAGACAGTCTGGAAGATTTCTTTAATAGCTCAGCACACTAATACATGAGATGCAGCAATCATACCAGGTATTTATTCAAATGAGTTTGAAAGGTGTGTCTACTCCAGAACTGGTAACTTTATTCAGAATTTTTTTTTAAATCAAAGAAAATGTTCTCTAATATCCAAATAGAAAAAAAAAAACTGTGGTAAATCGTACAATGAGATATGATCAGAGATAAAGATAAATATGCTGTCAGGCCACATAGGCATGGGGGACCTTAAAATAAGGTTACTAAGGGATAGAAGCCAACCTTTAAGAAGAAAAGCAGAATGACTATAGAACTACAACAGCATGACATTCTAGAACAGGCAAATTATACAGAGAGTGAAAGATCCCTGGTTTCCAGGAGTTCGGGGTATGGAAAGAGCTATGGATAATGGAGAAACTGGATTCTTAGGGTAGTAAAACTATTCTTCACACTTGGTCTTCACCAAAAGGCCAGGAAGTGATAAATCTAGTCTGTGTGTCACTGCAGCAGTGAGAGGTCACACACATTTGGCAAAACCTATAGCCTTGAGCAATTCAAGATGCCAACTCTAGGTAAATTTGGACTTCAGTTAAAAACAATGTATTGATAATAGGTCATCAGTATTGGCTTCTGTGATCTCATCAATAGGGTTACACCAGTACAAGATGTTCACAGGGCGAGCTGAGGGCAGAGTGGGGGAAATGCGTGGGGACTCTGTGTCCTTTGCTTAGTTTCCCCGCCACCTCAGCCTGCTTTACAAGGAAAGCCTATTGATTCCAAAGGGTAAGTAATGAGAAAATTAGTTATAGCTCCTAACACAATATGGGATATTTTCATGACCCCATGGTGGAAATAGTGTCTTAGACAACAGGTGGAAATCATACACACACAAGATATTGGAAGAATAAACATTCAAAGAGGAACACAAAGTAAAAATTTCTGAGATAAGTATCAGACTAGAAAATAATGATTTCTATGAAAAAGTTAAATAACATCTAGGATTTAAAAGTAACATTGACAAGTTGGTAACAACACCAGGAAAGCAAACCCAATAAATACATAGCCTCATACACAGTGCAACATAAAGATATCACATTATATAAAAACATGTTCATTTCAACTTGAAATGAAATAAATGGAAATGGAACCTAAAATGAGGGTGTGGGACTGAGTCAAGCTGGGATCAACGGGCAGAGTGGGCAGAGAGAACAGAGAATGGGCAGACTATGAGGACAGAGCAGAGTGATCCTCTGTTCAAATAACTTCACTTAGTTATCACATCTTTCCACAAAATCAAGTTTATGCAAAGATCTTGTAAGGTGTATCCTTGAGAAGACAGACCAGTCTCTTCTGTTTTCTGTGTGGACCAATATTGTCTAGGACCCCTAAACAATTAGATCCGGAGTGACTAGGACAGCGGTTCTCAACCTGTGGGTCGCGACCCCGGCTGGGTCGCCTAAAGCCATCGGAAAATACATAATGCATATCAGGTATCTACATTCCGAATTATAATTGTAGCACAATTACAGCTATGAAGTAGCCACCAAAATTATTTTTTGGTTTGGGGTCACCGCAACATGAGGAACTGTATTGCGGGGTCACAGCATTAGAAAGGTTGAGAACCACTGGACTAGGAAAACTATCGAAGACTTTAGCCAGTTGGCTCAGTGGCAGAGCATGGGCCCGGTGTGTGGATGTCCTGGGTTCGATTCTTAGTCATGTCACACAGAAGAAGTGATCATCTACTTCTCCACCCCTCCCTTTCTCACTTCTCTCTCCTTAACTCTCCCTTCCCCTCCTGCAGCTCATGGCTCAGTGCAGCAAGCTGGCCCTGGGCATTGAAGATGGCTCCATGGCCTCACCTCAGGTGCTAAAATACTTTGGATCGCGAGCAACACAGCAATGGCTCCAGATAGGCATCACCCCATAAAGGGTTTGCAGAGTGAGTGCCGGTCAGGGTGCATGCAGCAGTCTGTCTCTCTGCCTTCCCACTTCTAACTTATTTTTTTTTAAAAAAAAGAATATTAATACAATTATTTCCTATATATATTTCAATATATAACTATATATACTTTTTATTCAGTCACTCTCTACTCTTACTAATGTCTGAAGTGCATCTGTATCCCTGTGAAGCCTCGATGCCTCCCTCTGAACAATTCACATACCCCCAGCTCACTATATCCACAGGGGCCATGTGTCCGTGGCTGTGGGTCCTGGCTGCATCCTGGGAGGAGAGTGCTGTGACCACCTCATGTGGATGTTACCGGGGGCCGGGAGTGACGGAGAGCAACAGGAGAGGGAGATCTCACTTCCTAATAACTCTCCTCTCTCCTCAGAAGTCCCTGTGCATTGTCATTAATGGACCCAGGCCCCATCACAGGTGAAGGGGGGACAACTGACGAGGTTGACAGATACTGGTCGGCCATGGTGGGAAGTGAGGTATGATGAGAGAGAGAGGAGCCTGTCACTTCAGGTCCCCAAACAGAGGGTGTGAGGGGGTGTTTATGTCTCTGCTTTTATGTTCATAAATTCAGGACTCTGAGGTCTCAGTCACCTATGACCACAATAACATAATTTTGTAAATGCTGGGAGGACCAGGAGGATGGCCCCATGCTGAGGAGGCCACATCTTTAAAGTAAGGAGTGAGCTGTGCGGACACCTGCAGCACAGTAAGGAGCCCCCGGGGGATGAGAAGGCCCTGCCCTGTGTGGGGTGGATGAGGTGAAAGGCAGAGCTGATTTGTTGAGTTTCACTCTCTCTGCTCAGCTGCAGGACTTCCATCCCAGTTATGAGTGAAAATGGACTCTGAGACAGCAGGGGGCGCTGTGGTTCCATCCCTGAGGGTAGATGGGAAAATCTCAGCTGGAAAATCAGAGCTAGAGACCTGCCTTGTGCCCTCTGCTCTGTGCTCACAGGGTATCAGCCGCTGTGACCTCTGCCTCTGCCAACCCTGCTCTAAGAGGAGTTCCCCCAGCCCCATCCACACTCAGCTTTCACCATATTTATCCCCAGGGACACCAACAGGATGCAACAATTTGCATGAGGATTCCTCCCTGCCCTCCCCTGAGGGGACAAGATAAGAGAGACTGTGTGCAGTTCTCTCACGTGTGGGGCTCAGAAGCAGAGTGTGGGCATCTCTGCCATGGCCTGGACTCCTCTCCTCCTCGCCCTCCTTGCTCACTGCTAAGGTGACAGACTGAGGGAAGAGAAAAAGTAATGATGGGGGATATATTTTTTTCTCTCTTACTGAGAACAGGCTGTGAAATAACCCCAGTCTCATGTCTCTGTGTGTCTACAACTCTGTTGCAGGGTCCTGGGCGCAGTCTGGGCTGAGGCAGGAAGCCTCGGTGTCAGGGTCTGTGGGACAGAAGGTCACTCTCTCCTGCTCTGGGAGCAGCAACAATGTCGGAACATATGGTGCAGTCTGGTACCAACTGTGATGATTGATGCTTCTCGGCCCTCGGGGATTCCAGATCGGTTCTCTGGCTCCAGGTCTGGCAACACAGCCTCCCTGACCATCACTGGCCTCCAACCTGAGGACGAGGCTGACTGTTACTGTCCAGCATGGGACTACAGCATCTACAATGACACAGTGCTCCCAATTCATGGGGAACTGAGACAAAACTCTGCCCCTTTCCCCGTGACACCCCCATGAGTGCCTGCGACAAACAAAGAAGGTCGTTGTGGCAGACTGTAGCGTGTCCAGCTCTGAGGGTCTTACTTTCTGAGCACAGGCCCTCTTTAAATAGTCAGTGACAGGCAATCTGCTTATGTTGTTTTACACTTTTATTTATATAATTTGCCTGCCCTAATTTCACTGATTTAAAACGCATACCAAAGCAACATTGAACATATTTACTAGGGGTATAACCATCCACATTCCAGGTTGAGAGCACTTTCATATCCTGCAGGAAGAGTCCACACTCATCACACCTGTCAGTCCAGGGTGACTGCGGACCCACCCTCCGTATTTATAGATTCCTATCAGGTACATTTCATAGAGATGGAATCAGAAAATAGGTGGTAGTTTGCAGCTATCTTGTTTGTGTTTATTCTTTTGAATAACGTACTTTAGGTCACATCCATACTGTGACAGGGATTATTCGTTCTTTCTTTATTTATTTTTTTTGCCAAAAAATACTCTACTGTTTGAATACTATGCATGGTGCCAGGGGAATATTGAAACTATCTACTGGAACACTTTTAAAGTATATGATTTTCTAACACTATGCTGTAGACTGAAACACATATTAAGTAATACTGCATGTAAACAGTACTTTAAAAAAATAAAAATAAAAATTTTAAAAGCCTAAACCCTAATTCTTTACTTCAAGAGGTGTCACAGCAGCTGGTAAAAACTTACCCACTCAAACCACAGTCATGGGCTATATTTTCAGTTTAATATTCTTTAAAGCGAAATATTTTGAAGATATTCATCAGTTCCACTCTTATTTATTTATTTACCTAAAATATAAAACTATTAATAATTTTACCTGCTATTTATTTTTTCTTTTGTTATGTTTCTTTATTTGTTTGTTAAAAGAGAAAAAAGACCACTATTCTTCTGCACAGTGCCCACCTCCATCCACCATTATCCTTTCTTGAGGACGTCACCGGGAGGCTCTGTAGATCTTCTCACAGCTGCAAAGCCTGAAACCAACTCAAATGGTTCTAACTGAATGAACCTTGCACCCATGCACATGGCCTGAGTTTGAGGTGACAGTGGGTGCTTCCTCTTAAGAGACAGTCTCAGAGCTCACAGCACCACAGCCTCCTCCTGGGAGGGGAGCTACAAACTGGACCAAGGACCCAGAATTGGGTGGTGTTGTGGGTTCATATTTGCATAATGCCCAAGTGAAGGCACTCTTTCCCAAAGGACTGAGGAGGAGATAAAGGGACATCCCTGAGACCTGCATCATCATGAGGCCAGGGGAAGTAGGACAGTCTCCACCATGACCTGGACTCCTCTCTTCCTTCCGCTCCTCACTCTCTGCTCAGGTCCATGGACATTTCAGAGACCAGCCTTTGGAGGAACCCCGCTGCCTTCATTCTTCATTCCTGATTCTGTCTGTTTCTATTTCCAGGTGCAGTTCTCAGGCTGTGGTGACTCAGGAGCCCTCTAAAACCATATCTCCAAGAGGGAAGGGAAAAAAACCCCAAAACTATTCTTCACATTTGATCTTCACCAAAAAGCCAAAAAGCGATAAAAGTAGCCTCTATGTCACTGCTGCAGGGACATGACACATGCAAATGGAAAAATTAGCCTTGTGCAGTTCAAGAAGCCAACTCTAGGTAAATTTTGGACTTCAGTTAAAAAACAATGTATCAGTAATACTTCGTCATACTGGTTTCTATGACCTCATCAATAGGGCTACACCAATGCAAGATGTTGAGATGGGGGAGCTGAGGGCAGAGTGGGGAAAGGCACGGGGACTCTGTGTCCTTTCTGCTTAGCTTATTTACAAACCTAAGACTGTGCTAAAAATAAATGCTATTGATTAAAAAAAATAAAAGTAAATGATGAGAAAAGTATTATTCCTAACACAATATGAGGATATTTTCATGACCCCATGATGAAAATTGTGTCTTATAAAAAAGGTGAAAATCATATACACACAAGACATTAGAATACTAAACATTCAAGGAGGAACACAATGTAAAATTGCTGAGATAATGAACAGACTAGAAAACAATTATTTCCATTAAAAACTTGGATAACATCTAAGATTTTAAAGTAACATTTACAAATTCATAACAATAGGAAAGCAAATACAATAAATAGCCTACATACAGTGCAACATAAAGACATTATATTATATTAAACCTTGTTACTATTATTTTTTAAGTGAGAAGAAGAGAGATAGTGAGATAGACTCATGAATGTGAATGAACTGGGATTCACCCAGCAACAACTGTCTGGGGCTGATACTAAATCAGCTGAGCTATTTTTAGCACCTTTGTCTGACCAAGGAGCTTTCCACACTGACTCTGGAATCAATGGAGCCACTGGGTGCAGGAAGGGAAGAAGGAGAGAAAGGGCAGAGGGAGAGTGAAAGAATTAGATGGCTGCTTCTCCACTGCACCGTGACTGGGAATCTAATCCAGGATTTCCATACCCTGGGCCAGCATTGTATCCACTGAGCCAATCAGCCAGGCTAAACCTTAAAAACTGCAACATGAAATCAAATAAACAGAAATGGGAATTATATGAGGTATGTCTTATTGAACCAAGCTGGGATAGATGCAATGAATGAGAAAAGAACAACAACTGGAAAGCATAGGGTTTCAGACTATTAGAGTTTTCCAGAGAAAAGGATGACACAGAAATTATATACCTAAAGGTTAAGCTAAATTGTGAACCCCAAGAACTAAGATAACTACTGAGAGGAGTTCTTTGTATCTAAGTGAGCTCACATTTAAAAACAGAGCCAAGCAAACAGAATAGAGTGCCCAGATATAAACTCACGCCCATGTGGTCAGTTAATATCTGACAATGGAGCTATTAGAGATAAAATTAAGCAAGACTCATGGTGACAAAATACCTTTGCAAGGCAACTTTAATAACTTCTGCAGAAGGACGTGCTGCTGCTATTGAAAGCCAGCCAGCAAGCAGGTGAGCAGAGGGCAAGTTCTGATTTTATCCCTAATGCTGGAAACACTTGTCCCTCCACATGAAGACCCTCCAGTTCATCCCACTGGCCGGTCCTCTATTTTGCTCTGTGGGTCTTTGGTTGGGAAATATGGAATAAATATTAGTTGTTTTGGAGTTAGACCTTATAAAGCCAGTTCCCATTCTATCCTTGGAGTCCTTAACAAATGAACTTGATCAGGGCTAATGAAGATTGGAGAGCTGGAAATGAGAGTTTGTAAGTCTCTAATGGAGGAAGAACCTCTAAAATAAAACTGGTAGAGTTTTATTCATAACAATATTCTTGTTATATCGATCCCTGTACTGAAAAAAAATTACAAAACTATATAAAAATATCTTAACTCTCTCAAGAGTCAGAAGAAAGGTAGTATTGTCAGTATCACTTTCAAGGGTAAGTGAGAACCTGCAGAAGCATCAGGAACACAAGACATTTTTTCCCTGACAGCACTGTGTTCTCATGGCAAAGGGGACATAAAAAGCCAAGACATGTCCACTTGGGACCAAAGACCTGACAGGAAACCCTCACAATGACAAAAGCAAACAGCAAAAACAACAACCAAGTATCACCTGTAAGAATCACCCAAGTAGACCTATTATCTGGTGTGAACTAACGGGGTTCTCTATAAGCATCAAAAAAGAGACTCAAAATGATCATGTACCAGTATTTACCTAACTCAGGGGCCAGAGAGAAGTAAAATCAACAGTCATATAATCCTTGAATTACTGGTAAGATAGCATTTAATGAGCTGTTTGGAGGTCATTAGTGACCAGGAAAAAATAATGCCACGACCTCAATGACCTGCTCATTTCACTGCCCTGGGTACCGACATCAGAAAAATCCAGCTGAAAAAATAAGAAAGCTTTTCCAGTAGAGCTCGGTAGTGTGAAATAGGTTGGAGGACATGAGTTCTGAGACCAGCAGGGGGCGCTGGTGGACTGCACCTGAGAGCTTGTGGGCCACAAAAGGGAGCAAAATGCTCTACTGACTCTTGCACACTTGGGCAGGCAGTGTCCTCAATGAAGTGTGACTTTCCTACATCCAGTCCCCAATAACGACATGAGCACTGAGCTCTGACACACACACACTTCTTCTCCCGTCATGGAGTCATTGCCCAGGCCTGTTTTACAGTCAAAGATAATTGCAAACTCACACAATAAAAATACATTTGCTTGAGGAAAATTGACCTACAGTGCTTCTGGGAATAAGACAGGAAACATCTGGGGAGGGATTATCTCAAGGCTTAAGCAAGCAGAGCTCTGGGCTCTCTGTTATGGCCCAGGTTCCTCCCCTCACCTCCTCACTCCCTGCACAGGAGTTTCCTTTAGTAGAAAGTAAAAACTTATGAGGTGGGGGAGCATTTACATTGCCTTTTGCTCTTACCATCTGGGCACAACTGGTCTGTCAAACCATTTGTTCTAACACCTTCTAAACCTGCTCCCTGGGTCCTGGATCTGATGGTGCGGTCTCTTCCATATATCAATATATATCAATATCTATATATATTCAATATATATATATATATATATATATATATATATAGAGAGAGAGAGAGAGAGAGAGAGAGAGAGAGAGAGGTCATGTAGCTAAAACTTATGTTCTTATTATAGCAAATTAAAGGCACCAAACCCTAGGGAAACAGTACCATATTAGAAAATTACCCACAAAATTACATTGATGATCATAGCTGATAGTTGCAAAACTACCTCCTCATACAAGCAAGAAGAATCCATGTCATTTCAAGAAAAATTGTCTTTAACCCCTCAGGAAGAATTGAGCCTACATAGGATATGTGCACCCTCCCTGGGTGTTGGTGGCCCAGGAATCTCGGGTGGGGGGAGCAGATGTAGGAGGCGTGGTCAGCCTGCAGCCACTGTTCTCTAAGAGATGAAAACCGCTCAGCAGTCAGTCAGTGTCCCGCAGGACCCACAGGGGGCGCTGCTCTATCTCTTTCCTTTACTACTAAGGGCTGTGTCTCCCAAACCCAGACTTTCTTTTTTTTTTTTTTTTTTTTTAATAAATTTTTATTGATGTTAATGGGATGACATTAATAATTCAGGGTACATATATTCAAAGAAAACATGTCTAGGTTATTTTGTCATTAAATTATGTTGCATACCCCTCACCCAGAGTCAGATTGTCCTCCGTCATCCTCTGTCTAGTTTTCTCTGTGCCCCTCCCCCTCCCCCTAACTCTCTTCCTCCCTCCCTCCTGCGTCCTCCCTCCCCCCACCCCTGGTAACCACCGCTCTCTTGTCCATGTCTCTTAGTCTCGTTTTTATGTTCCACCAATGTATGGAATCATGTAGTTCTTGTTTTTTTCTGATTTACTTATTTCACTCCGTATAATGTTATCAAGATCCCACCATTTTGCTGTAAATGATCTGATGTCATCATTTCTTATGGCTGAGTAGTATTCCATAGTGTATATGTGCCACATCTTCTTTATCCAGTCTTCTATTGAAGGGCTTTTTGGTTGTTTCCATGTCTTGGCCACTGTGAACAGTGCTGCAATGAACATGCAAACCCAGACTTTCAATACCTCCTAATTCCATGGGAATTAGTTGGTTTCTCATTCCCACCCAGATCTGCCCCACAGAAAAAGTTGCTATGACCCCCAGAGCCTGGAGATGCCTGCGGTAGTCTGTAAGGGTGGCCGACCTCAGGGATCCCTGTTGCTACCATGACTCCCAATGTGCTCATGATGGCATATGTCCTAAGTGCATTGGTCCTTTATCTGCATCATGTCAGCTGTTATTGTTATTTGTCTGTTATTTCTCATTTATTTCAGCATTTTATAGTGATTTATGGAAACTGATAGTGTGCATTTTCAGCTTTCTAATTCTTTTTTTTCTTGAGTGTTAATATGCTTCATCTCAAAATTTGATAGATATTAAACTTTCTCTATTTCTGTACAATCTCAGCTCTATGTTTGTATATTAGGAAAAAAAGCTTACTATGAACTCTACTAGGGTATGAACTGTGGCTCTTAAACACATATGAAGAGAAAGAGAATGAAACATGACAGTTTTAATACATAGAATATAGGCTACTGATTCCAAAATAAATTCTGTAATTCATCGTTTCATTCCTCACTCTGATGAGCACACATTGTGTGTGTTTTCTTTCCAGTTATCGGAGGCATTCCATCTCCCTGCTCACCCCCTTACATTCCATATCTCTTGTTCACTCTTTCCATTCCTTCTGCTCCACGGTAGAGTGTAAAGGGAATGAGAGTGTTAAAATGTTATATGAGGTCCTGGCCAGTTGGTTCAGTGGATAGAGCACCGCCCTGCATAATAGCCATTCTGGGTTCAATTCATGGTCAGGGCACACAAGAGAAATGACCATCTGCTTCTTCTGCCTTCCCTTCCTTCCTTTTCTTTCTTTTCCCCTCCCGAACCAGTGGCTTGTTTGGTCTGTGCGACAGCCTCAGGCACTAAAAATAGCTTGGTTGATTCAAGCATCAACCTCAGACAGGAGTTGCTGGGTGGATCCCAGTCAGTGTGCATGCAGGAGTCTGTCTTACTATCTCCCCTCCTCTCATTTAAAAGAAAAATAAAAGAAAAAAAGTTTCTATGATATCACACCAACTTGTTCATATAGTGTTGTTTCACTTCTGTTAATAAGATATATGTTCCCATTTTGTTATATCAGATGTTAACACACATCTCATAATTTCATGGTAACACTAACATTTTCTACTCAAAGCCGCCTTTCATTTGAAGCTACTCCATACAGTTAATGTCTTCTTAGAACAAAGCAGAGTTGCCATCCCTCCTGATAGTGCCGCTCTGTGTCAGCAACCTCATCCCTGGTCCCCCAACTACTGCCACTGGGACAGGATCGAGGACTGCATCAAGAAGAGACCCCTGTCCCTCCATAGCCTACACATGAAATCTGTGAATTCCCAGAGAACTCACTGCTGGTGGGTGGACTGACTGCTCAGCTCCTCCGTAGAAGACAACAAGGGATTTCCCTAAGGAGAGAAGAAATGTTCCCAGGGATGGGGTTGGATTGGGATGAACTAGATTTCTCAGTCCAGGAGGAAAACACAAGCATCTCATTATGTGGTCCACAGCCATTTCAGAACCATGAGGCTGAGCTGAGTCTGTCTAGCTTGGTCTGGAATTCACTGCCAATTGTCATGTGGATACAAGGCACTACTACATGACATGCTATGTGAGGACACAGGCTCGTGATGAATTCCAGGCACAAAGCTGACCTGCACTCTCACAGTACCTGTCCCTTCAGATGTGATGTCCCGGAGATGGTAGTTAGTCAACAGGAGAGGTGATTTGTGGCATGAGTCCAGCACATCTCTCTATGGGACCTGAGGTGAGGGGATGCTCCACTGTTGCTGGGACAATGCAGAGATTGCTCCACGGACGCAGGTCAGGTGGGTCCATGAATGAGACGACAGCATTCAGGGTTGTTGGGACTTCTGTGAGTTTCCTGAGCCCATAGGCCCTGACTGTGTCTTCTGTCCTCTCACACCCTATGGGAGATTTTCTACAATCCATGGTGTGAGCTGGGCTGTGGGACATCAGGAGCAACTCCCTAGTATATGCCTCTGACACTTCCTTGATGAAGCTCTTGATGAGCCCAGACCTGCGGTAGCCTTCTTCTGCACTGGGTGTGGTCATACATGGAGGATTACCATGGCAATGGTTCCAAGGGCTTCTGGACAGATCTCTTACCTTGTGACATAGACAGGGGTGACTGACCCTCAGGGTTTCCAACACTTCCCTGATTGCTGTGTGTACAGACAGCCTCTCTAACCTTCAGGCTCCAACTGATAAGGAGGCTGACCATCACTGCTACATACTCAGTACAACCAAATGCCACAGAGAACTTCCTGCTATGGAGAAGTGAGGAAAAAAATCTACCCTCCTTGCCATGTGAACCATCACTGCTCTGTCCTTGATTGTGACCATCTTTGGTCAGGTTTTGACCTCTGCTGACACTTTTCATTTAAAAGGAGCCGTCTCGTGATCTCACCTTGGCCGGTATCTAAGGGTCAATGATAACACCTTCATTTGAGTTTCTAGGTGCTGTGAATATATGACCTGGTGGATGTAGTGGATATATGACCTGGTGGTCCAGGTGGCATCTCCAAACCCTATGCCTGTCCTTGCTCCTGGCTTATGATTTGATGATGCTCATTCTTTGAACCCTGACACCTGAGGGAAGCTGGGGTTTCATTTTCTTTCTTAAATGACACTCTTAGGAGCTCCTGACGCTGAGGTCCTGGGAGCTCCTCTCCAGAAAGGGCATGGCTCTGAGGCTTTTCTCCTGCTCACTTCCTCTAATTTAACCCCATGGTCCGTTCTTCTTTCCATATGCATTCTCTTGTTGGGATCATATAAAATAAATATGACTTGATTTCGACCTAGACCTTATTAATCCAATCCTTAGTTCTTAAGAAATGAACTTGAGCAAAGATATAGAAAATTATACAATAATAAATAAATAAATCTCAAAATAAAGACAGAACCTCTAAAATGGGTAGAGTTTTATTCATAATATTTTCCATCAATTTTTATACTGAGAAAAATTGCATAAATAGACAAAACTATTTTAAATACCTCAAGAGTCAGAAGAAAGGAAGAATTTTCTTTTTTTTTTTTTAAAGATGCTCATCTTTTTTTTAAATTTTATTTATTCGTTTTAGAGAGGAGAGACAGAAAGAGAGAGAAAGAGAGAGAGAGAGAGAGAGAGAGAGGAGAGAGACGGGGGGAGGAGCAGCAAGCATCAACTCCCATATGTGCCTTGACCAGGCAAGCCCAGGGTTTCAAACCGGCGACCTCAACATTTCCAGGTTGACGCTTTATCCACTGGGCCACCACATGTCAGGCAGGAAGTATTTTCAGTATGACATTCACAGGTGAATGAGAACCTGCAGAAGTATGGAGAACACAAGACATTGGTTCCCTGACAGCACTGTTTTCATGGTGAAGGAGACATAAAAACAGTCACGACAGGTTGAAGGGGCTGGGGATCCAACAGGAAACTCTCATGACAACAACAAACAAGAGCCACAACAACCATATATTTCAATGTGTAAGGATCTTCCAAGTAGAAGTATCACCAGCTATGAACTAATGGGATTAATGGGGAATTTTCAGCCTAAGCCTGGACTCAGTGTGGTCATGGCCCTGACTGGATAGCTCGGTTAGTTAGCGCATTGTCCGATATGCAAAGGGTGTGGGCTTGATCCCAGGTCAGAGCACAAACAGGAACAGATTGATGTTTCTATCTCTGTCTCCTTCTCTCTCTTCTCTCTCTAAAATAAATAATAAACTCATGAACTGGGAAAAAAAATATGGTCATGCTACATTAATGAGTACAGGGGCCAGGCAGAAGTCAAGTCAAGTGCCAGGTAATAATCCTTTAATATCTCAAAACATAGCATTTTATGGAGTTGTATAGATGGCATTAGTGACCTGAAAAAAATTAATGGCTCAACCCCAACATCACACAGGGAATCTGTTCATTTTACTGCCCTGGGTAGTGACATTGGAAAGATTCAACTGCAAAACCAGCTCTTTTCCTGGAGAGGTGGGTGGTGTGAAATGGGCTGCAGATATGCGTTTTGGAACCAGTAGGGGGCGCTGGTGGACTCTGCTTGAGGCTCAGGGTTGTGGAGCAGACTGACTAAATTCTCTGCTGGTTCTTGCACACTTGGGCAGGCAGTGTCCTCACTGAAGTGTGACTTTTCTGCATCTAGTGCCCAAAGTGTCGCATGAACACTCAACTCTGACTCACACTTTTTTTTTTTTTTTTGTATTTTTCTGAAGTGGGAAACCGGGAGGCAGACAGACTCCTGCATGTGCCCGACCAAGATCCACCCGGCATGCCCAACAGGGGGCTATGCTCTGCCCATCTGGGTTGTCACTCTGTTGCAACCAGAGCCATTCTAGCGCCTGAGGCAGAGGCCACAGAGCCATCTTCAGCACCCGGGCCAACTTTGCTCCAATGGAGCCTCGGCTGCAGGAGGGGAAGAGAGAGACAGAGAGGAAGGAGAGGGGGAGGGGTGGAAAAGCAGATGGGTACTTCTTCTGTGTGCCCTGGCCGGGAATCAAACCCGGGACTCCTGCACGCCAGGCCAACGCTCTACCACTGAGCCAACAGGCCAGGGCTTGACTCACACATTTGCCTCATATTTTATCTTCTCTTTTTATGAAGTCATTTCTCTGGTCTGATTTGCAGGAAAGATAGATAGAAAAGGACACAACAAAACTAAATCTTCTTGATGAAACACGACCCACAGTGCTCCGTGGGCAAAAAATGTGACACTTAAGGAGGGATTTTCCCAGTGGCAACATTAGGCCTCAACAAGCAGAGCTCTGGGCTCTTTCTCATGGCCCGGGTTCCTCCCCTCCCCTCCTCACTCCCTGCACAGGGAGTTTCCTGTGGTGGAAAGTGAACCGGTATGGGGGAGGGACATCGCTTTCTCCTTCCACCAGCTGTACACAGTGGGGCTGTTCCATTAGCTGTGAGGGTACTCAACCTGCTTCCAGGTCCCAGGGCCAGAGGATGCCGGGGCTTTATCTGCCATCCTCAGTGTCCAGATCTTATATATAATAAGATATAGATATCTATAAATATATAATTATGTATTTATACATATAATTATGTATGTGCATGTATATACTAGTAAATTATAATCAGTACCTAAATTTCTGTATAGTAAAAACTATAAATAAATATATAATAGTGTTGACTTATTTTAAAACCCAGGGATGGATTCAATAGACATACTTAAACACACATACCCATACAAACACTACATACACACATACTTGCATGCATCCATTACTCACAAATGTCATGGGCAGGAGACTGAGAGTGCAGAGATGCAAAGACTCATCGTCGATAACAGATGCTAACTCAATTGTGCAGATATTATTATTATTATATATTTCAATTTGTGAAAGTCAAGAATACGCTTATTCAATGATTTTTTATAACTCAGTTATTTCAGTTTTTGTAACTTGATAGTTATGCAATTTTGAAATAAAATTTTATAATAAGGAAAAGTTGAAAAATATACACAGATTAAGGAACAGAACAAGTAACCCTCATGTTATGGTCTAATTCCTCTCATCAGTGAGAACATATGGTGTTCGTCATCCTCTGTCAGACGTATTTCAATTAGCTTATTGTTCAAAGGTTCTATTTTTAGAAATGAATAATATTCTCATATATTCATATCAATACATATATTCATTTATTGATGACCACTTAGGTTGTTCTCATATCTCGGTTGTTGTAAGTAATGCAGCCATGAGCGTGGGAGTGCATGTCTTTTTTTGAGTTATTATTTTTTAGGTCGAGATAATAAATACCCAGAAGTGGAATAGCTGAATCACAAGGTAGCATATTTTGGGGAGTCAGATTATGGACATGTGAATAGTCACAGTAACCTGGTGATCTGCAGTAATCAGCAGGGAACCCAGACCCTTTGGACATGAGAAGGTGTGTGTTGATTGACCAGCAGGAGGCGCTGTGGGACAGTCCTGAATTCCCACCACAGCTGGTAAGAACTATTCACTCAATAGAGCCTGGGCCTGAGGATTGGTCCCTGTGTCCCTGATGGGGACTCAGCAGCTGTTCTCACTCTGACCTTATAGAGTCCCTTGAGGCCACCTTTGTGTTGTCTAACAGGTGCTTCCTCCCAGGGCTCTCCCAAGGGATGAAATCAGACTCCTTTCTCCTCAGTCTGGGGTGTGAGCTGAGCTCAGGATCAGGGCTCAGGGAGGGGCTGGGCGGTCACTGAGGGACACACATTTGCATGGAAAGCCCCTCCTCTGGCAGAGGGGGGAGAAGGAAAGGAGGCCTGGGGCAGCTCAGCCCCACTGTGGGCTCAGGGCTGTGAGCACCATGGCCTGGACCCCTCTCCTCCTCATGATCCTCTCTCACTGCGCAGGTAGAATCAGGTCTTAGAAACACTGAACATTTTCAAAACTCACTCTCCTCTTGTTCATAATTCTGATAATATTTACTGGTGTCTCTGATCCCTCACCCATGAGTGTCTGTGTCTGCAGGTTCCCTGTCCCAGCCTGTGCTGACTCAGCCGCCCTCCCTCTCTGCATCTCCTGGAGCATCAGCCAGACTCACCTGCACTCTGAGAAGTGACATCAGTGTTGGCAGCTATACCATACACTGGTACCAGCAGAAACCAGGGAGCCCTCCCTGGTATCTCCTGTACTACAAGTCAGACTCAGATAAGCACCAGGGCTCCGGGGTCCCCAGCCGCTTCTCTGGATCCAAAGACACCTCGGCCAATGCGGGGCTCCTGCTCATCTCTGGGCTACAGCCTGAGGACGAGGCAGACTATTACTGTATGATCAGGCACAGTGGTGCTTCTCACTGTGACACACACAAATGGGGAAGTGCGACATAAACATTCACCTCCACAGTCTTGAATTACAACAAATGAGCATTAAAAATTTCTACATGTAAATTATATTTGCAAGTAACTTCTGGTTTACAATCTATACTATCCATTTTTCCATTTTTCTGAAGTCTAAGGAAAATAAAACCAATATCAAAAATAAATTTCTTATTATTTCACTGACATTTTTCCTGTTAGTCATGTATGGTAAACCAGAGTTTGTGAGACTGCTGTTCTTTTCTTGAAATAAGCAAAAGGCTCTTTTTTTTATTTTTTATAGTTCGGAGACCATCCCAGCAGGTGGACCATCCTCCCCAGTCAGGACTCTGCATTTCTAGAGGTCAGAACAGTGACCTTCCCCTTCCTCCCAAGCGCCTGTGCACAGGCAGCAGAACAGCTCTGAGTACCATGGACGAGGCCCAAAGATGTGAGGTCCCAGGTTGCGGCTACAGTCTGGAGGACTTCCAGCACAGAGCTGGTGCAATTTTTGCTGGGCACCTGAGCCTGCTGTTCAATCAGGAGAGAGAGGGTTACCAAGAGGGAAATTTGTGGCTGAGCCCAAGAAATCTTCTTGGGGGTTTTGATAGGGTGGGAATGCTCCACTCTTGCTGAGGAAATGCAGAACCTGCTCCAGGGAAGGGCGTGAGGTAAGTTCATGATTGAGAAGCTCATACAGCCTAAAGCGCTCAGGGCTGTGGGGACTCCTGAGAGGGGGATTCCTGAGCCCTGAGGTCATGACTGTGCCCCGTCTTTTCACCCCACTGGAACTTTAAACAATCTGGGTTGTGGGTTGGGTTGAGGAACTGCAGGAGCAGGGACTCCCCAGTGTCTGTTTCTCCCCCTGTGAAGCCTTTGATGAGCCAGGGTCCAAGGTCACCATCTCCTGAGCATGGAGCAGCAAACACAGTGAGCACCCAGCCAGTACACTCTCATGCACCTCTGGCTTGGGACAAAAGTGCCTGAGTGTCAGGGGTCCAGCCCTCTTGTCTGGCTCCTGGTTGTGCACATGGCCTTGTTGACCACCTTTGACCTCTATCCTGATGAGCGGGCTGACTATCACTGTCACTTAGATTAATACCAAGGACACCTGTGCCAAGGGAAAGAGAGGTAATTCTGTGCCCTCCTCTCACCCATGACTCATTCTTTTTCTGTCCTTGATTGTGACCAACACCTGCTGGTCACAAGGCAGCTACTTCTGTCACCTAGGCTATTAAACCAGGCGGCCTCATGTTCTTGTGTTGGTCTGTCTTCAGTGGTCAATAAAACATTTACTTTTATTACTGGCCTTCCAACTCAGTGTCACTTTGTACTCAGGTACAAAATATCCCTCAGAGCTGCTAGGCAGGTGACAAGAAATACACAAGTCTGGTATCTGTACCTTGGGAGACTTGGGGGCCTTCTCCCACCTCCCTGCATGGCCCTGCTCCCGGCCCGGGCTTGATGCCCGTCCCCTGCCCCCTCACCACTCAGGGAAGCTGCTTTCTCTGTTTCCTGAAGGGCACCCTCTGAGGACCCCTGATCTCCTGGTTCTGGGACACCCTCCCTGTGAGGACATGGCTCTCAGACCTGTCACCTGCTCACTTCCTGCACTGTAACACGTCATACCTTCCCTCTGTGGTTCTTTGTTTGGTGAGATAATGAATAAATATCTGTTTTTTGAACTTATAATTTATAATTCTAACCGTATTAGAATTTTTGACCTTGAGAGAAATGAACTTCATCAGGGCTAATGTGAATTAGGACATAGCAGGGCAGGAGGAATTTAGGTCAGAAATGAAGAAGTAAGCTCTGAAAAGAGATGAGATGTGCTTTTATGGCAATGTTGAGGAAAATTACAAAATAGACATAGAGTATATTAATTTTATCAGATAGCTATATATTATATCTCTATATTAAAGGGAGAGCAAAAGCATGTTTACATTTATGAGTACATGAACCACAACATTTCACCTTGTGTTATTATTTATTAATTACTGTATTATTTAGTTGTATTACAGCTGTAAACCTACCTTTATCCACCCCAGGATATATATATATATATATATGACCAGGGTGAGTTCAAGTGTAAATGAGAACTCGCTGAATTAATCAACAACAAAAGTTCTTTCTTCTCTGACAACATGATGTTCTCATGGCAAACACACAGATAAAATGCAGGATATGTGCAGTGAGTGTAAGATATTTTTCCCCACCGAGAAAGAAGGAAGGGGGCCGGAGCCACAAAATGTGGAATAATAAAAGGCTCTAATTATTACAGTGCGCATCCCATCTGATGAGGTTTTTTAGCCCCGGGGACAGAGGCTAGACAAGTTGCAAGTGGTGACCCATGTGGGAGATATTTAATGGGTCCCTAGGGTGATTGAGCTAATATGACGTGGTGAAATCTCACTGGCTGGCAGATGGTTGCTTTTTTCCAAGGGGCTCCAAGGGAAGTTTCTTTTGGTGTGTTTGGTTGTGGGTGGTCCTAGCAACAGTTCCCGGGCCTTTCCTTCATTATCCACTGACCTTACAGTGAGGACAAGGAGCTGACCAGAGCCCTGACAACACCACCAGCTCCCAAATCAATCCAGTGGCAAGGCTCACCAACTACAGTAATCACCAGGTAGGAACTGAAATATAGAAAAGAAAGGCTCTTAGAAAAAGTAATTTTTGGCAGAACTTACTTTCTCTGAAACAAAGAGACTTTTAGCAGAACACCCTTTTTCTAAAAAAATTCCCTATGCCTGGCCTTCAGGTTGGTTTCCCAGGCTGTGGCCTTGGATAGTTCTGCAAGGTTGCAGATGTGTCCGGAATGTTTCTCCCTGAATTAATCTTATAGATAAACATTGTAAGAGAGCATGCTTCACTGCTTTGTTTTACTGCTTGCTTCTCCTCCTCCCCATTCCCCAATAGGTATGTAATTTTGTCTTTAAAAGCTAGTGCCAAACTGTGTTCAAGGCTAATAGATTTGAAGACTTAGGTCTCCATGCGGTCACTGGCATTAAAATAAAGACTTCTTAATTTAGTTACTTAATAGTGTGGCAAGACGTCTGTTTCTCACTGTTATGATACAACATTTTGGAGGCCCCAGTGATATCTTGTTTTCTAGACACATTTGTCTTTGCCACACACAAGCAGGGCCACTGACCTCCTCGGCCTGACTGTCGGAAGCGGAAACCCAGCAGGGGAGGCACCACATGAGACTTTCCAGGGCCCTGCTGGGATTTTCTGTTTAGCCAACAGTCAGCCATGGACAATCAGTATGCCCATCCACCAATTTGGGGTCATCAGGAAAGCCTTCGAAGGTGAGTAGAGCAAATTTGTAATTTGCTCAATCTTTAATTTCTCTGTGGCTAGCCAGTCTGAAACTATTGTGATCGAGGATCGAATGTGATCCCACTCATACAATAGGCTCTCCAGGGCCAAGACGACATTGGAGAGTAATCTGAAGTCTGTTCTTGTAGAAGAGTCCCAGGTCACATTTAAATTTGCTCTCTTATATGTTTACCCTCTGCTTTCTTTGTTGTTTTTGTTTATTTTTACAAGCTATCCTCCTATACTTACCTGGCAGGGGAGATACCATGATCACAAACTATCCTAGAGGACCTTTATTTTCAAAGGTCCCTCTCTAATTATGCTTCTGCTGAGATATCATTCTTCACCTTAGCTTTTTTTTTTTTTATATCTACATTGAAAACCCCTGAGTGAATGGTGTGTGAATAAGGAGTTCAGGTGCCTGTGCCTGAGTTTCTAGTTTGAAGCACCTCACGGGGTATCCCCTTCCCTTGTACATCAAACTTTGTCTGAAAGCTCTCTGTTCTTTAGTTCTCCAGGGTATGACCCAGCGGGGGACATTTTAGAAAACTGACGCAAACCTCAGTTTTTTATCCCTTTTGTGATCTTAAGAAGCTTGTTTGTGCTAATATTGTTTGTAACAATAGGGGAAGGGCAAAGTAAGAGTTAAACCCCTCTTGAGTGTATGCTTAAGAATTACAAATTAGATTTTCTGATAATTATAATG
This sequence comes from Saccopteryx leptura, assembly GCF_036850995.1. NCBI lineage: Eukaryota > Metazoa > Chordata > Mammalia > Chiroptera > Emballonuridae > Saccopteryx > Saccopteryx leptura. Next base: position 384,985,620 of record NC_089504.1, on the reverse strand, counting down.
AAAAAATTGTCTAAAGGTACATTGAACACTCTGAATTAAAGTGGCCAACTTTTAGAGCAGACTGGCCAAGTGAAGAATTGTTAGACCCGGAGAAAGAGTGAGCAGTCTAGAATACTATCATGGGCCATTGTCCCTATGGCCCACGTTCACTTACCCATGGGGGGAGGCCGGGCTGCAGCAGAGCATGAGCTACAGTAGGCGGCCTGGCAGCTACAGCTGAGGCAGAGAAAGTAAACTTGGCAGCCAGGGCAATGCCGCCTCCATTGTGTTCAGGGCTGCAGAACATGCAGCAGAGCACTCACTTGGGCTCCATGGTGATGCTTGTCGCAGCAGCTCCTCCTTTAGCTCCTGGTGCTGGATCCTCCCCCCTCAGGCACCAGGAATCCCAGGTCCCTGACCAATTCCCTTATATTGACCAGTGACTTGCTCTCATAAAAAATTCTCTTTCTTAGCTCAAGGGATGCACCAGGTGATTGGGACAAGAGGTTTTAGTGGCATGGTCAGCCAGGGGCATTTGCATTTCCACACAGCCTCCTGTCTTGTAAACCACCCAGAGGAATTCAGACTGCTACCCCCTTGCTACAGCCTCTCCTACCTATCTCCTCTGCTTTGACTCCAGGGAGTAATCAGGAGGTCACTTTCTCACCGCCTCATACCTAGAGCCAAAACCAAGGGGAACACTTAGGGAATACTGTTTCTTTTAAAGCCATATTCCCCCTGAGGGAAGCCCCGCCTGCTGATGGGTTGCTACAGGGGAGGCAACTTTTCATGGTTTATGTCCCCTTTTCCTCAAGGGACCTACAGAATTAGAAAACTCAGAATAGAAGGCTCAGGCCCTAACAGGACTATTAGAATCGGTGCTTTACACGATTACCAGCAGCTTTTAGTCACCTTGTTTACTACTGAGGAGAAATAAAGAATCAAATCAGAGGCAAAAAAGCTGTCATGTTAGGGAGAAACATCTCTGACAAGTGCTACCACCTTGAGACGATGTTCCGTATTGTCCAGCCCAAATAGGACCCCAATGCCACAGAAGGACAGGAACCTTTGTACACTTTTCACCAATCTCTGTTAGCTGGGATCAGGGGAGCTGCTAAGAAACCCATGAACTTGTCTAAGGTGTCAGAAGTTGTTCATGGTCCTCAGGAGACTTCCGCAGCTTTCTGAGAAAAACGGCAGAAAGCTTACAGGGTCTATACATCTCTAGACCCTGAGGTGACAGAAAATGCTAGGGCAGTTAACTTAGTTTCTGTGTACCCAGTCAGCTCCAGATATTAGAAGGAAGCTACAAAAATTGGAAGGTTTCCCAGGGATGGTAATTTCCCAACTGTTAGAAATAGCCCAAAAAGTTTATAATAATAGAGGTACCCTTGAGGAGAAACAGACTAAGAGGATGACTAAAGCAGTTGTAGCTGTTTTGGAATACCAGAATAAAAAGGAAGGGAACAAAAAAGGAGGAAAGCCTGAGTTAAGAAAAAAATCAGTGTCCTTATTGTAAAGAAGAAGGACATTAGAGGAAAGACTGTCTAAAAATGAAAGGAAAGTCACAGCAGACCCCAAGAGTCCTTAATTTGCAGGAGGGTTAATGGGCCAGGACTCCATACGCGTTAGCCCCCAGGGGCCCAAGGTAACTTTATAAGTAGGGGACAACCCAGTAGACTTCCTAACTGATACCAGAGCTTCTCAATCTGTTCTCACTGCTCTCCTCGGACTGCTCTCAGGGAGCAAGTACCTATATTAAGAGACTGTTAGAAGCTAGTATTCTTGTTCCTTTCCATCCCAATGGAATAGCCCTTTCCTGCCTGTTCAGAAGCCAGGCACCAAAGACTATCATCCAGTCCAGGACTTACTGGAAGTAAATAAGCAGATTGTGACAATACACAAAGCTGTGCCTAACTTCTACACACTCTTAAGCCTGTTGTCACCAGACTTGAAATTTTAC